>NC_086335.1:54401437-54772532 GCF_032445375.1 Bacillus rossius redtenbacheri
CGCGCGCGCACCTCGCTCCAGGCTAACAAGGTTAGCGTCTCGCTGGCTGCCCCAATTCAAGGTGGTGCGGCGGTTATTAATAGCCGGGTCGGACTTCTCACGCATTATCGCCTTTAATGGGCCGGTGTGGGTGCGGGTGTCGCCGGCGCCCTAGCTTGCCGGGAGACACCGCCCCCCGCCGTCCGTGGCAAAGACGTCTGCAAGATCGCGTGGTCAACGGCGGCCCTAGACTTCGCGTGCAATTCTACGGGGGGCAAAATATTTAAATATTTTGATGAGGTGCCCTACCACTCGGCTCTCCACCAGAAATTTAAAAAAAAAAATTGTTTTAAAAATTCGCTGCTTCATCATACATAGACCGGAAAAAAATCGCCAATTCATTTCGCGATACACTATGCCTCTGCTATTGGCTCACAACTCACCTGGATGACTCTGAGCCAATGAGAAACACTCAACCAAAGCTGTATCGAATCACAGGCTGCTATGTTGGGACGTCTCACAAGACAGCGCAGCCAATGAGTGGGTGACATTTGACCGATTATACGTAGAACTATGGAGTTCATCCTACAGGTCATTGAACCTGCGAATTTTTCCGGTCCCTAATCATACATAATAAACCTTGGTCTTGCAGTAAACGTAAAACACACATCAGGCGGCCTTTGGTCCTACAGCATGCATAATGCGTGTTGAGTATTTTTACCGTGGGACTCGCTGTTTGAATTTAATTTTCTAAATAAATAAAAGAAAATAGTGGTTTCTACCAGCATATTGCACCCAAAACCGCGGGTACTTGAGCATACAAGCACAGCCCAGACGATGGTGCTCCTTCGTTTTTTACTGGCCACGGCGGTGTGAGGATCGTCTGGTTGTGTAGTCTGACATGTAATCGCCTGTTATGAACACGATGGCGTGTTTACTATCATTGAGGGGCCCGCTTCGTCAGGGGTGTTAGTGAGGTGAAATGATAAGCGTGACGCTCGCTGGTGCTTCTAGCGCGGTATAGCTTCTAAGCGCAAGGCTCTGAACTGGCGCGCAGTCTTCTCGTCGTCACAGGAAAACTGTGAAATTTGAGCGGTGACCGTAATATTATATGGCCTTAAAGTGCTTTCAAAAATCTGTACCGGTTGTTTTACGCCTAAAATATGCTCTGAAAACATGCGTTTTAGCCATTTTTAACTCTTCAAAAAAAAGTTTAAAAACTTAATCCCAAATCAAAAGTACTTTTAGGCCGTCAGCAAACTCTTAAATGTTTTTTTTCTTAAACATATCCCGCTCGGGTATCTTGTGTAGTTTTTAAATCGCGTTGTTTTTTCCTGAAGCTCTGCACATCGTATGTGTGCGAGGGGTGGCGGTTGCACCATCGACGGCGCAGACCACGATGGTAGAGACGTTGTCGACCGCGCTAGAGGAGACTTCAGTGCACACAGTGCCGTCAGCTGGGGAAAAATCTAAGTGTAAGTCGCCTGCATCATCAACTAGTTTGAGTATGGTGAACCTATCGACGATGACTACTGGAGTTGCAGCAGCGTCTTTCAAGCATCGATGCCGCCAACGTGAAAAGATGTTCTCGAACAACAGTAATCATTCGAGACCTGCCAAATTCGCGGTTTCGATGCCTTCAGGAAAGACTGCACATACCCCCTGTACACTCGGGCAAATAACGCAAGTTCATTGGCTGCCGACATTGTAAGTCGTCTCAGCTGGTTTGTCTGTGATTCGATCCTTCTTTGGTTGAGGGTTAACAACTGGTTGAGATTCGTCCAGATGAACAGTAAGCCAATAGCAAAATTATCTAAGAGGTATATGTGTTTCAATTCTAGTCTATCACCTAATGAATCCGCGAATTTTGCAGGTCTCTAGTAATAATGCTCGTCGACACGAGAAGAGAGAATGCGCTAATAATCTGCCCCAGCTGTCAGAAATGTCGCGAGCAGTTCGTTAGAAGAGATGATATGAAAATACACTTGAAGACATGCAAGCGTGGTGCTCGGCGACAGAAAGTAAAGGTGTCGGCAAAACAGAAAAGCATTGATGCTCTTAAGAGTACACCGGGAATTGGTACGACAGCAGTGACATCAGCATTTAGCTCGGGCCTGAAAGGTTCGTTGTCATCGAATAATATATCCTTCCTTGCAAAAACACTTTAGGTAATATATAATTTCGAATTTTTGAATTTTTTTTTATTGAAAATTGTTCTCTAAAATGGAAAACTTTTAAATCTTTTATCTTTTGTTGAAATTATTGGTGAAAATGTTTTCCTAAAAACTGAAAATTTAAAGTAATTTTTTGTTTGAATTTTGGTTGTATTTTTGCACATTTTGAAGGTCAAGGTCATCCGAGATGATCGCCGTGATGTCACAATCTAAGATGGCGGACATCACAATCCCAATCCACACTCTCACTCTTAGGCCAGTATTGGCTGTCACAGTACTCCAGCTGTGTTAAAACTTTGTAACATTGTTTGTGTTTAGTGGTTGGCTGGGCCTATGGTTTACTTCAGGGACACGTTTTCTGTCAGCACACCAATCACAGCCATCCAGAACAGAAGCAAAAGCGTCCTGAATGGCCCGGCCAAATAGGCCAATAGATTCTCTTGCAGACGGCTGCCAATTGCAAAGCAACAATCGCTAGCGCTAGCATGCCATATTGCCGTCTAACGAGCGAACAGATAAATTTTTTTCGTGAAAAATACATTCCTCTAGTTATAATCTATTGTTTTAAATTATTAATATACAAATTTGGTTATGTTACCTTGTGAATAGATTACAGAACTGTTGTGTTGGCATTTCTTTGCTCATTTTTCTCAGTGCAGGCTAATAATATTTCAATGACGGTTTGGAATTAAACTAATTATGCATGGAGCATGGCTTTTGAAGTGAAAATTCTTTGGACGCGATGAGAGAAACATTTCAAGACCGAATTTTAATGTAACATTTTCGTGAAACATTTTTGAGTAAAGTTCCTGATGCGAAAAGGACAGATAATATACTTGGGCTCGTTTTCTTTCTCCTTTTTTGTGCGATGATTCGAAACCACCCCTCCCCCCCCCCCACTTTTCCACCCCTCGAAAAAAAATAGAACCGAGAGATATGGATGAACGAAAGAATAAGACGGAGTGTGTGCGCATGCGCTTGTTTTAGAAAATAGATATAGGTGCCCCATACAGTCAGCTGTGAGTACCTCGAATTTCAATTTTTCTACCAGTGCACTCACATCCCTCTTGTGTTCAACCAGCAGCGTAGAGAGTGTCATGTTGAGACAGTCCCTGCATTTCCCGCCTAGATAGCGCTACCTGTTATGAATTTCATATTTCGTTCAGAGATTTGGCGTGTTCCAAATGGCAGATTTGTTCTAAGAAACAGTAACACGCACAGAACTGATATTTTGGCTATGATTTTTTTCATCATCCTGTTTTCCTGTTAACACTTTTATTTTTATTTTTTTAGAAAATTGTCTTTTCTCTCACTTTCTCTATTTGCCGTTTTACCCCTTACGGTACACTTGCGAGACGAGGTTTGAATTGCCAAAGAAGTTTCGCTTCCGTCACGTGTACTGTGTTACAAACGCCTTTTTTTTCTGTATCTTTATCGATTGGACGATTGGACGATTGGACGGTTGGACGGTTGGACGGTTGGACGATTGGACGATTGGACGTCAGATCGCCCGACTTGACAAAAGCGGGACCGGGCCGTGAGCGAGCCCGGGTGACAGCCGAATTGGCCGTCCACAAAGGCGGGCGACTGTGAAAAGCCCCGGCCATTAAGAGAGGCGTCGCCATCAAGGGTCACACCTAGTCAGGGGGGGGGGAATTGTGGCTTCTAGCCTCCGAGCACAAGGCTCCGAACTGGCGCGCAGTCTCCTCGTAGCGCATGGGACAGCTGTGAGATTTGAGTGCTTTCAACAATCTGTACCGGATGTTTCATGCCTATGTATTATTCCGAATTCTCGGGTATTTTAAAACTATATTCACTCTTCAGAAAATACTGTTTCCAAGCGTAATACGGAATACAAGTACCTTTTTGCCCTCAGTTTTGAAGGGGGTGGGGAACCACGCCACTAGGAAATCTTCAAAAGTTTTCAAATCGCGTGGGTTTTTTTTCTGATGCTTTGAACACTAAATCGCGAATTATTCCTGCCGTCTCGCAACAACACACGACTGGTTAAGAGAGCCTTCCCGGGCGGGATAAAATACCCCCCCCCCTTCCCCAACACACAATCAGTCTAGCTCCCATTTCTGACTGCTCAGCCCGAACTGACAGTTGGACTGTACTGAAGCCTTCGTCCCCAAACGATCAGGCTTGTAGCTGCAGTTTATGTTGGATGTATCGTTTCATCCTAGAACGTGGAAGAAACTTTGGATGTTAGACTTTTAGTGAGAGAAAAAAAAAAGGAGGACAAAAATATCCAAGTAACCGAAGAGTATAAACAATTATGTCTACCATGATATTCAGCTGATGGACTGATTGATAGAGACCGGAAAAATTCGCAGATTCATTTCGCGATAGTCTGAAATTCATACACGTATACCTTTAAGCTGCTCTTGCTATTGGCTCACTGTTTGTCTGGGCGACTCTGGGCCAATGAGAAACCCTCAACCAAAGAAGTGACGAATTTCGGGCAATACCAGTTGAGACGACTCACAAGTCAGCAGCCAACGAACTGGCGTTATTTGTCCGAGTGTACAGAGGACTGTGTAGACTATCCTGGAGGTCATCGCAACCACGAATTTTTCAGGTCCCTACTGATTGATTGTTTGGACTGCCAGTTTGGCAGTTCCTCGAGCCCACGGTACAATTGGTTCGGCAGTCCTCCAGTTCCGACCGACCTTTCCACGCGGCAGTTGAGACTGCTCGGTTCCGTGCCTGGCGCGAAGGGGCGAAGGGACGCGTGATGCGCCAGCCAGTGTGGCCTTGGCGCCCCCGAGCCTTCAGAATTCGTGCGCCCAACCACGCGGCCATCTTAAGGGCTCCACCTACCCGGGCACACACACGGTGCGCAGAGCTTCAGGAAAAACAACGCGATTTCAAAACTACTCGAGATATCCGAGTGGGGTCTGCTCACGAAAAGCATTTAAGAGTTCACTGAGGGCCGAAAAGTACTTTTTATTTCGGATTAAGTTTTTAAACTGTATTTTTATAACAGTTAAAATGGCTAAAACTCATGTTTTCAGAGTAATTTTTAGGCGTAAAACAACTGGTACAGATTCTTGAAAGCACTTAAGGGACTTGCATTACACCTTTATCTTCCTTTCTCCGCCATATAATGCTACGGTCACCGATTAAATTTCACAGTTATCCTGTGACGACGAGAAAACCGCGCGTCAGTTCAGAACCTTGCGCTTAGAGGCGATACGGCGCTGGAAATACCAGCGAGCGTCGCGCTTATCATCCAGCCTCGCTAACACACATACACCCCTGACGAGGCGGGCCCCTTAACAAACACAAGTCACAGTGATCTCGTCCGCCGACAGCAGGAAAGGGAACGCTGTCCGAGCAGCAGCGAAGACGAGCGGTCCAGGTAAACGAACTCGGCGACGTGTAACCGGGTGATCTTGTTTACGCGCGACCGCGCCCCTAAATCTCCCTTCTCCAGCCCGCCGACGGTAAACAACGGCCTCCCCCCCCCCCTCTTCTAAACCATTTGAAACGCCCGGTGTGGTCGCAGGCGGAATCGGACAGCGATTAACACGGCGCCCGGCGCCCAATTGACCTTGAAAATGCATAATCTGCCTTATCGGGCCGCATCGTATCGTTATTTATACACGGGCATTTACACCGCGCGAGTGCGTGTGTGTGTGTCGGGGAGTTGATAAACTACGCAGTTAGCCAGTTAGCTCACTCGCTGCACGGCCCTCGAAAAACTGTTCCCGAACTGGGTGCGTGGTGCGAGAACAACTAGCGGTCGAACGGGAAGATGCGATTTTGTCACGGGGAGGGGGGGGCGTTTATGGGTACGTAACGAAAAACGCTATATGCTAGTTGTAAAGGCCAGAAGGGGAGACGTATGGCCCCCACAAGTGTGGGGCTAGGTGGACCCCTGGGTCCAGGGCCCGGAGCCAGCCCTGTTTATTTTTAAACGTTTAGCTATTATAATTTTTTACAATCTAAAAAAAATTATATATTTTTTATCCAATGAAATTTTAGAAGATTTTACACACCTACAGCTAATGTTATTTTTCTGTGACTATGTTCATTTTTATATTAGTGTGTGAAATAAATATAAATACTTGCTGTGATTATTTTAAAGTAAAATAATGTTATAAACAAAGCTTAGTTTGAACTTATAAAATAGTAACCATAATCACACCTTGTATATTCAGGTTAAATAACGTTCTAAAAAGAGTGTAGGTAAGATATAACCATGTAATTATAATGTAGCACGTGACTGTAAAATTGTGGGGAGGGGGGATCTCCGATCCTGGGTCCAGGGCCCGTAATCGAATGTGAGGGCCATGGGAGACGTATATCTCCCTCCCCGGGTCCATCACTTACACTTTAAATATATACCAAGTTATTTTCGTGTAATATTACAAAATATTTGTAAATTTGTACGTTTACGCGAGAAAAAAAACTTACAGCTACGAAAGTGTTCACAGGTTTTTCTGGGTTTTATCATCACCACGGGCATTTATGCTTTGTGTTGTCCCATTACATTCAATAGTTAAATGTTACTCTTAAACCATTTCTTGAATAGCTTTCCAGTATTAACTAAGTGCATTAATAAGCACAATAAAACAAAATTAATTCAAATTATAGTATATTCGATTATCTTTTCCATGGTTTGAAAAAGATTTTATGCTTGAATGAAACATCAATTTAAAATATAAAATTATGCGCCAATTTACGTAAGGAATACTCAGTATTATCTCGAAACGCGTATTTCGTATATGCAATAATAACCATAGCCATGTGTTGCAGAAAGTTAATATATTTATTTTTATAGTATTACCAACTATTTCTTTATAATTGGTTTCCAAAAGAATCTTTTGTAAAAGTAGCCTTCATAAAATATTGTTATGTGTAGTGTCTCTCGTCGGCCCTGAACAATTAGTTAAACAAACAACTATTTATACTATAGTTTTCTTAATTTTAGTGTTTCAAACGCAAAAAAAAAAAGTATAAAATAGTAAAAAATAAAGTAAAGTCCAGTGGCGAAAATTAGAACACTACAAATTCGACTACACGCTTAGCTTACGAGGCGCGGTAATAATTCCTGAGAATATTGGCTTAACAATGTTGAAGTCCCAAGATCATGACGTATTTTTGAAGTTGCGAATACAGTACACTCCCGATTATTCGCGAAATTAAGTGGCAGGGCCACCGCGGATAGTGAAAATCGCGGATAATCCGCAAAAGACCCAAAAATGGGAAACAAAAAAGGAAACAATTTCAACTTAAAAAACTAAAAATGTATATACAGCAAAAGTTACAATTAACAGTAAAAAAATGATGCTAAAATTTTAGTATTTTACTGAATAATTAAAATACAATATATTTTAGATATGTAAACATAAAAGTGCTCGGTACTTACTTCGTAACAAGGATACAGTACTGCACGTACTCAGAGACTTCATTAGACACTAAAAAAGCAACCATACGACTAGAAACAAAGTGAGACAGAGACAAAAATAGCAACGCATGCCAGCCTACTGAGTGAGTTCCGAGAAGGCAAGTGGCGTTTTACTGTATACTGCACACAATGCACTCGTCAGTAGAGTTCAAATTTGCTCACATGTAATAAAATACAGATTTACATATGTGCTGTATTTCTTCGTAGCATGCGCGGATAATCCGCACCGCAGATCATCCGCCCGAGGATAATAGGGAGTTTACTGTATATCTATTGTTGATTTAAGTTCATGAAATGTATTCCAGCAGAGTTTCGCTATCACGAGGATTTATTCGGCACACCGCTACGCCTGGCACAGCCTCCGATTTTCACGAAAGCGACCATATACAGGTCGGCTGTGTGGACGACTTCGGCTCGTGTGTGTATAAGCAACGCGCATGCTCATACATACGTGCCAAGACTTCACAATGCATCCCGTTGCCATCCAAGATTTTTCGCCTTCGACGCGCCCAACCAAAGTTTAACTTCGCAAAAAAAAAAAAAAGTCAACGGTCCCACCTAGTGAGGGGTGTATCTGGGTAGTGACGCTAGCCGGTGCTTCTAGCGCGGTGTCTCCTCTAGGCGCGTGGCTGTGGAATCTGAGCGCCAACCTTACAGCGGGGAAATGAAGACAAAAAAAGGTGTAACGCACCAATGGCGGCTTCAGGATGACTTTTCGGGAGGGGCTATCGCACAAAGAAAGGTCGTACGTAGTTGCAAAAAATGAAAGTGTTCAGATATTCGTCTTGTAATATTATTTACAAATTACAGGTTTCAAATACAGAACCTTAGTAGTTCCATGCAACTTTCGATGAGATAAAAGTGTTTAACATACGAAATTAAATATTTAAGTAAACATAAATATACACTAATCAATAAATTTGGACTCGGGAGGGGTTATCGCCCCCCACCGCCCCCCTTCTGGAGCCGCGCTTGTAACGCACGTCCCTTGAGTGTTAGCAAGAATCTGCACCGGGGTTTTTTCAATTCTTAAAAAATAATTCTAGAAACAAATGCGGGAACAGAACTCGGCGACAGGCACCACTCTGGTATGTCGAGAAGTTTCTCTAATCGCGTGGTTTCCGCACGCCGTGTGCGTTCATGGGATGGGTGCGCGCTTCTTTCCTTATTGCACTCGAGCGTAGTCGGTGAGAAGCCTAAGATGTCCATCAAGTTCTGTCCCTGCCCGAACACGCCCGAATATTGGGGTGCTGTCATAACTTAGAAACACACAAGTTAGAAACACATAACTTAGAATTTTCTAAGTTATGACAGTTCTAAGTTATGACTTTCTACGTTATGACGTTTCTAAGTTGTGTGGTTCTGCGTTGTGTGTTTCTAAGTTGTGAGTTTCTAAGTTATGATCTTTCTAAGTTTTGTGTTTCTAAGTTACGTGGATTATTCCAAGTTTTCTAAGTTTAGACAGTTCTAAGTTGTGACTTTCTAAGTTATGTGGTGTTCCCCCGAATATTCACTTTCCGCCAACCTCGGGATTTGTTTTATTTTTGCGCAGGAAAAATGAATTCAAATATTAAAAGTGGTCGGTTAGGTTTTCTACATTAAAACACTTTAAAACACTATGGACGATTAGTTAGGTTAGTATAGCTACATTAAAATAAACAGAGAAATATAAATATATATAAATAAACCCGAGGTTGGCCGAAATGTGAATATTCGGGCGTGTTCGGGCAGAAACAGTAGGTACTTGATGTACATCTTGGGCTTCCCTGTAGTCGGTGCAGCTATCGCTCCGTCTCTCTCTCTCTCTCTCTCTCTCTCTCTCTCTCTCTCTCTCGGTGTGTGTGTGTTCGGGGCGTCCTTTGCGGCGGCGGCAAGGTCGACGAGGATTACCGCGACTAGCGACGACGGCGGCGCCGCTCCTGTGCCAAGAGCGAGGCCCCGCCTGGTCGTCGGCCCGTCACCCGGGCGAACACCGCCGCCTTCCCCTCCTTTAAGGGGCCCGCCTCGTCAGAGGTGTATGTGTGTTAGTGAGGCGGGGTGATAAGAGCGACGCTCGCTTGTGCTTCTAGCGCGGTGTCGCCTCTGGTCTGGCGCGCAGTCTTCTCGTAGACACAGGATAACTGTGAAATTTGAGCGGTGACCGTAACATTATATGGCCGAGAAATGAAGATAAAGGTGTTATGCACGCCCCTTAAGTGCTTTCAAGAATCTGTACTGATTGTCTTATGCCTAAAAATTACTCTGAAAACACGCGTTTTAGGCATTTTAACGCTTCTAAAAATACAGTTTAAAAACTTAATCCGAAATTAAAAGTACTTTTCGGCCCTCAGCGAACTCTTAAATGCTATTCGAAAGCAGACCCCACTCGGATTTGTTGAGTAGTTTTGAAATCGCGTTGTTTTTCCTGAAGCTCTGCACACCGTATGTGTGCCCAGGTAGGCGGGCCCCTTAAGGCCCCGTCCCTCGCGCAGGAAAGCTACCGGCCAACCTGCGGACTTAAGAGGCCACTCCAGTGTTTCAGGGGCACTACGCAACCCGCGTTAACCTCATAAGATTCAATGCTATTTTCATTTTTCTTATAACTAATTAACTAATATAGATTTCGAAATGATGCTTGCTTGATATGTAAGACAACGATGCTCTTATCAAAGCCCCTTTCTTCAAAAACGTGCATAAATTATTGTTCAAACCTAGACAATACACTTATGCATATTAGTAAAGATTAGTATAAAACCATAATTTATGCACGTTTTTGAAGAAAGAGGCTTTGATAAGAGCATCGTTGTCTTACATATCAAGCAAGCATCATTTCAACATCTATATTAGTTAATTAGTTATAAGCAAAATGAAAATAACATTGAATCTTATGATGTTAACGCGGGTTGCGTAGTGCCCCTGAAACACTGGAGTGGCCTCTTAGGGGGTGCCTCCCATCTCAGGTCATGATTTTCCATTAATATTAATCACTGATCAATAGAGACCTGCGAAATTCGCGGTTTCGATGGCCTTCAGGAGAGACTGCACATACCCCTTTACACTCGGGCAAATAACGCAAGTTCATTGGCTGCCGACTTGTTAAGTCGCCTCAGCTGGTTTGTCTGTGATTCGATCCTTCTTTGGTTGAGGGTTTATAACTGGTTGAGATTCGTCCAGATGAACAGTAAGCCAATAGCAAAATTATGTAAGAGGTATATGTGTTTGAATTCTAGCCATTCACCGAATGAATCCGCGAATTTCGCAGGTCCCTACTGATCAACTTTTAGACTTTTTCAATTTTTTAACTTTCACGAAATAAAAAATATATACAGCGCATGTTTTTTTTTTTTGCATAATTAGCTGCCAAAGTCACATTTTTAACGTTTTTGGGTTGTACAAATACGGGGAATTTTAATTTATTGCAGAACTGAAACTTTTTAGGTTTAACTGCAATGCCACTGGTTACTTCATGATATGGTTTGGCATTTCTATCACAAAATCTCTTTCATGTTTATTGGCGGTCAAAATCGTTATAAATTTAAGAATTTTGAAATGGCAGGTAAAATTAATTAATATTTTCTGAAATAAATTCAAACCATACCTTGAAGTAGCCAGTGGCATTGCAGTTAAACCTAAAAAGTTTCAGTTCTGCAATAAATTAAATTCTCCTTATTTGTACAACCCAAAAACGTTAAAAATGTAACTTTGACAGCTAATAATGCAAATTGTATTCGCTGTATATATTTTTCATTTCGTTAAAGTTAAACAATTGAAAAAGTCTACAAGTTCATCTGTAATTACTGTAAATATAAAATCTTGACCTGAAATGGGAGGCACCCCCTTAACAAACAAGAATTTACTCGAAAGAAACCAAGGGTTCTTCGCAATCTGACATAACTATTTTCTTCATTAAAAAAAAAACTACGCCCGTATTCCGACTTATAAATTCTGCGTTTCTTTGTAAACAAGGTAAACACACAATTGGAAGAAAAAAAAGGTTTTTCGCTGTAGACTGAACACGTTTTTTTTTTAATTCTTCTGTTTCTATGATATGACTATTATTGTCGATTCGTGTTAACGGTACGAAGAAGCTCGTAAATTTACCAAGATCCCTGGATAATTTATAACCTGCGTTCTGCGTAATATTTAGGTCAAGTTTTATAACAGTGTAGGACATTCTTTTATGGACACACATTATATTACATCTAGTGAGTACCTGTTGAAAATATTAGTCAGACACAAATGTCAAGGGAGGTATAGTGTCAAAATTCCAGAAAGAGTCTTTACTAATAATAATGCATGAAAATTAAAAAAAAAAAAAAAACATGCGTGGGAGACCGAGCTATGTTAGTTATTTCCTTTCTCTTTTGTTTAAGGGATTTGCCTCTCAATTCATTACCATAGTTCTCTTGCATTTCATGTTCGTCTCGAATTTTACGAACAGATATTTTATAAATATTACCTAATGTCGTTGAATAGTAATACAGATGTTATTTAATTATTATCCCTTGAGCGATATTTTACAGCTTGGATATATTTCGAGTGATCATCTCGCGAGAACATAACATGAAAGAGAGTTATTGGAATGCATTTATAGGAAAGATACCTTAGGTAAAAGCAGTGACAAGAAATTGGGACAAACATCTTCGCGTGTAGGAAAGGGCCTTAACACTCAGGGAAGGAGTGCTTTAGAACTGTGAAATATTTGTTTACGCTGCGACTGCCAAGTATTCAGAGCTGACTTTGCAACAAAAAAAATAAGGAAGAATTTCAAGAAGAATTTTGTTTACCTTACCTAGTGCTCCTTGTATGTATATATGTGTGCATGTGTGTATATATATATATACACACACACACCCAAAAAATGTTAGGTGGCAATTAGGATTAGCAAAAACATCGACTTATTATTAAATTATGCTCTGTATGTATTTATTACCCGGAATACCGAAGAAATAAAACTAATTCGTCTTAGGTATCGATTTTTAGGTCATACATCGACCACGTAATTAAGTTTGGAACGTAAACATTTGAGAGGTCTAGTGCCTTAAATTGAGGATCTATGAGAGTAGGCAAGGTAGTTTTTATTACAAATAGCTCCACGAAGTACGTCTACAAATGTAGCATAAGTTAAAATATAAAACCGCACGCCAATTTTCGATAGAAATGCTCAGAATCATCTCGTAAAAAATATTTCATATAATGCAAAAAATAACCATAGCCATGTGATGTACAACTCGACAATATTAGTATTGTAGTACTACAAACTATATCTTGGCAACTGGTTTCTAAAGGAATCCTTTAGCAAAAGCGCAGAAGTTTTAATTTTCTGTGTAATGGCAAGAAAATGAAATAACCAACATCGCGTGTGAGACCGGGTCTTGTTTTTTTCTACCTTTCCCGCCAGCTCTCTAGTATGAACACTCAGCGTGTATACATATATGTATATATATTTTTTTTTTCCCTAGCACTTCGGGACCAGAAAGTGAATGGGCCGTCCAGACAGAAGCCGGTTTGCCAACACCTCCCCTCTACTCTCCCCTCTCCCCCCTAGGGTACCGTCCGACACACATGACCCTGACTTCGAACTAACGGCGCCCTCTGCTGTCTTCCGATTGGCAGACCTATCTGCTTGCAAGAAACGCTTTTACAGACTGCGTCTTCTATACTTCCGTACTGTGCAAACCTGACGTATTTCACGTTCTTGCATTTTATTAACTCATTCTATAGAGACCTGCAAAATTCGCGGATTCATTAGGTGATAGACTAGAATTCAAACACATATACCTCTTAGATAATTTTGCTATTGGCTTACTGTTCATCTGGACGAATCTCAACCAGTTGTAAACCCTCAACCAAAGAAGGATCGAATCACAGACAAACCAGCTGAGACGACTTACAAGTCGGCAGCCAATGAACTTGCGTTATTTGCCCGAGTGTACAGGGGTATGTGCAGTCTACCCTGAAGGCCATCGAAACCGCGAATTTTGCAGGTCTCTACGGCATTCAGCTTCGCTCGTAAAAAGGAGAAGGGGGGGGTGATTTGAATGCCAAGTTTCCCCCGCATGTTTGTTTTAACTATTCTAATTTAGCAGTTAAATTAATTTTGAATAAATAACTTTGTAAAGTATGCATTAAAAATTTTTTTAAAGACGAGTAGTAGTGCCAAATTAATGTTAGCACATATCGTAAAATTTAAAAATTCAGTAGTTTCTGTACTTCGAAGTGAGGGCGTCAACAAGTTGCTACCGGGTCTCTTGAGAAGTACTGTGTAAACATTTTTAACTCACACAGGCAAAAATAAAACAAGTGCGTGTACTCGAAGCAATCAGAGACCTAAGCAGGCAAATAATTAATTTAAAAAATCAACAAAAGGTGTAAAAGTGTAAACAAAAATAATTTAAACTCTCTACAGGGCACAATAAATGGTGCAAAAAAAAAACATGTCTCAGCTAAAGCACACACAGAAAAAAATTGCTGTCCTTTTACAAACGATTCCTTTGGAAATTAGAAAAATATAGTAACTTTGTACAACACATGGCTGTGGTTATTTTTCCATATATGAAAAACGTTTCTTACGAAAATTGGCGCTTAATTTCACATTTTAGTTGTAGTTTCATTCAAGCATAATGTTTTTTTTAAAGGAAAAAAATATATATCATCTATTTGACTTTGTTTGGTAGTATTATGCTTATTAGGTGCGCAGTTAAATCTATTCAGGGAACGGTTTACAAATTGTGGAGGTACTGGGATATCACAAAGCATACACGCCCGGGCGAGAATCCGAACCTAGCATTACTGCGAACACTAGCCGCAGACGCGACAGTGAAATGTCCCGTGAGATCAGTCTCTTTGTTTATGTGATCCGACTCCGTTTCCGTATCATTGTACACACGGCAGGATTCAGAGGTCTGGAGGCCTCGGGGCAACAGAGGAGCGGAGGCCCCCTGGCCCCAAATTATTTTCCAAATAAAATGAACAATTTTTTTCAGTCGAGTTTTCCAATAAATAATTTATTGTGAAATAAAGTAGATTCTCTTAGTATTTAAAAAGCATACATAAATATAATCGGAGACAAGAATTACCTATATGAAATTAAATTTTAGTGTTAATGAATATTTCTGTTAATATATAACAATAATATAATCATGTATGTAAAAAGTACTGTAGGTAAAGGTAAAACAGCGAAAAAAGAATATGAAAGGATTTGTGGGGGCCCTCCGTTTGTGGAGGCCCCGGGGCTTTCGTCCCGGTTGCCCTCCCCTAAATCCGGCCCTGATTGTACAACAAGCCTTAGGGTTAGGTCGTTGGTTGCGCCCTCTTCTCATTATTAAACGCAAAACCTTTCGAACCAATCAAATTAAAAAAAAAAATTTAAAAAAAAAAAAAATATATATATATATATTACTGTGGAAATAGCTGCAAATATAATATGTGCTTATTAAATAATTTAGGAGGTTTTCCAATGATTTATAATAGCAATTATAAATGTTGGTTTTTCGAAAAATTATTTTTGGCAAACTTTTTGGTAATTTACAGAAAGATTTAAACTAAGCCAGATAATTTTCCCACGGGTAGAAAAACATAAATAAATTTTGTCAGCCGTTAATATTAACATAATCAAATCAAAAAAGGGAGTCAGTTAGTAAAGAAATACAAAATAAACTGTATACGTGCAGGAAAACTCAACAGTTTTGCACATTATTTTTAAGTCATAAGTTTTTTACGTGTACTGTAAAATAATGGTAAATAAAAATTAACATAAAGAATAAAAAATTTGCAATTTAAGATAAATAGCACTATAAGAAAGTATCTTGACGATATGTTTAGCCCGGGCAAAGCCGGGTACTTCAGCTAATATAAGACAAATACGAAATACCAAACACCGGAATTTTACACGGACTACATCATAGAAAGAATTTTACCGTTATTTAGATATAACATCCTATCTTAAATTACTTATGTAAATCTATATTGGTTAAAAATATATATATATATTTCACGGGAAAATGCGTGTTTAAATTTTTCAATTAAATTTTCTTGGAACAATTTTAACGCTCACATTCCTATTAGCAATAGCATTATAATTTTATATTACATCGTTGTAAACTCAGTGTGTTTAAATATACCGCGAGTCTTGGGGGGGTTCGGCCTCAGAGTGGTGTCTGTTTACGAAAAGCAGTTAAGAAATCACACAGGGATTTTTTTAACGTGTTTGATCCGCCTGGTCTGAGGTGTGTCTGTGTCAGCGAGGTGGGCTCGCCGGTGTTTCTAGCGCGGTGTCTCCGGTGCTTCTAGCGCGGTGTCTCCGGTTCTTCTAGCGCGATGTCTCCGGTGCTTCTAGCGCGGTGTCTCCGGTGCTTCTAGCGCGGTGTCTCCGGTGCTTCTAGCGCGGTGTCTCCGGTGCTTCTAGCGCGGTGTCTCCGGTGCTTCTAGCGCGGTGTCTCCGGTGCTTCTAGCGCGCTGTCTCCGGTGCTTCTAGCGCGGTGTCTCCGGTGCTTCTAGCGCGGTGTCTCCGGTGCTTCTAGCGCGGTGTCTCCGGTGCTTCTAGCGCGGTGTCTCCGGTGCTTCTAGCGCGGTGTCTCCGGTGCTTCTAGCGCGGTGTCTCCGGTGCTTCTAGCGCGGTGTCTCCGGTGCTTCTAGCGCGGTGTCTCCGGTGCTTCTAGCGCGGTGTCTCCGGTGCTACTAGCGCGGTGTCTCCGGTGCTTCTAGCGCGGTGTCTCCGGTGCTTCTAGCGCGGTGTCTCCGGTGCTTCTAGCGCGGTGTCTCCGGTGCTTCTAGCGCGGTGTCTCCGGTGCTACTAGCGCGGTGTCTCCGGTGCTTCTAGCGCGGTGTCTCCGGTGCTTCTAGCGCGGTGTCTCCGGTGCTTCTAGCGCGGTGTCTCCGGTGCTTCTAGCGCGGTGTCTCCGGTGCTTCTAGCACGGTGTCTCCGGTGCTTCTAGCGCGGTGTCTCCGGTGCTTCTAGCGCGGTGTCTCCGGTGCTTCTAGCGCGGTGTCTCCGGTGCTTCTAGCGCGGTGTCTCCGGTGCTTCTAGCGCGGTGTCTCCGGTGCTTCTAGCGCGGTGTCTCCGGTGCTTCTAGCGCGGTGTCTCCGGTGCTTCTAGCGCGGTGTCTCCGGTGCTTCTAGCGCGGTGTCTCCGGTGCTTCTAGCGCGGTGTCTCCGGTGCTTCTAGCGCGGTGTCTCCGGTGCTTCTAGCGCGGTGTCTCCGGTGCTTCTAGCGCGGTGTCTCCGGTGCTTCTAGCGCGGTGTCTCCGGTGCTTCTAGCGCGGTGTCTCCGGTGCTTCTAGCGCGATGTCTCCGGTGCTTCTAGCGCGGTGTCTCCGGTGCTTCTAGCGCGGTGTCTCCGGTGCTTCTAGCGCGGTGTCTCCGGTGCTTCTAGCGCGATGTCTCCGGTGCTTCTAGCGCGGTGTCTCCGGTGCTTCTAGCGCGGTGTCTCCGGTGCTTCTAGCGCGGTGTCTCCGGTGCTTCTAGCGCGGTGTCTCCGGTGCTTCTAGCGCGGTGTCTCCGGTGCTTCTAGCGCGGTGTCTCCGGTGCTTCTAGCGCGGTGTCTCCGGTGCTTCTAGCGCGGTGTCTCCGGTGCTTCTAGCGCGATGTCTCCGGTGCTTCTAGCGCGATGTCTCCGGTGCTTCTAGCGCGGTGTCTCCGGTGCTTCTAGCGCGGTGTCTCCGGTGCTTCTAGCGCGGTGTCTCCGGTGCTTCTAGCGCGGTGTCTCCGGTGCTTCTAGCGCGGTGTCTCCGGTGCTTCTAGCGCGGTGTCTCCGGTGCTTCTAGCGCGGTGTCTCCGGTGCTTCTAGCGCGGTGTCTCCGGTGCTTCTAGCGCGGTGTCTCCGGTGCTTCTAGCGCGGTGTCTCCGGTGCTTCTAGCGCGATGTCTCCGGTGCTTCTAGCGCGGTGTCTCCGGTGCTTCTAGCGCGGTGTCTCCGGTGCTTCTAGCGCGGTGTCTCCGGTGCTTCTAGCGCGATGTCTCCGGTGCTTCTAGCGCGATGTCTCCGGTGCTTCTAGCGCGGTGTCTCCGGTGCTTCTAGCGCGATGTCTCCGGTGCTTCTAGCGCGATGTCTCCGGTGCTACTAGCGCGGTGTCTCCGGTGCTTCTAGCGCGGTGTCTCCGGTGCTTCTAGCGCGGTGTCTCCGGTGCTTCTAGCGCGGTGTCTCCGGTGCTTCTAGCGCGGTGTCTCCGGTGCTTCTAGCGCGGTGTCTCCGGTGCTTCTAGCGCGGTGTCTCCGGTGCTTCTAGCGCGGTGTCTCCGGTGCTTCTAGCGCGGTGTCTCCGGTGCTTCTAGCGCGGTGTCTCCGGTGCTTCTAGCGCGGTGTCTCCGGTGCTTCTAGCGCGGTGTCTCCGGTGCTTCTAGCGCGGTGTCTCCGGTGCTTCTAGCGCGGTGTCTCCGGTGCTTCTAGCGCGGTGTCTCCGGTGCTTCTAGCGCGGTGTCTCCGGTGCTTCTAGCGCGGTGTCTCCGGTGCTTCTAGCGCGGTGTCTCCGGTGCTTCTAGCGCGGTGTCTCCGGTGCTTCTAGCGCGGTGTCTCCGGTGCTTCTAGCGCGGTGTCTCCGGTGCTTCTAGCGCGGTGTTTCCGGTGCTTCTAGCGCGATGTCTCCGGTGCTTCTAGCGCGGTGTCTCCGGTGCTTCTAGCGCGGTGTCTCCGGTGCTTCTAGCGCGGTGTCTCCGGTGCTTCTAGCGCGGTGTCTCCGGTGCTTCTAGCGCGGTGTCTCCGGTGCTTCTAGCGCGGTGTCTCCGGTGCTTCTAGCGCGGTGTCTCCGGTGCTTCTAGCGCGGTGTCTCCGGTGCTTCTAGCGCGGTGTCTCCGGTGCTTCTAGCGCGGTTGCCACTGCCCTGGCGCGCTATCTTCCTGGTCGTGCACAGGACCCACCCGAGGAATCTCAGCGGTAACATACGTCATCATGTGGCGGAGGAACGAAGATAGAGATGCGATGCGAGGCTCTTTGGGTGCTTCCAATAATCTTTCACCGGGCGTTTGTCTGAAGACACGCGTTTCCAACCTTTTTTTTTCCAACTCTCTCAAAAAATACAGTTCAAAAAAGAAACAGAGAAACCGAACCACCCGTCCGCACTCAGCGCATCCGTAAATGCTTTTCGAAAGCAGACTCCACTCGGATAGCTTGCAGTTTTTCAAATCTAGTGATTTCTTCTGAAGCTCTGCGCGGAAACAAATCTGTGTTTGTACTCTGACTTAATTGCAATATGTTGATTAAATAATTACTTATGTTTTAATATTTATTCATCGCTTGCAGTAACTTTATAGTATAATGTGCTAAACTTAAATTAATTAATTAAATCCTGTTTTATTTAAGTATTTAGATAAATTACAGTGCCATGAAGAACGGTGCTAACATACTGCAGTAACCTTTTATTTAATATCGTTAGAAGGTTAGTGGTTTGTTGATTTAAAACGTTAGTTTGGACATAAGACGCCATAGCAAATTTCAAATTTACACTGCATGTCATAGAAAACCCGAAGGGCGTACTAAGAAAGATGAATGCACAAACACTTTTTTTTTTTGTGATTTGTTATCGGCTGATTTTGGCTTTTTTTTTTTTTCTGTATCTTAAGTATTCGCCTTTTTTTTGTCCGATATTCAGTTTTTCTGTATGACATACAGAAACGGCTTGTGATCAAAATAATGTTTTAAATAAAGCTTCCCTGTTGCAAAATTAATTTAAAGAACGTAGTCGTTCGTTGTTATTACATTTTTTGTAAACAGAACAGAAATACTCACATAAAATTACAGACTTTTGTAAATTTGTACATTTGCATGAAAACAACTGTATCACTACAAAACAGTATTCGCATTAATAATGGGTTCGGATTCTTACCTGGGATTTTATGCTTTGTGTTGTCCCCCAGTACCTCCTATGGTTTAAGTTATTTGTAAATTGTTCCCTGAATAGCTTTCCAGTATTAAGTGCGCGCATTAATTAGCATAATAAAACAAAATATTGTCAAATTATTTAATATTCGATTATCTTCTGCATTTTTTAAAACAAATTATGCTTGAATGAAACATCAATTAAAATAAAAAATTATGAGGAAATTTCGCAAGAAATATTCAGTATTTTCTCAACAAAAAAAAAAAGAGTATTTCATATACGCAAAAATAACCACAGCCATGTGTTGTACAAAGTTACAAAATCCTTTATAGTAAAATTTCAAACTATATCTTGGTAACTGGTTTCCACGGGAATCTTTTGTAAAAGTACAGAATTTTTTTTTTTTCCCCCAGGTACCAGAGCTTGTTGTGAGTTGCCGACGCAACAACCTCTGTCCTGGCGTTATCGACGCGGATGTTTAACGAGCGCAAAACAGCAGGGCGTCGGATGCTCGGAGGAGGGAACACGAGGACCTCGGATGCGCCCTTGGCGGAAGGGCGCATCCTTTCACCCCTTTCTCCGCGCGTAGCGCTCCCAGTCAGTTCCGAACACTTAACAATTGGGTTCACGCCGGACAGCTGTCTTCTTCCAGACAGCGACGCATTACGGAATAGATTGAAACATTCATAACACGTACCGCATGTTTTTTATAAAGTTTTTTTTTTGTGGTTGATGACAGCAACAATTGTTTTCTATAATGACATAACGTTTGAATGACAATATTCTCGACATATCCTTATAAAGAAAAAAAAACATTTATCACACAGTATGTTCCTGTAAAAAAATAAAAAAAATAAGAAGTTCGATGTTACTTTAAAAAATATAAACATAACTTTACTATGGATTTTAAAAATATTGACTCAAGAGCAATTCGTAACAGTTTTGAAGAGGTGGTTTTTCCAAGGCGACGTCCCTGAGAAGTAGGCCTGCGTTAGGGAGTGTTCTGACAAGCCGCGCACGAGAGCAGGGCCGGTGCAAGGTAAATTGGCGCCCTAGGCGAAAAACCTTAATTCACCCCTTTCCCCCCCCCCCCCACGGGCAGGACACCCAAAAAAAAAAATTTCCTTGACTCAAAAGACATCACGTAAGCCTAAGATTTTGTCAACAATCAAATAATGTAAGCAGGCTTATGTTTTTTTTTTTTTTTACTTTTTTTACTTATTACAAATCATAAACAGGTCACCGTGGACTTTAAATAATTACTTATGTCAATATAAATAAACATTCCAAACTGTTAAAAAAATCCATTTTCATCAAGTTTCAATAATCGTTAAACATAATTATATGAGCTGTTATGTGTCGTGCTGCGCCGCCCCCAGCTACTTGGCGCCCTGGGCGGTCGCCTAGTTCGCCTGTACGGACGCGCCGGCCCTGCTCGAGAGCCGGCGAGCGTCCTGCTTACCTGTGGGGCTGAGGCCGGTGGAGGCTGCGGCGTCGGGGGGGGGGGGGGGTCCTTGTATAGTCCTCCTGCCCGGCCGGCGTCTTCCGCTCACTGCCGCGACCCGCGCGCCGTCTGTCCTCGCGTTACCGGCGTCACCGCGTCCGCGGCGCCTTTCCCGGGGCGCATCTTCGCTCGCTTCCCTCCTCCCGCGGGGCGAAGGGTCTCCACCCCCTTCGGCCTGGGCGGTGTGGCGGGCCTGGGGAGTCGTCGACGCGGAGATTCCGAAGCGAACGTGTTCGGTTCGACGGGGAAGAAGGGTGAAGGGACGCGACGCACACCCAACCCGAGCCCTGCGCCTGGAACAAGCCGACCCTCCTCGCGCGGAGCGGCGTGATAGACTGAAGTGACAAGACCGCGGGAACGCGTGAAAAAGTCCGCGCCGCGGGGTTTTGGTTCTCCGCTTGCCGTTGATGGAGGGAGGGGAGGAAGGGAGAGAGAGAGACGGAAGAGCCAGGGTGCGGACTCGTGCCCGCTCGTGCGCCGTCGTTAACGTTCGGCTCTCCCCTCTCCTTCTCTCCCTCTCACGCTTCCCCCTCTCCTCCTTCACGCGATCATTTCCCGCCACACGCACGCACCCACTCCAAGCCTTCCCGCCTCGCCGCCCGACACACCCTCCTTAAAAAAACCACTCGCCAACAGTTCCTGAATCACTACTTCTTCTTCTCTCTTCATTCGCCATCTCCCTCTCCATTTTTTTTCCCCCCAACCCACCGTTCGGCAATTAGCGAACCATTGTTCTCTTAAATTGTTTACCGCGGGTTACAGGAACACCCATTTTTCCGCCTGTGCGGCAACTTAATCCGGGCGTCGTGACCGCTGAATGGAAACATTTGTCATAACTTTAATAGCTGCGAGTGTCGTTGCTGCGGTGTTATCCCAACCCACGCGCGGCGCGCCGGTCGGTATCTCCTTCCTTCTTTTATTTATTCATTTGTTTATTCTACTCCAAGGTAACTCTTCGACCTCTGGCATTTTTTTTTTATTTATTTGTAAACACGAATGCTTGTCTTTCTTTTATTTTTTTTTCTCCAAACACGTCACTCGCGTCCGCTGATAATCTGACAATAATATTCATTCATGCTCGTGCAGTATACGTCGACGCATTTCACTCGGTTGGCTGGACAGTCGTTTTTGGGCCTGTTGTCGAAAATGGCGCTAGTACTTTTCTGTCCGACACGCCGAGTTAGTTATCACTTTACTGCTAATTAACAGGGACCTTGATGTGTAATATCTCAGCCTTCGGTGTACGGCATTTGGAGAGGAGTGATTTCGTGAATGGAACTGAAGTCGCGTGGAACGGAAACGCGTGACCGAGGTGTGTTGCCTTCAGAGGCGGATACTGCTAACTCAGGTTCACAAAGCCAAAGGGAAACTTCATAGTGTCGACTGTTTGATGAATTTTTTTAACAAGATGGGCAGTATTTCAATAAAGTTTCTCTGTCGAAAATCAGGTCGAAAGCTGGGGTTTAGTTTTATTTTTTCGAGTTCTTTTTTTTTTTTTTTTTTTTTGGGAGCCGTTTCATTTGATGGTTTAAAATTGCAGTCTGCAAATGGAATAATTCGATAGTCAATGTAGCTGATCCGGTAGTGAATTCTAGCGGCGGGTGCGAAAAATACGCGTGATTCGTGTCAAGAAATTTAGTTTAAAACCCAATTTGGGTATATTTATCACGCCTGGTATTATTTTAAAGAATTCTACATTAAATTTCGTGTCAGAGTTTCATATTATATACATAAGTGTATTTGCAACTCGAGAACTCACGAATCCGCTCGTTACCGAGGTTTGATGTTGCACATCACTGGCGAATACTGAAAAACTTGCTCAGATCTTTTTTTTCCTGTGAATTTTATTCTGACAGGTAGTTGTCTTGCACTTTTCGTTGGGTATCAAATTTAGACACCATGTATTTACTAAAAGTTGTATCGTTATTGATTCACGGGAAAAAAAAACCTTCATATAAATCAATGACAAGAAAAAGAAATACACAATAAGCTTGAGACCTGTATTTAACGCTCGGATACAACCGCCAATTTTGTTATTAGGCAGATTCCGTTACCATGGTGTGAATTTCGGGAAATTTTTACATACTTTTACGTTTCATGGTCCATAGACTTCATAACCAGAACTGTCGCAATTTTCCACAAATCACTTCCAAACTGATACATAAAATCTAATGGTGGAAAATCTCGGTCTATTTCTTTAATGGGAAATATCCAACCAAAGGGATGGAAATGGGATAGGTTTTTGAAAAACAGAATAATTCGCAGCAACTCCCATAATATGGTAAATATCACGTCCGTTTGAACGTGTTAAAACTCGAAGGGGAAATACGGTAATCTTTTGTCTGTAAAAGTTTTTGATACGACCAACCATAAATTGTTGAAACCTTTTTCTGAAGTAAATTTTATGTATAAAATCATTACTGCAAGGGGTGGAAATAACAAGGTTATAAAAACAAAAATGCCATTTTTTAATAGATATACTATTAAAACCATTATAATTTATTGTAAAACTCATAAACTTTATTTGAATCTTTTGGCTCAAACAATTTTTGATGAAACAAACGATTACCGTAAAAACATGAGTTGAAATTAAAAATATATATAAATTAGTATCAAATTCGTCATAATTTATTAACAACCATCTTAATATTACCTTAAACGTTTGCCCAAAAAAAATTCATACGACTATGTATTAGTGCATGTGATGAAAAATAGTGTTCGGGTGACCAAAATAATTACATAACTACCTTAATAGGCATAATATGAAATTCGTTAGACATTTAATGCTGGATGCATCAATTTAAAGACAATTAAAATATTTTCACTGCAAGGAATTTGAGAAAATGTTAAATCGATATTTTTTGAATAATCGCGTACATATAGGTTGTTATAGACATTAAGATCTTAAAATGTTCCAAGAGTTTATTGAAGTTTTTAAAACATTTCCAGAAGAAAAATAGCTACTTCTTAATCTGTCTATGTCTGTAGGCTGTGCCGAAAGGAATTTTTTTGCTGTCTGTTGGTTCCAGAATTTTTTTAAGAATGTCTCGGAAAAACAAATGACTTAAAGTGAAATGACACAACAAATGACGCAAAAAATGAACCTCTAATAAGTAACCATGACGCTAGTTAATAGTTAGGCAAATATTTTAACTATTAATCTCCCCCTGACCCTTTTCTGAATAACTGTTAATGTGTAGAATATATATGGCACAACAATTAACAAAAACAAAAAATCTTTAATGCTTATTCCGTGAAACATATGTTCCAATTCCGATAGAATGAAAATAATGAAGAGACTATGTAATAACCCATATTGGAAAGCGAAGCCGTTTGTGGAAAAGTCTTCGTGTATTCTTCACGAATGTAATGTTTTGTAAAAAATCTTTATCGAATTTGTAGTTGCAACTTTTTGTTTTCATTTTGCCTCTGCGAACCTGCAAAACTTCAGCAGAAGTGTGAAAAGTTATGTAAACATGGCATGAAGTGATGCCATTTTTATCGCTTCGCCATTTAGAATTTTTCACTTTCTTGTTAAAATTTCTATTTTGATTTATTTATATACGTACAATAAATTAATAATCTTTTTCTAAACTTGTTTGACGTTTTATATTTGTGTTAATTAACAGCCTCCAGTTAGCAACTACCTTTAGGAAATAACTAATATTTGTCGACTGTAGATGACGTAATGGTTATGCGAAGTCAAAAATATTGAATCGAACGAAGCTGCCAAAGCTAGGCCATGAAATCAAATAATTAACAGATAATGAAAGCAGAGGATTGTATTTTAAAATGACAAGCTGGCGGCAAAGTCTTGAACTCGATGTCGGTGGTTAGGTTTTAGTTTCTTTTTCACGCTATCTAGACTAATGATAACTTTGATTCTTATAGTCCACGAAGTTTTGCTTCCGCCTCTAGATAAGACATTGCATCACTGCGGTATTTATCAAACGACTATTTAACTAGATTTATATTCATATTTTCGAGCCCTTGAAGCAATGAGTCTTTACTGATGTGAATGCGCATGGCGGGATAGTTTAACAGATAATGAGATTGCTCTTAAGTACGGTTTTATTGTCTCTGGTAGCTTATGAAAGTTTTTTTTTCTTTTGACCATGCTTGTAAATTTTATATATATATTATATTACATACGTAAAAAAGAATTGCTATTTCATACATACAGCGTTATAAATAGTTCAAGCTTATTTGTAGAAAGGCATATGAAGTAGAAATACCTCACATAGACATAAAGTAAACTAGTAAATTGTTTTATACCAGCTAATATTTGTGTAAAAGCTGTTTAAAAAGGGATGATAGTAGTAATAATGTTTTTAACGTGTTACTAATGATTAAGATAGGAGTCCTCACGCAAATAAGTTATTTTATTATATAATTTAGTGGGTAAATGTAGTTTAAACGCAGAGAAGAGCACGAAGCACTTTGGTTCGGCAAAGATTTGACTGACGGTGAAGTATTATTACAACACGAATTTACATTTCGATGTAACGTCTCAAAGCAATAAATACCTTTAAAAAATGTAAAGTGCAATTTTTTTCTTCTCTTAGAGTGTGTTTTTGCTGATATGGTCCTTTTTTGTTTGTCTATTTGGTTACACTTAAAATGAACCATAGAAATAAAGTGAGTTCATTTATAGGTCAAAAAATAAAATTATTAGTATTAGGAAAGAAAATATAATGGAAAATGTTATGTAATAATTTGTATATTCTTTTTTGCCACTTCTAAGTAAGGATATAGCGGAATATTAAGATTTGGAAACAACTTAAAAAAAATTCTTGTTCTACCAATTATTCCACAAATCTCTGTGAATCGTTCACATATCATCCGCACTAATTCGTAGACTACCTTCTATTTTAATTTTCATCCAAAGTAATTAACAACTTTTAAGGCTCGGTGTCACACGAATATATGGATATTCCTTTTATTGTCAATTATATCATTTAAAAGCTGTTATCGTAAATTTATCACGCTAACTATTCTGCATTTGTTGTTTGGTCTCACATTTTGTTGCCAAATATTTACTAAACATTATTTTTCGGTTGTGAAATATCACGCACATTAACACTTGCGTAGCTTTTTACCGCGATTGCACTGACTGTTTTTGTTTGTAAATGGACACAAAATATTCATGTAAACTTACAGATATTTGTACATTTGCATGAAAACAGCTGTATAACTACAAACTGTATAACTACTCGTGCACAACCTAGTCCCGTGCACACCCTAGTACCCTCTTTATGAGGTGTTGGTGTGCATGTCACAACTGTAATAAATAAATAAATAAAATAGTGTTCGCAGTAATACTGGGTTCAGATTATTACCCGTGCATTTATGCTTTGTGTGGTCACAGTACCTCCAATAATTAAAATTATTTGTAAATTTTTCCCTGAATATCTTCATAGTATTAAAAGCGCATCTTATTAAACACGCTACAAAGAAATAAAGTTAAATTGTTGAATATTAAATTATCTTTTCCATGGTATAAAAAACATTGTGCTCGAATGAACCACCAACATAGTATAAAATTATGCGCTAATAATTTTCGTAAGAAATAGTATTATCTCAAAAAACTTATTATATATATGTGCAAAAAATAGCCATATCAATTTGTTGTGCAAATTTCCAATATATTTCTTGTAGTATTACAAACTATACCTTTGCAACTGGTTTTAAAGGAATCTTTTGTAAAAGTACAGATTTTTTTGTCTGTGTAGGTAAAAGTAAACATCGTAACAAAATTTGTGACACACCACAAAATTAAATGGGCTCATCAATATAATTTTGCGGAAATAATCCTTAAAAAATAGTGATATTAAGGAAACTAAATAAACAACTTGATGCGGGGGGGCCAACCTTTCATAATCTTTTCAAACCAAGTGTCCAAAAATAATTAAGAAATGACGGTTGGTTCCTGATTTCATAACTGCGTCCAGGCATTCTAGGAAATCGTCCGCGATGATTTTCTTGTCTTCTTTCTGACAAGTGACGGCGTTAGGTGTAACTAAGAATAGTTAAGGGGTCAACCTATCGTCCTGTCACTACAGTTTTATAATAGCATGTTGTCCTGAACTTCGAAGCATCATTCTGCAATTACCCGCTTGGACAGTTAATTAAATTACGCACTAGGGTTGATCACTTTACCCATCCACAGCTCAAGCTGGTAATAACTTGTAACTTGCTGTCGGGCGAGAATAACATACACGACGGAAAGCTTCGGTATCACAGGTTATTTTCCCCGATGCCCGGCGAGCAAAAATATTTAGAAACGCCTGCGTTGTATGCAACACTCCAAACACCTGCGTACCGCGTGCTGCGGACGTTCGGACCTTACGTCCAAAGGAAAAGAATCGCGAGGGGGGGCCGTTGCGCGTGGACCAATCACTGGCGCCGCTGCATGGCGCGACCTCGTGACGTGTTAGGGTGGCGGAGCTGTCCTAACGGGCCACTTCGGTGGCGCGACAAGCTACTGTTGCTCCAGCGCTCACAGACACTCGACACGCGCCGGTTGTTTTCCAGAGGCTTATTCGCTCCACGCCGCGTTACTCCAGCAGTTTGTTGATTCAAGTTATGATGCCTAAGTACATCAATCTGAATTTACGAGGAAAGGTTTGGGGTAGGGATGATGTGAGCAATTTTTCGTCCCAGAAGTGTGTTGATGTGGATTTTGCTAGAAAGAATAAAGCTGGTACCTATATAAAAATATCTGTATGTGTATTTCAAAGTAAAACGTTTACATTCATGAAGAAAACCTTGAACTTTTTGTACGAATAGAAATTGTTAGACGATAAAAATGGTCATAAAAATTTTGTTTTAAACATTAAAAAAATAATTTTTTACAAAACTCCGCATCATCGTGTTTTTGCTACAACATGTTGACTGATTAGTCAATATAAAAGAACACCAGTTAGGCCTAATTGTTTCTAAAATTATCACTCGGTATACTGAAAACTGGCGTAGTTTCAGTAACACATGATCTAGAACACAACAGTTAAACTCAGATTGTGTTTGTAAAAGAAATTTCTAACTCTCATTCGATTCCGAATCGGCACAGAGCCTTCCGCACTACAAAAAAATTATCTGTAAACATTTCTCTGATCGTTAAAGCTGATGGTGGACCGCCTATTCGTACTACGGTTTACATTATACTACTAGTCCTACAACATTCAGAGAACCTTTCAAATTCGTGTGGTATGCAGCACGCCTTTTATGATGTTTACAGCATTCCGCACGGTTCCATTTAGAGGCCAGTGGAGAGTAAGAGCCCGTCTACAATAGTCCGAACCTGTGCGTGGTCCGTGTCCTTATCCGAATGTGAGTGACGTCACATTGTCTCACCGAAAACTGCCCTGTCCACAATTGCGATGTCCGATGTCCGAATGTATTGATTTCTAAAGTTTTCACCAGAGCGCAGTAAATGTGCCAAACCAAATGTTTTTGTTTATTGTTTTGATGCTTTGTAGTTTGAGATTGAACTTATGAAAGTTATGTAAGTTATAAGTGACTAACAACACCTTCCATTTCTTTCAATAACAAAAACAAACATCACGTTTTCAAACGGGAACCGGAAATTCAAATATCGTGAGTGTTCTGTTCTTTTTCTGTGTCCGAAGTACACAGGTTGGGACAAAAAGTTCAAATTGACGAATGTCTTCGGACCAGGTAGGTCCGGACCTTCGCCCACTTGACGCATGACGTCAGAGGATCACGTGGACAAATCAGTGACGAGTGTCCTTCGGACACAGTTTAGGACATTGCTATTGTAGACGGGTCATAAGCCATTTATTTGTAAGATTGCCAGAGTAACATTCATTCTATTTGGCGTCCTGCTTGCGAAAGTCTGTAAATGAATATTTTATCTTCTTTGTGAAAGATTTGTTTTTTTCTCGCCATACTGTATCTGCTTGTGGGTGGAACTTCGCACTGGCCAACCGATCTGATGTGACTGCGTGCATCCATAATGATCACTGATGACTACGACGACGTCGGCGATGTACGAGGAGAAGAAAAAGAGCTTTCTCATCGGAGTCCATGACCAAACTCAGGGGGCGAAACAAGGAATATTGCCACCAAAAAAAACACAAAAAAAATGGTTGTCTGTAAATTCGGTTTACGGACGATAGTTTAACGTGAAAACGTCATAACAAAACATTGATGAAATGATTGCATACGTTTATGTATAAAATTGAATCATTTTTTATTGAATTATCACTATTTTGTATGGATACAAAGAAGGAGTGAAATGAAATCTATAATTTAATTGATAAATTTACTTTTATTTGCACTCATTAATTCAAATATGTTTATTACTTTAACGAACATATTATTTTAACTATAACTTTTATACATGTTTGCTATTTAACTTCTTCCAATCTGTTATTCTGTTAAGGATAGGACGATGATAGGAAAAGTAGGAAACGAATGGGAGTGTTTCAAGTTTAATGTACCTCGAAAAAGTCAAATCGATGGTTATTCCAATCGAGTGGAAGAGAGATAGATGCGGCGCAAGCGTACAATGAGCGTAACGGGACACTTCGTAACGGGACAATGTGCGTAACGGGACACTATCGTGTGTGCAGCCGGCGTTCATCGATTTATTAGACGTTGTCACGTCAAAACAGAATTTCATAATTTGTTGGGTCATTGTTTGTCTTTCTTCGTTCTTATTTATGATCTATAATCCTAAATTATGTTCTCTATAAATTTACCTGTTTTATGTTATTTTTATATTTTAACATTGATTATTTAACTGCTATGTTTTCTGGGTCATTGTTTTTTTCTCCTGTGTGTTTAGTCACTGGTGTTATCCGGCCATCCGTTAAAATTATAGAATTACGTAAGACAGTGAAAAACAGCCATCAGAATTGATGATGATAGTAATATCTTAAATGTTCCATATACTGAATTTTTTTTTCTTCGACATAGTTCGTTTATACACCCTTCTCATTTATAAAAAAAATCATTTAAATTGAGTTAGGCTTGGTACTTATCTTCTATATTGTTTTAATATCATTTCTAAGGGGTTAGTCAACAGCAGAATCTTTCAGTAAAATTTTTATGATTGTTCTGCGGGGATATAAAATATTCATGCAGTCGCAATTTACATTCATAATTCAGCCAATAATTCCCACTTATTATTTTTTATGTTTCCAAATTACAGGGGCTTAAATAATACGAAAAATAAATTGGTATACATTATAAAAATTTGTTCTACTTATGCAACAGAATTATAGTAAATAATTACTAAAAAAAATTTCGTTAGTGTATCGTTTTGCTTCACAGATTTGTACAGGTATTATCTAGCTGAAATATTTTGGAATTTATCAAATTATTTTTCAGAAAACTATGTTTGTCGATGGCTGCTACTTATCTACATTAATATACATAAATGTAAATGTTCGTTCCTTCAAAATCTAAAATATCAGAAAGTTCTTCACCGATTGCTTTGAAATTTTTACACAACTTTTCATTCGAATACGCGCGTGTTTTTATATACCTGTCACACCTGTGACAGGTTTAAAGATAGATAAAAACATAGTTATGTAAAAACATAGATGTTTAATTATTTTCACTGTTATATAGATTATGTATATGGAGGATAATGAGAGATACAGGGGTGATATAGATATATAAAAGAGATATAAATATATTATAGAGATATATGGAAGGCAGTATAGATGTACGTAATAGATATAGAGATATACATAGAGATAGATATGGAGAGATAGAGAATTAGAGAGGGAGAGAGATGATTTGTATATGTGTACCTAATTCAAAAAAAAAATTAAAAATATATAGATTGAGACACTGCAACGTATGTCGGGCATTAGCTAGTAAGCTAATAAGTATATTGTGACGCAAGTGTGTTGAGGAATGTAAGTGTCGGGAATTAACGACACTGAATGGTACGTTCTCGCGTGCCTAATTCGTCATTTCTGGGGATCGCTGCGAGGAGATGGATGGGCCAGCGGGTCCAAGGCTAACACCGGTAATTGGTCTTCATGAAGCGCGCTCTCCCGGGAAGGGAAGACGTCCGTCTTGCAGTGCGCTCCGCGGCGCAGTTTCTGCCCCCGCGCTCTCGTTTCCGCGAAGCACCAGGGGGAAAGATCGCTGCTGGGAAGACTCCGGCCTTCGACTTCACATCGCGACCCTCCCCCTCCTCCCCCCCCTCCCCCTGCCGCGTGTGACGGCGACCCAGAGGTCCGGCTCGACGCCTTCCGAAACGAGAAGCCGAAGATGTACATCAAGTTCCGTCAACTGTCCGAACACGCCCGAATACACACACCTTCGGCCAACCTCTGGATTTGTTTTTATTTCTGCGCAGGAAAAATGAATTCAAATATTAAAAGTGGTCGGTTAGGTTAGCTACATTAAAACACTTTTAAAACACTATGGACGGTTAGTTAGGTTAGTATAGCCACATTAAAATAAACAGAGAAATATAAATATACCCGAGGTTGGCCGTAGGTGAATATTCGGGCGTGTTCGGGCAGGGACAGAAATTGATGTACATCTTAGACTTCCCTTCCGAAACAGCCCTGCGCCGTCCTTTTGACGTGGTGCTTCGTACGCGAGCTCCTCGCGTTTAACGTTTTCCTTTATTTTGTTAACGCTATCGTGAAGGGGGATAAAAAGAAAGTGAGAGAGACAGCCGTTAAGTGACACACGAACAAAGCTCGATGGCGCGTGGTTACTGATGACAGCAACAACGTATCATTTCATATTCTTTCAAATAGGTACCTACTTTTGTGAACGTTTTACAAACTTTCTCAAACTTTTGAATACATTTGCTACTTCCGCATACTTTCGCAACTTGTAATTTGCAACTCTAAACTCTCAACTCTTGAGGTTGGATCCGGTGTTGGCGTCAAAAATTGTGAAAATACGTATAGACATTATTTCCAGTATGGTGAAAATAATGGGCAGACACTAGTGAAAGTCTACTTTTAACTCAATATATTTTTATTAGTCAGTAAATATTCATCTTTTTATTTACAATACAATTTGTACCCTCTTACATCACATCAAAAAATTTCACTCGCTTCAGCCTTTAAGCTTTTTTTTTTCGTGAATACATATTTAACAGATATTTACAACTATTTTTTTAACATACGTACACAATTTGTTAACATGAAATACAGTTCAATTAGGAAAAATTTAAAAACTCAGTCTACATCAAAATTTGAGGACGTAAGACTGGGACATTTGTGAACATAAAATTAAAAAAAAGCACATAATATATTAAAAAAAATAATAATTTCACATCACACTTGATATTGCATTGTATACAATATATACAGAGAAGGAGACAGGTTAAGAGAACATCAGAATGTAGTTTGTTTTACTATGGTGGTTGGCGTAGTGCAGAGACTTGATGCGGCTATGGACATGGGGCTCCATAATGTCGTAGCTGGCGATGCCGGGAATCACAGTATTGCGGTGACGGGCAGTTCTGGTGAAGAAACGTCCAGCGATGTGGGTGATGATGTATTCGGGGTCTCGGGTCTCCGGACACCTTACAACTGTGCTTATTTCACGGACATCCCTCGCAGTAGCCGGTGGGCAGGTGTTGCTTGCCAAAGAAACGTGTGGAACCGTGAATTTCACTCCAGAGGTCATTGAAAACGCGAATATTTCCAGTTCTCTGAGTATCGGCTAGAAGCGGCTGCAAGCACTCGACTGCCACGAGCCTCCGTCACTGCGCTGTCGAGAGTCCGCAGATTCACTACGCCACGTCAAACATAACAGTACCAACCGCAGAAACACTAAAAACCTATCGTGTTTTAAGAAATATCTTGACTTGGTGCAGTTATGCAAAATACGAGTGCCTTTATCCACACAGAAGATTTAGTTAAAAGTTATGTTAAATTTCGAAATTGCTGAATGGAAAAAAAGAAAATTAGCAAAATTTCAAAGTGTTCAGATCAGCTGTTAAGATACATACATTTAGTGTCTGTGATATCTAGGGACTGAAAAAAAAAATCGCAGGTTCAGTGACCACAAGGATAGACTCTAGAGTCCTCTGCATACTCTCTAAATTTCACCTATTCATTGACTGTTGCCCTGTTCGGTAGTCTATGACTCGATACTGCTTTATCAACCTTAGTATCGGCATATGGACAATCTAATAGGCATGAACATTCAAATAACTGTTGAGTTTAGCTTGGAGCTAAACTAATTCTTGGAAGATACAATTTCGCAATGTATTTAACCACCATGCTTCCCTTGGAACACCTTCAAGTGTTATACCCCTGGGGTGACTGGCCCAGTGTCATTTAGCACCACTAGACCTAGAAGCCCAGGCGTCAGGGTTTATGAATCCCGTGTGATTATAAGTTTTCAAAAACTTGAAATCTGACGATTGTGTTTTAAATGTGGAAGTCGGGCAGCACGTTTAACAAATACATCAACGTAAACACGACTACTTAGGGCCCGTCACTGCTATGGTATATGTATGTGTTCCGACGGTAAATAGGACATCCGTTTCCCAGCGGTTGTGTCTTGTTAGCGTGGTGACTTCCAAAATTGGAAAATCATTCATCACACTTTGTGTGCTAAATTTTAAGTTGTGTCTGACGAGAAGATATTTCCTCACGAATAAAAATGCGACACCTTTTTTTCTCTCTCTCTCTCTCTCTCTCTCTCTCTCTCTCTCTCTTGTGGTGTTTGGCGACACGTGTGGTTTGTTCAGAATTCCCGTTTATGTGATTTAAGTTACATCTGCAGCTGTTTTACTTTAGTTTTTGGTTCAATATTTTCTTCGAGATGACTTCATTCAGTGCCCCTGATTTTAGGCAGCTATTTCAAACTGAGTTGTGTGTGTTGCATACCTGCCAGGCCTCAAAATATTTTGTTCCAAATGATGTACTAGTTTTCTCGAAAACGGTGGAGTAAAGAGTGTTACAACAAGGCGATATTTTACGTTGTTTAGACATGTAGATTAATAATCAGCCTTTAGAAACAGCATAACTTTTACGCGTCACAAAAATTTGTGCATTTACAGATAACGACTGTGTCATTACAAAACAGTGTTAGCAGTAATAGTGGGTTCGGATTATTACCCGGGAATTCATGCTTTTTGCTGTCCCAGTACCTCCGATGGATTAACTGCGCAAATTGATAATTATAATAAAACAAAATAAAGTCAAATTATTCAATACCAGATTAATTTCTCTATGATTAAAATAAAAATAAAGCTCGAACGAAACATTAAATATTAAATGATGCGTCAATTATCGCAAGAAATAATTGGTACTATCTGAAAGAACATATTTCATACGTGGAAAAAAAAACTATAGACACGTGTTGAACAGAGTTAAAATATCTTTATTGTAGTTTTAAAAAAAAATCTTGACAATTGGTTACCAAAGGAATCTTTTGTAAAAGTACGGGAAAAATTATTTTTCTGTGTACATTTTTCGGATTTTTTTTTGACGTGAAAACGTCTAATAAATCGATGAACGCCGGTTGCACGCACGAAAAAGTGTCCCGTTTCACACATTGCCCCGTTACGCTGTGTCCCGTTACGCTCATTGTACGCTTGCGCCGCATCTATCTCTCTTCCACTCGATTGGAGCAACCATTGATTTGACTTTTTCGAGGCACATTAAACTTGAAACACTCCCATTAGTTTCCTATTTTTCCTATCATCGTCCTATCCTTAACAGAATAACACAGATTGTAAGGAGTTAAATAGCAAACACGTATTAAAGTTATAGTTAAAATAATCTCTTGTTAAAGTAATAAACATATTTGAATTAATGAGTGCAAATGAAAGTAAATTTATCAATTAAATTGTAGATTTCATTTCACTCCTTCTTTGTATCCATACAAAATAGTGATAATTCAATACAAATGATTCAATTTTATTCATAAAAGTATGCAATCATTTCATCAATGTTTTGTTATGACGTTTTCACTTTAAACTATCGTCCGTAAACCGACTTTACAGACAACCAATATTTTTTAATTGGCAAAATGACTGGGTTCCCGCCCAGTTTGTTTTGTTTGAGAGTGAAAATCCCGCCCGCTGTCACTTGTCACGTCCGCCGGGGTCTCGGCTGTAGCACTCTGGCGCAGGGTCGCCCGTGTACTCTTTCACCCCTCGTCACCAGCCCACCAGCTGGCCGACCCACCGAGTGTCAAGTGGCACTGATTGGTCAAGGCGATCCGCCGCCGGGCCAATCCCGGCGCGCGCTCTCGCGTCTTTGTTCGTGTTCGCGCCCGCCACGTTGCACTTCCCCCCCCCCCCTCCTCTCACCCTCACACCCTCACACCCTCCCTGATTGTTAGGGCCATGCATATTTCGCGAAAAGATTCCGAGATTAGTTATAAGTAGAGCCACAGAATTTTCGCGCATTCATTTTGTCGCAGGCTAGAATGCAAACCTCCACACTGTCGCACTGTGTTCATGATTGGACCGCAGTTATCTGGACACGCCCCTCTACGACCGTGAGCCAACGATGTCCAGCTAGGAGAGAAGTAAGCGAATCAGGTAGTGACAAATAACAAGGATAAAAATGTTCTCGCTAAGAAATCAACCAATGGGAAAGTAAACATGGGTCAAGCACACCTATTACTTTGAATTCTATCCTGAGGCCAGAGGAATCCGCGAAATTTCCGGGACTCTAGTTATAAGTTAAAACACTGTAGCGTGGTCTGTGTTCCGTGATTTGGTGAATTTCTTTCAGGCGCATGTCAATTGTTACAACACCAATAACAGTAATTCAGTGGGGAAGCAAACGCGTCCTGAGTGGCTCGGTCAAACAAGGCAACGACTTCTCTCGCAGACGGCCGCCAATCACAAGGAAGAAACCGCTGGTGCGCGTATACCTTGTTGCAGTCTAATAGGCGTTCAGATTTACTAACGAAAACTGCCTGTCCCAACTGGATTGTTGCTGATTCCCGATAATGGAACTACAAACGCAAAGTTGAGTGGTGAAGACACGGAAGAAAATAAATGGGGTGTGGCTGTGTTATGGACACGACTTGAATACGTGCACGTAGCAGGTAATATTTTCTTTACAAAATATAAAATACGCTATTTTATGTATGTTATAAACTTGTTTGAACACTAAGAAGTCGCTTATAGGCCGACATTATACATTTTTTATTATATATATATATTTTTTAACACCATAATATATTCACTGTAACTATTTTACACTAATGTTTTATACATGGAATCGATATATTTTGACGAGAGCTGACGATTGAAACTTAAAAAAAAAACGTCGTAGCTTCTCCGAGTCAAAAGTTATATCTCGAAACGCAGCAAAATGACCTCAAAATGGCGGCGCTTCCCCCTCCACCGCGCGCGATGCGTCAAAGTCCTCACTAGGCGTAACGAATTCTTTGATCCTTTAGCTTTGCAAAGGAATCTTTTGTAAAAGCGCCGTTTTTTTTTAATTTTCGGCGTGTGGTCGTGCAACATTTCCGCAACGTTTAGGAATTTGCAATGTACCGATGGAGAGGCATAAGGTGACAAACAACGTCGCAGCATGCCAATCTCTTGACGGGGCAAAGCTACGAAAATAAATATGTTGGTAAAAAAATACATACTTATAATTAGCGTAGAGTAATTAAAGGGCAGCCAACCACTGTCAACTGTACAAGCAAATTTATTTCGTGTGTGTGTGTGTGTTTTTGTATGTCACTTATTTCGAGAGCACACAGCAATTCCAAACAACACGTGCTTCTCTTGCGAAGCAAGTATCAACCCTCCTTTTTTTTTTTTGCACTTTCCCCCCCCCCCTTAAGGCTCGTTCCCGCGCATTCATTTCCGTTGCTAATTTCCCCCGGGGGTTAAACGGGACCATAAATTCTCCCTCGCAGTTGCGCCAACTCCATTCATCCCTAATGCGCCGGGCCTCGGGATAAGCTACGCCCGGAGGGGGTTGGGGAGGGGGGTTTGAATTATGTCGCTGCCCGGGGTGGGGGGTGGAGGGTGGGTGTCGCACTCGCTTTGGGAAATGGGAAAGAAGAGGGGGGGGGGTGGTAGTTTAGTTAGCAGGGGGCAGGCAAGGTGCGACCGTTGCGCTGGGATTTATAATTCTCTCGGGAGCCATTTAAAGTTAACCCCTCTCTTTCCCCCCCCCTTCCAGGAACGACCACTGGCAGGTAATTTGAGCAGACGTACTAAAAATGCATGGTATTAGCACGTCATTCCGGGAAATACGCCCAAAGGACGTTAATGAAACGCCGTTGCACGCTTCCTAACCAAAAGGTTAATTAAAACTTTTGAACAATTCCCCTCAGTTAAAAACAAAAAAAAAATGCTCACTTGAACCTAAATAAAAAAAATATTTTTTATATATCGTGTCTTAATTTCGGATTACTGCTGGTTAGGTATGTTTCTTCCACTCGCCTTTTGGAGTTCCGGTACAGCGCTGGGTGTTGGTGACCACAGCTACGACGCGGTGAATGAAAACTATTGTGCGCCCAAGAATTATTCTGGATAGGTTCATCGTCGCCTTTTTTTCTCCGAACAGTTTTAAAAATTATAAATATTGCTTAAGGTACGTTCGTTTGGATTAAATACGATCAGTTACGTTAGCGTGAAAAAAACACTTGCAGTAGGTATGTATGTTTTAAACAGTATAAAACAAAGTTGCTATCAGGGTCTGTTTTCCGGTATTTTAAAGTGTATAATAAATTAATATTAAGTTTAATGATAGTAGATAAATCTAATTTTTTTAATCAAGTCGCAATAAAAGACGCTTTTACGGCGCTTACGTGGCTCAAGCTGACTTGTATGTGACTGATACATCAAACTAATGTAGGTACTACATAATTGTAGGTCTTAAAAAGGCCTACAGAAAAGTACGTGATGACATATATGTATCTTCTTAGGATGACTCACTGTAACCATTTTTATCTTTCAAAATGGGTTCAAACGTAATAAGTAGAGACCGGAAAAATTCGCGGGTTCAATAACCTTCAGGATAGACTCCAATATCTACTACACACTCGGGCAAATGCCAACTGTTCATTGGCTGTTGACTTGTGAGTCGTCTCGACTGGGTGGCCTGTGATTCGACACTTCTTTGAGCGAGGGTCTCTAATTGGCCCACAGTCCTCCAGATTAACAGTGGACCAATGGCAGAGCAGCTCTAAGGTATAATTATTTGAATTTTAGCATAACACGAAATGAATCCGCGAATTTTTCAGGTCTCTAGTAATAAGTTATTTGTATAGCTATTTTGAACGACATAATAGGGATCCTTATCCAATCAAATATGTTAGTTACATTAAGCATTTAATTCAGATCAAATCTTAAATTTTCAATATATCATATTCTACTTTTAAGAACTAACTTATTAAATATAAATTATGTCACATTAGTAGATCGCATAAGTGCGAAGCCGGAATTGGTCGCTAGTATCCTATATAGGCCATAAATAACAAAAGTAACATTGCCTTCTCTCTGAAGTAACTTTAGGTAGATAACGTGTTTGTTAAGCTTCGATGTTATTAGTTCACTAAAGTCATGTTAAACTTATTCTGGCTATTAAATAAATTTACCATCGGGAATTTAAGAATTATTATATTTTATTATTCAAAAAGAAATATCTGAATCAGTTCTTTTTTAAATATTTGTTTTTTTTACATCTAACTTTAACGACATTGAAAACAGACCATAGCTATATACATTATTATTTCTTGTTGCGGAAAAATAAATAAATCCTACAAAATATGGCTTCTTAAATCTTACCAAAAAATTTAATATAATTAACAATGTGTATATCTGTGATATTTCAGGAATTGGTTTCATTTTACTTTTATTGTGGTATTACTACTATACATAGAGTCTATATTTAGTTATTACGTACTTTATAGATATAAATTAAACAAGCATAAATAGGAATTTCAGAAATTTTCTGTATAATTCTCTTGAAGTTGTCTAGTCACAAAAAGAATAGTTAATGGTATTTTTAGTGGCACACATAAAAACTATTTGAGTATAAATAGACCCTAAAATTTAAAATATTGCTGTAAAATTCCATACTTTTACGTGCCGACTCCAAACGAGTGTATGTACACCATGTACCTTCGGTTTATTAAAGTTTTACTTGCGCCAGCAAGTCATGAAGTGGGCAGACGAACGTAACGTGAGATGAAGCTCTAAAACACTGGAATTCTCCAACATATCTCCAAGTTTTCATGCTCCTTCTCGCTGCAGATCTGTCGACGTGTTCATTCCGACAGGCGCCAGAATAGCATACATAAACTGAGCGTTTATCTTTCTATCCCTAATGTGAGTTTATTCGCTCCTCGTTCGCGGACTCCAACCCGTATCACGTTTATTGCTGATAAATTCTTGAAACGGGGACATAAATCTGCACTTGCGCTTTGCTCGCGTTCGCGATCCAATTTATATTCAGATCGCGCGGTAGTATATACGGCTATGCACCTGGCGTCCGAGTCTGTATATTTCATTTCATTTTTTTTTACAAGTGACCTGACCTTTGCCCTCGACCTTTGGCAAGCAGGCATAAATCCGCGTGGCAGGGCGTAGTATTCGCATCCGAGAATGTTACCTGGCATTTATGACGTCGCTTCAAGCCAGGCAGGCGTTCTTGGACCAAGCCTTGCCAACATGCATGCAAAAATATTTACACGGCAAAAATTCAAGTCCCCTCTTCAATTGTTTGCATTTAGTAATATATTTAAACTATATGTTTTTATGTAAATTATTATTTCTCAAATCATATCTGTATCTGTATCAAAATATGTGGTTGTCAATTAAATACTGTAGTGGAATTGATATACCATAGTCAATATAAATGTAAACCAATTTTAATAGTGTTATATTGCCCCTAATATTCAATGATACACAATTACTTAAGCATAACTGTTTATTATACATACAAAAATGTGTTAACTATGCCAAACTTGGAAAAATGAAATAAGTTGTTTTAAATTAATGAACGTATTCCAAACAGAAATATATAAAAATCGTTACTATTTTCTGAAACTGTTTTATAAAATTGTCTTTAAAGTATAATTTGGCATCAGAAATAAAATTACACATATTCTTTTGATATATTTAATTTCTGTTATTTTGATAAAATGTCCTCGGCTAGTATTGGGCAAATCTGTGTATCTCCCATTGGGACGTAGAAATCTGACAATAAATTTATGAAAATTCAATGTTTCAATTATCTTTAACAGTCTGTCAGTTAAGTTAATCAATATTTGAAAGCTTCACTGAATCTTCTATAATTTACCACATAGTCTTACAATTAGTTCACTATAAAAAAGGTTGCACTCACCAAACAATTACCCAAACTGGATTAATATTTCCAGATAACATGTCTTGCATTTATAAACCTAAAAATTTAAGTTTGTACAACTTCTTATGCCAGATACAGTTGATACGCTATAGGCATAAATTTGGCTATCAGAAATATGCCTGTAGTCTAATATTCACCACTTATATTCATGATATTCATTCAATAATATTAGACTATTCAACACAAAATCAACATGGCCTATTCGTTCCTTCTCTTAATACCCACCTCCTTGATAGCTTAAGGTTTACATTTTGTTAACCCCACAAACAATGTAGCCTTCCTATATTCAAACATGGCGCCCGCCAGGAGCGCACACTATCAGTTGGTTATATCTATGCTCGAGGTTAACAATTTTGATAAGACACTCCAATATTTAACTAAAAACAAATGTAAAGTAATTGTTTTAAAAGTTTACACATATCTTCCTTAAAATTCTAATTTAGCTGACAATTAAAACTAATATTCTGGTACATTAAAATGATAGCATAGCATCTTATAATGGAAAGAGAAAACATGAAAATTTTTATTGCAGGTGACATTAGTTTAGCACAGTAATTAAAACTATGGCCAAAGATTAAAAAAATATATACGTATAATATCTAAATATTTTCATCATATGCTGTACGATATGTTACCGTACCGTTTTATCTCTTATTTGTCATATTTAAATATTTTTGTTGTAACATAACTATCGCTAGATTGACATTCGCTATAATTACGGTGTAAGATAAACCATATCAGTGATCTGGTGTGCCACAAATACCATTTTATTGTGTTTCGCGTGATCGTCGAGGAGGTGGAACTGTCCGTTTTATTCTTCATTTCCTCATATCATCGTTCAACTCGGCTAAGAAATCCATTACACTCTTAAGTTCGTCGGCAGATATCTTCCTTGCCCTCATGCACTATATTAAGTATATGCACTATATGCACTATATTAATCTATCACTATCACTACACTATAATTTCACCTACGAGCTAACCTAGACTTCTATTCAAAACTAACACTAACTTTACTTGAACTACACTCAAAAACTAACTACAATTCCTGACACTAATATCAACCTCAAAAACCTCAATTTTAATTTTTAAATTATTTGATTATTATTTTTCAATTCACTGTAAATTAATCCTAGATTCTTTAATTAGGGCTATCCCACTTCTGACACCAAAAGTTACGGGTAGGGTATAGATCAATAAATTTTATACTGTTTTATTTTTTTTGCTAATAATAATTACATTACCAATTAAATAACCACACTGAATGTCTGTTCGCAAATCACTAAGTATCTGACCAGTCCACAGTTCACACTCCTCACTGGAGCTAGGCTCGACACACCGCGCACCCGTCCACACACACAGTCTCGCGCCACTCACTCACACGGTACCATCTCTCGCCGAACTCTAACTTCACTCAACTCGCCTGTTGGAACTCCCGCGGAGGCCGGCGTCGCAGCTTTTATATCCGTTGGCAGTCTTTCTGGAAATTACTGGAGTGGTAGTGACGTGTCGCGTCATCCCATGCCTACCCGTCGCTCGAAGCATCCAGAACAGCGGCGCTTATTCACGCCACTCCACGCGGTGGCCTCTGTAAGCCCGCTGAATTCCCAGGCCGTTAAGGGATACATAAAAGCGCCGAGGAAGGAGGGCGCGGGGGCAGGGGGTGGTGTATGGAGGCCGTATGGAGCCGTATGGAGCCGCCGGGCAGTTCAAGTACCAGGCGCGCGTCACAGCCTTGTTCGTAACAATATGGATATAATATGAATAAAACTGTAAATTTGTTTATTTCATCATCAAATAAGAAAATAACCTATTCTCTTAAATATTTGTTGGAAAGTTTTTAAACATGACGAGAAAGTTAACCTATAAGCTGACATGGAAAAATCACCATCTATGCGTGGTGTCCTTACTCTGTTTGTTTAAGAAAATCTAAATGCATAGGAAATGAATTGTGTTTTCATGACACAATTGCCGTTTAATTGTATAGGTTTAAAACTCACCTTATGTGTTTGATATGTTTCAAAAATGTTTGGAGTGTACATAAAAACTTCGTTCCACAAAACATTTGGTCAAAAGAACAATTACAATTTTGGTTGAAATGTTTAAACAAAATTTTACTACGTCTTGGCGAAGTACGAAGATTGCAAGGATATAGTAGCTGTCACAGTAAAATTCTTACACTGGTACAGATGATGTTTTAAATATATTTTTGAGCTATTGACAGAGAAAATGTAAAGCGTTATTGAAGCGGGCTTGGAATAAATAAATAAATTAATTAATTAATATATATATTCATTCTCTTAATCATTAGTGATGGTTTTAAATTAAAGTTTTTTATACATCAGGTACGACACAAGTTATTAATTTTAAAAAAGTGGTTTCTTACTATGTTTTCGATACGGGGGTACTTAATGACATAAAATTTATTCTATGTAGTAGATATAGCATAAAAATAGGCTTTAAGCATATATCCTGAAGGAAAATAGAAATTAATCAGTTACATGTAGCTACATAGAAAAATATTGTCTAAACTTTTATATAAGATTTTTTTAGAAATTAGTTTCCAAAAAATAGTTTCTAATACTTACTACAAGCAAGATTGTAAATTTGTATAACACATGGTTATGGTTATTTTTGCATAAGTATATGAAATAAGTTTTTTGAGATAATACAAAGTATTTATTACAAAAATTGGCTCACAATTATATTTCTTAAATTGATGTTTCATTCAATCATATTTTTTTAAACCATGATAAGATAATCGGATATTCAACCATTTGACTTTATTTTGTTGTATCGTGCTTATTATGTACGTAGTTAATGTACTGAAAAGCTATTCAGGGAACGATTAGCAAAAGACTTTAACTGTTGGAGGTACTGGGAGAACACAAAGCATAAATATCTGGGCAAAATCCGAACCCAGTATTACTGCGAACTTTTTTTTTTTTTTTTTTTTTTTTTTTTTTTTTTTAAGCGATGCACATACTTTCATGCAAATGCACAAATTTACAAATATCTGCAATTTTGCATGAAAATTTGTGTTTCATTTACAAAAAAAAAATATACATAGTAATGAATTACATGGACCTCAATTAAGTTAATAACCCGGGGAGGTTTGTCTTCCAGTGAACTGCAATTTTCCCAATTACTTCCTACCGAATATAAGCATGCTTGCTGAAGCAGTTCAGCGGAACCGCATGAATTACGACAGACGACGTGGGAATTATTGTTTCCCGGATCGACTTAAAAGTGAACGTAATAAAAGAAAACAAACAAATGAGCGATCGTGTCCATCAGCTTCTTCGAAGGCGCGGCGCCCCTGCACCCCCCTCTCACAACCGGTCCGCCGCCAAAACATTCGTCACTGATCGTGTGTTTCCGCCGGGCAGGGGGCGGGGCCAGGTGACGTCACCCCCGGGCCGGGCACCCACGCCTCGTCGCGGTGTAGGTCAAGGGGAAACCTCCTTTTCACAGACGAGAGAGTCAAACGCCCGATCGTGCATCTTCGGGTTTTTTTTTTTGTTCATTGTAAATGTGTTGATAAAAGGATACTAATTGTCAATTAGGTTAGGTTATCTACATTATAAATACTTTAAAACATTGTGGACGGTTTATTTGGTTAAGATACCTGCATTAAAAATACGGGGGAAAAAAAAAGCGAGCATGAACTTCGGGGAACTTCGGGTGTGGCTCTCACGTCTGTGAAATGAAGACTTCCCGTTGGTCAAGGGGGCGCGGGCAGATGGCTCGCGGTGGGCAAGAAAATGATGAAGCGAGCTTACACTCTTTTTAAAAAAAAAACCCCCCGGTGGAGAAAGATAGAGAGAGAGAGAATGTGGTCGCCCCGAAAATATTTTGTCGAAGATAAAAATAGAACTACCAGATACTTTGTGGTGGTGACGCTATAATTTCGTAGTCTCGGCACAGAACAATTTGTTGGTGACCGCGATAATTTAGCCGTCACCAATCCAGTCATCGCTTGAAACCATCAAGATTATTTTTTTGTCAACACAAAATGGTTAGTCCATAATGACGAAATATTTCTGCATACCTCAAAACTGGGGTTTTTTTTTTTTTTTTTTTTTTGCTTTCCGAGTGTGATAACTTAAAAAAAAATTGACTGAAATATCTTTTTAGAAATTTTTTTTCAAGTACAGTGTCAAACAGTTTAACACAGTTTTTCGATAAAATTCCAATAATTTAAATTTTTCTCCTAGTTACTGTTTTCTTGGTGGAATAAAAGATCATTTATGTAAGTTGAACTATAGAAAGAGAAAAGTATGCCACGTATGCATTACCATCAGGGGCGAAACAACTAAATTTCCAAAGGGGGGGGGCAATATACCTTTTTGGGGGTCCGGGGGTCCTCCCCCGGGAAAATTTGTATTTCAAGGTCGAAAATGGTGCTATTTAACCAGTTTTATTGTCTAAAAATTGATTACACAGCACTTTCTTTGCCCCGTTTGCCCCCACTTCAAGGTTTCAGAGGGGGGAAAAATACCCTTGCCCCCCCCCCCCTGTTGTTGCGCCCCTGAACCATCCATTAAGTTAAAAAAATTCGAATCATTTTCGCTGCATGGATAATGAGAAGTCATCGTTATCGCTCCTTTTTGAATATTGGCGAACATGTAGGATGTTGTGTAAATTAAGTTTTTGAAATGTTCCAGAAGTAAATAGAAGTTTATAAAACATTTCCAGAATAAGTAGGTACTTAAGAAATATACCTACGCCTGTAGGCGTGTGCCGAAATGGATCTATATTTCAATACCACTAATACATAGAATGCAAATTTAAAAATAGTTTATGACGAATTACCAAGAAAATTAATATGTGTAACATTATTGACTCGTCTATTAATTTCTGAGTTTTATTTCGATGAAATCGTGTTGAATGTATTTAAAACTTTATATGAAAGGAAATTACTAAAAAAAAAAAAAATTCTTTATCCCGGAATGCAACTTCTCTGGGTAGCCTTGTGTTGATCCACAAGTAGAGGTGACGTTAGTTACGCCCCCCCCCCCCCCCGCACTGTTTTTTTTCCCTTCTCCAGAGCCCGACCACAATGATAAATCAGGGAAAGTCGGGGGCCATGATGAATCGCCTCGGTTTTGCTGACTTTACCCAATTTACCCTCCCCCCCTCATCCATTTCCTTAGTCGACCGCGTTGTTTTTTTTTTTCTTCCCGGTAACCGCGTGACCGCACGCCGCACCCGGAACTCTGCCTCTCAGGAGGGCGAGGGGCACGGCTCAGGAGCGGGGGAGGGGGGGAGGAGGAGGAGGTCTCGAATGGCTGACTCTTCCACAAACCAGGGCTGCAACTGGTTCGGATCCCGACCGCGGCGTATCAACCCTTGCGCGCTCCATTAACGTCCCGCGAGACGTGCGTAAATAACAACCTCCCCCCCCCCACACACACATTCTACCCGTCCACAGACCACACAGGCGCACAGCATGCCCGACTTGCAAACCACGTGATTGGACCCATGCTCATTCCTAGGGATACGGAAATTTCGCTCTAAATTCATACAATAAAACTTAATGATTAACTTAATATCTATATTTTATTCAGTCTCAAGTTAGAATGCAAACCATTACACACTAGTAATGTGTAGAGACCTGCAAAATTCGCGGATTCATTGACCTCTAGGATAGACTCCACAGTCCTTTAAATACTCGCGGAAATGACACGTGTTCATTGGCTACTGACGCGTGAGACGTCTCAACTAGGCTGACCGTAATTCGGCACTTTCTTGGTTTAGTGTTTCCCATTGGCTCACAGTTACCCGGATAAAATGTGGGCCAATCGCAGAAGCGGTACGAAGGTATAGTTGTTTTGATGCTAGCCTATCACGAAATGAATCCGCGAATTTTGCATGTCTCTAGTAATGTGTTCATAATTTGACAGCAGTTTATTTGGACACGCCCCCTCTGCAACCGTGAGCTAACGATGTCCAGATAGGAGAGAAGTAAGCGAATCAGGTAGTGCCAATTAAAAAAGAAAAAAAATTATTTCATGCAATAGATCACCCAATAGGAACGTAAATATGGGTTGAGCACACCTATGACTTTTAATTCTACCCTGAGGCTAGACGAATCCACGATATTTCCTGGTCTCTAAGCATTCCTATACATCCAGTTGTAGATTTCAATGTTTATTTTCCTGGGATCGAATCATTAAAACTTATAATTTTTTAATGAAAATTAACTACCTGAACTTAACAGTACTCGTCGATAGTATCTTAAAAAAAAGAAGTAAGGTAGGTGTACCAAAGGTGGCCCGTGTCCCCAAGGTGGCCCTCTGTGAGATGTTTATAGTAATTGTAAGAAGAAACGCTAGATGTCTCTGGCTTCTTGTACGGTGTCCCGATCTAGCGTAGACATTAAGAAACGAAACGCGCGAGACGAGATTTAGCCGAGCTACGACGCCATTAGTTTAGACGTGAAGTGCGAAGGCAGTATGTTATTATTTATGATCGCATAGAAGAAAGCAAAAAAAGTAAGTAAACATTCAAAGCAAATAAATATACCTATGTATTTTCGGAAAGTCTGACACGTGGGCTTTTGACAGTATAGAGTATGTTTAGAAATTTTGTAAATAATTTTCGTAAGAGTGAAAATTGTGTGACAAAGTGTGGTTTTCTGCTAGGTTCCTAAAGTGGCCCGCGGGCCACCTTAAGTACCTAGTGGGCCACCTTGGGAACATCATTATTCCTGTAACAATGTAAATAAGTTATTTAATGCAGTTACATGCATCATGCTTTAGAAAGTTAATTTTTTAGTAACATGTAATTTTTTAAATATTTTCAAGATTCTTGAATAAACATTTATTATAAATTAAATTTACTAAAATAAAATATATATTACTTTTGCTTCATATGTGGTAACTGTTTGTAGGTATAATAATCATTTAGAACCACCAACTAAACATTAAAAGTATTATATAAAAGACTGAAATATGAGATAAAACAGGCCCAAGTCCCACAAAAAATTACTCAGATATGGAAACAATACAATATGTCTGGTGCTAACTAATAATATTATTAAGATTACATGTGCCAATAAATATATTGAAGTTCCGAATTCAACACAAAGCTTGGAGAGTGTACACGAATAACATTAATTTTAAACAAATGTTGTATGCTGAAGTGGTTTAGTGGTCAAGATGATAGCTTCCCACCAAGGCGATTCGGGTTCGATCCCCACCGAGGTCAACAGATTGTCGCATGTGGGAACCATGCTGGGACGATGCCATAAGTTGTCTGTTTCTCTCGTTTCTCCCGCCCTTCGTTTCCGGTGCCACTCTATGTCACTCATCGGCTCTCAAAACCATAGCTGTTAGGGCCGCCCAAATATCTTCACTCACTGAAACAAGTTTTCCTTGTAATTGCTGAATTACGCCCATGTTTACTTCTAATTAATGTTGTAATATTGTTTAATATTTATTATGGCTTTAAATGAGTATTAAGTATTACATTTATGTTTATGTTTTGGATCAATATGTCCAAAAAATTAGGCAAATGGACTCAAAAACAGCTAACTCAAGCTATGGAAGCTGTTTTGAAAGACAAAATGGCTGTAAGGAGGGCAGCTGAGTGTTTTGGTGTACCAAGAAGGACCCTCAGGAACCATCTAGCATCTGGTAATCCTAACAAGAATACAGGTAGGCCAACAGTTCTGTCAGTAGATCAAGAGCTAGAGCTTTGTTCGAGAATTCATAGACTTGCAGATGTTGGAATGCCTTTAACACCCAAAGTGCTTAAGCGAACAGTGTACAATTTTTGTTCCTTGAACAACATAGAACACCCCTTCAACAAACTAGCGGTCTCAGCTGGTCGGAAATGGCTCACGTTGTTCCTAAGCAGGCAGCCTGACATCTGAGTGTTTTCATACTCATCTTTCTTGTTCCGTTCTTCAGGTTGTCTCTATGGCATTCACTGTGAAATAGCAGTTCCTGAAGCGCTATGAGCATGCTTTATTTATTTTTTGATAAGATTTCTAGAAGAGTTGTGTGGTAAATCACTGTCGCGTTGTCTGTGTTTCGTGATTGGTTGAGTTTCACTGAAGAACATGCCTTCTTGTCGGCACACCAATCGCAGCCATTCAGTGCGGAAACGTCCTGAATGGCGTGGTCAAATACGGCATTGGCTTCTCCGGCAGGCATGGGCATACCTTTTTACAGTCCAATGAGCGTGTCGATTTTTTCGCGAAAACTGCATGGCCATACCAATGGCGCTTCTCCAAAATTATGTTTTAAATCTTTCTTCCAAACGAATCCACGAACGGTTGTGTAATTTTTTTTCAGCGTGGATTTTAAACACGTATTTGTCTATGTATAACCTGTATTACTAGGGGTAGGCATTTTTCTCGAATACATCTGAAAGCCTATTAGACTGCAACAAAGTATACCCGCACAAGTGGTTTCTCCCTTGTGATTGGCGGCCGTCTGCGAGAGAAGTCGTTGCCTTATTTGACCGAGCCACTCAGGACGCGTTTGCTTTCCCACTGAATTACTCTGATTGGAGTTGTAACACTCGACATATACCTGAAAGAAATTCACCCAATCACGAAACAGAGACGGCGCTACAGTGTTTTAACTTATAACTAGTCTCGGAATCTTTTCGCGAAATAGGCATGGCCCTAGTATTACCATGAGAATGTAACGAACCAAGAAGACGCAGTGTGATACAATCATAATATACAACCCAGGTCCGTTCGAGCCAGCCAATAAGAACGCTAAAGTAGCCTGAGCATGGGAAAGGATGGCTGAGTCGGGCCTGAAGAGAGATAAGAATGATAATAATACGCGGATGGATAAATCGTGGCCCTGGCGAGATCGACGCGCTTCAGGATCCGTCGAAAGAAGTCGATCTGCCCGAATCTACGAGCGCTCTCTGAAGGCCCGGCGCGACTTCAGTACCGGGAACCCCGGTCCGACTAGGCGTCGCCCGATAAACGATTCTCTCGCACGAAGTCCTGAAGGTCCGGGTGTGGGCGAAGAAGGAACTACGAACCCTGTGCCTCACGAGCCTTGAATCGGAATGGTTCCAAGAAATTATCTACACAGGCTGCAAGTAAGTATGGCACGAATGGGCCTCAGAATACATATTTCAGCGGCTCCCTGTCCCATTTGACGGCTGAGATGGACACGAATGTTCTAGTGGTTTGTTAAAAAATAATAATAATTCCGTTTTAAAGACATCAGAAAATTTTTTATTTTCAATTCATGTAAAAATATATATCTTGGTTCTTTAATGCTACTAGGTCAAAGCCACTTCCTTGTGAACGATGATGAGCCCAACGTTTTGGCATAATTTTTTTGACGTGACAACGTCTAATAAATCGATGAACGCCGGCTGCACGCACGAAAAAGGATGACTCATAGTCCCGTTACGCTCATTGTACGCTTGCGCCGCATCTATCTCTCTTCCACTCGATTAGAACAACCATCGATTTGACTTTTTCGAGGCACATTAAACTTGAAACACTCCCATTCGTTTCCTACTTGTCCTATCATCGTCCTATCCTTAACAGAATAACACAGATTGGAAGAAGTTAAATAGCAAACATTTATAAAAGTTATAGTTAAAATAATATGTTCGTTAAAATATAAACATATTTTAATTAATGAGTGTAAATAAAAGTAAATTTATTAATTAAATTGTACATTTCATTTCACTCCTTCTTTGTATCCATACAATTCAATAAAAATGATTCAATTTTATTCATAAAAGTATGCAATCATTTCATCAATGTTTTGTTATGACGTCACGTTAAACTATCGTCCGTAAACCGATTTTACAGACAACCAATTTTTGCAGCCATCTTCAAGGGAGAATCAACAACTGAGTTCTTGAGTTCATGTAGGTGTACGATCGCAGCTGAGTTGTGATTGGTCAGTAAGGTCGGCCCTGATTGTGTTGCCAATGACTGCAACAAGGCAAGCTGAAACGTCAAGCACATCATCATTTACAAGGACGTGGTCTCAGCCTACACTGTAAATTTTTTTAAAGTCTTTTACTCAAAATTTGTGTGGCAGCAGAGTTTCTACCGAAATACGTTAGGTATTTTTACTCGTTTTTTTTTTTCAAGTAAAAAATACAATCAAAACTGTAAAAGTACAACTGCCATGGTATATGTAGTAAATATGTCAAAGCTGTTGGTGTATTTATACTTTGTGATACATAAACGTATACTTGTATGCCTGTGTATTTTAACCACAACTGTCAGTCATGTGTGATTCACGCACTCTCGCCTGTCACGAACCACGGACGCGGAGAAATCAAACGGCCATGGTACTACTTTGTGGAACACCTAATATCATGAAATTTATTTTGTAAATTTGACTGAAAAGCCTCTATTTGTAAGATAATTAATATATATATACATACACATAATACTGTGTGTGTTAAAGACGATCTTCCTGATTGAAAAATACGTGGTTTTTCAGAAATAATATTTTTAGGAATAAAATTAATGTGCCTATAAATATTATTTCGTCAAAAACGTCTAAAATACTACATAACAGAGGTATTGGACAATAGTTTGTGACTAAAATTTAACTGTCAATAATACATCAAGAACACACAACATCGGTATACAACAACTCACTGACTGACACACACATAATTCAAATATTTTATGTACAAAAACCAAATCTATTTAAATGTTTTAAATGTTTTTTGAGCTTTATTTATAACATGTTGGAATTATAATGCTACAGTTACTAAAAATTAAAACGCTACAAAACTACAAAAAAATTTTTTTTTGCAAAACTCCGTTCCCCCGGAGAAACCCCCGGAATGGCCACCGCATGGGGAGTCCAAGAAAAGAAACGGGCTCCCCATTTGGAAGCCACCTGGAAGGTTTTTTTCTGTTCCACCCACCGTTTCTTTGGTAGCCTGACTTGTTACAAGGGATTGTATTCCTACCAGAGAAAATGCCACCATTTTGTCTGGGCAATCCGCCTTGGAGGAGCCGGGGCGCGAACCCGGGTCCTACAAGTTACAAGGCAGGCGCTCTACCCCAGAACCAGAGTGGTAGAGCGGACACTTGCAGTCTTCTTAACACTGACATGATGTTATTCCACGAGTTTACTGTAGTTTCGTGTGTCATTAACACGTGCAGTACGTGTAGTAATATCTAATCTCGGTAACGAACAAATTTATGTATTCTTATGTTCTTCGTTTAACATGAATTGTGTAATTTCATAACAGTGAAACATTATTGGTATAACTAGTCTGATAATTTTTAGTTTATTTTCTGCAAACAAACTTACAGTCCCGCTGTACAATAATTATATAGAACTATAGGCTGTAAAAAAATTGGTTGTCTGTAAAGTCGGTTTACGGACGATAGTTTAACGTGACAACGTCATAACAAAACATTGATGAAATGATTGCATACTTTTATGAATAAAATTGAATCATTTTAATTTTAATAATAAAAGAATAAATACTTGAAATTATACTAGCAATCAGATTTTTAAAATGCAAGAATAATTAACCTTTATTGCCGAAATTGTCGTTGTAATAAGCAATGAAAACCACATTTACTTTTCACTTCACTTTATAACCAGTCGACGAAACAGTTCACGTGTAGATGTAAGTTGTGTGCTGCCGCTGTCTTTCTTCTCCTCGGACGCATAGGCCAATCTAGTGGAAGAGAGATAGATGCGGCGCAAGCGTACAATGAGCGTTAACGGGACACAGCGTAACGATACAATGTGCGTAACGGAACACTTTTTCGTGCTTGCAGCTGGCTTTCATCGATTTATTAGACGTTGTCACGTCAAAAATATCAGGAGAGCCGGCACCGAGTCCATTGTCTTATCGCTACGTCGCCTCATGTTGATGGTAGGTACACGAATATTTAGTTAAAATAAGGGCGCCACCCCTCTTAAATATACACACATAAAGTTAACGAATTTTTTTTCTCTAAGAAATAAACATGAATTTACAGATGTTATAGAAACGAAATTTCGCGCATTCATTCAGTAGCAAGTAGTTCCACACCCCCCGCACTGTGTTCACGATTGGACATGCCCCTCTACGACCGTGAGTCAACGATGCCCAGCTAGAAGAGAAGTTAAGCGAATCAGGTAGTGCCAATTGACAAGAATAAAAAAAGGTTTTCGCAAATAAATCGACCAATGGGAAAGCAAACATGGGTTGAGCACACCTATGACTTCGAATTCAACTCTGAGGCCAGTAGAATCCGCGAAATATCCTGGTCTCTACCGATAGTTTTAATACACGTCTTGAAAATAGGCTATGTTTTACATATTGCAGGCTCGTAAACAAATTACTCCGCGCAGATCCCGAAGTGGCTGCTGAATGTTAACCGACTATCTACCACATTTTAATTGGGACGTGTACCTACTGAACACATGAGAGTCTGAGAATTTATACGCTCACTTTTGAAAGCATAACACTAGCCAAACCTAACAAATAACACAAATGATTTGGTTCACACAATCCCACTTGCTTGGATTATTAGATTATTAAGTAAACAGACGACGTAAGTGTAGGAGAGACTCGGAACTCGCTCTGATAGACGTAGGACTGCTTAAGACAATTTAACTTTTTATTTTAACTAAAACATTTTTAAGAAAATACGTAAAATATACTATTAAAATAATATTAAATATTTAAAAATTTAATTTTATGAAATTTACTAATAAATAAATAAAAGTACATTTTAATCAAGAAAATAAATTCGTGCTTTTTGACAACGATTAAAAATATTTTGGACAATAACGTTGATAAGCAAAGTGTCTCCAAACAATTTGTTTCTTGACGAAACATATAGTTCGTCTTAGCAGGCGCCAATGTGTCGTCTGGTGAGCTGTAAAAAAAATATGAAAGGAACTGAAAAGCCGTAAATATCTTTCCCCCTTCTCTTCGTCGAAGCTCGCTAGAATAACTTTATTCCACACAAATTCTTTCGTTTTCGGAGGAGAAGAGGTTCCAGGAAACACGTATTTTTTTCAACCACGAAGAATAAAATGTAACAGAAATCTTGTTTCCGACGTTGGCATCAGATATAAATGAAAAATAAAATACTGTTTTTGTGGCTTAGTTGGACGTTTATTTCAAGTAAAACACTGCCCAGGGATCACATAAATCAATAAATATTTGAAGAATCGTACGTAAATAGTCTAAATTCTTGTTTTATTCTTGCCAAAAGTATCAACCCAATAAATTACTGTGATCACTAATGAGTTTTCTTCGAACATCATCGCTTCCCGCAAACAGTATTCTTCTTATGGCTTATCAGATAGCTTGTTTTGTTTTGTTGGGGTTGACACATAAAAACAAAATCATTTTCCAAAACGTAGAGGCCGGTAAAAATTAGCGGATTCATTTCGTGATATGCTAACATAAAAATAACTACACATTGGTGCTGCTTTTACTGTCAGTTAACTTTTAATCTGGAGTAATGAGGGCCAATTAGAGACCCTCAATCTTAGAATTATCGAATCAAAGGTTATCCAAATGCTACACCTCACAAGTCAGCAGCCAATGAACAGGTAGCGTTTGCCCGGGGATGTCCAGTATCTACTAATAGGCAGCGACATGTTAATTGAAGAAAGGCTAGAATGCATAAAATTATACATTTATAATACGTTCTCATTGGATCATGGGTAGCTTGACACGTTGTGAAGGCCAGTAAACCAGTAACAAGTATTCCAAAGACGTTCGGGTAAAGACCGGAAAAATTTCGCGGATTCGTTTCGCGTTACGCTATAATTCAAACGCGTGCAATTTTATATTACTTCTGTGATTGGCTCACAGTTTATCTGAATGACCCTGAGCCAATGGAAACCCTTCCAGCCAAAGAAGTATCGAACAGCAAGTCACCCCAGTTGAAGGTCTCACGAGTCAGCAGCCAATGAGCAGGTGGCATTTGTCCGAGTGTGTAAGGGAGTGTGGAGTCTATCCTAGAGGTCATTGAAACCGCAAAGTCCTCCAGTAGGGGGCCTACCTACGTCCGGTGCCCTGCGCAGGTTTCAACGCATTCTAGCAGACGTTACGAAAACATCCATACAGTTGTCACAGCTCGAAAGCCCACAGTCAGAACTGCCGTGTGGGGGTATAGACATTCCGTCAGTCCAAACTGTCAGTCCAAGCAATCAGTCCATTTAATCAACAGCTGAGCTTCGTAGCAGACGTCTTTGTTTATATAATCTTTGTTTGCTTTAGTTCTAGGTTTGTGTCATAGAAAAGGGAGAGATATAGTTTGTGTTTATTGTGAAATAGATTTATTCCTCTGAAACAGTGGCGTAGCGTGGGTGGGGCGGAGGGGGCGGCCCGCCCCGGGCGGCAGCCCGCGGGGGCGGGTCGCCAGTGAAGTGGGTTGAGATCTGATCTATGATTCATTCATTACATGTGTCAGACACACTATAATGTTCCATTTTTATCTAAAATTTTGCGTACCAACTATTTTTTAATATTTATTTAAAAGAAAAACTGCGAAATCACTGACAGAGCTCTTTATAACGTTTGTTTGTTTACATACGAACAGCAACATCGCATCACGCCGCGCCGCCCGGCGCGCGCGTGCCGAGTTGAGCGGCACTCCTTATTATGTTAATTACTCATACAAAATCTTTTGTTTCACGCGTCGGCCCGTGTCGATGCCTCTCTTTCGCACTCATTGAATTTAGTACTACGCATTGTACTGTAAAGTTTGACCTTAACCCAGGGCAAACCAAACAACTTCCGCAAGCCGGGACACAGTAAAACTCCTATATTGCCCCGTACCGCGAGCGCAGGTAAACCCAAAAAAATATTAAAACCCAAACTAATAGCAGGCTTAAAAAATACTAATAAGGTTGTGAACAGTGAGAGGAGGCAGCAAGTTAAAAAGACACAAAATTTATATGACAACATTTAATATATATATATATTAGGGTGATGCTTAAAAATGAAGGTTAAAAAATTTAATGGTTCACCCTCTCATTTTATTCTCCCACATGTAAAATGGTCTAGAATTTTTTTTGGCTCTATTTAAAGTGAATTTAGGGGTCGCTACCAGCATTTAAAGTTTATAAAATTACCAATATTGCAGCACATGAATTTTTAATATAAGGAAATAAGTAATTTTAAAATACTTGAGCAACCAACCACCACTTAACACGTTAAAGGGAACATTGTCGTGCTGAGCCTCCCCTCCAAGCCACATCACCCCTCCCCCTCCTCAAAATCCCTCATTTACTCCTCTCCAACCAACCCACAGCCGAGGTCATGTGTGAGTTGCCTGTCAGTACCTGTCTGATCTGTGCAGTTGTTCATGTAGCTTATCCAGAGTGTTTTTAAAAGTAATTATGATTGTGAGTGTGTGGTTAAAGTTGGTTATTGAAAGTGATTTTGGTTTGTGAATTCATAGTAAGTGTTTTTGCATTCATTGTTTAAATAGTAAACCAAATAATTACACAACAAAATAAAAAATATTATTTACTTGAAAAGTTTTTATCTATGTATGCTGCAAATTTATGAATTTAAACTGAAAAGTCATATAATTTATGGTTACTAATTTTATAACTATTAGTATTTACCATGGAACATAGTAAAAACTCTGCAATTTCTACAAGGAAAAAGACAGAAATATGGTTGGTCGGACAGATGTCTGAAACGTTCGTTCATACCATACTTTCATCTAACGGTAAAGCAAAAGATTCGTGAAGCTGCTTATTCGACCTCTAAAGATTTGCTAGCCGTTTGGAATAAGGCTAGGATACCTACCAGACAGCAAATACATGTTGTTGATAAAGTAGAAAAGTTATTCAAAGAGTGGCAGAATCTGAAGAAAAATAAAGAGAACAAATCTAAAAGATCAGCAGTATTAAGACTAAAAGAAGAAACATGGAATTACAATTTAGATTACTTATTTGATGTAGCGCATGCAAAGGCACTGGAAATGATTCAAATTCAAGAAGATAGAGACTTTTTAGTGTTGCAGCGTGAAAAAGGACGTCCAGGGAAAATAGGTGGCATTGACAAGAAGCTATCCAAGAAGGAAGAAGAGCAAGAGCGTAAAAAGGCTCGAATGGAGGTGCTTAAGGCAAAAGAATGTGATAGTATTAAGGCAATCACGTGTAAATCAGAAATTCCTAGCATTTTTTCCGATGATGAATCCTCACATGATTACGACAGTGACTTTGAGGGCCCTTCAACATCTAAATCTGGGGAAATACAAAACATAGGACTAAATAAAAGAGAAAGAAAAAATCTGCTTAACAGAGAATTGACTACAAGCTTGGATGTTGCAAAAATAAGTGATCGCAAAGCAGCTCTTGTCCTTACATCCACTTTAAATCGGCTGGGACGTGATCCTACAAAATATAATCTAAATTTTTCTTCTATACGCCGCCAGCGAGTTGAATGCAGACAGAGCATAGCAGAATATATAAAAAAAGGAGTTTTCAGCTGCTGTACCTTTAACTGTGCACTGGGATGGGAAAATGTTAGAAGATATTACAGGACAGGAAGTAGTCGATCGTCTTCCAGTTTTAGTTTCAGGGAAAGAAATATGAGGAAGTCAACAGTGTTTTAGCAAAAAAGGCATTGAACAAAATTTGTGGCCATTTATGGTACATTTCTGAAGAACTGATTGCTCTATCTTTTTTTGATGATAACGTTGCAAATACAACAAAGAAAAAAATGGTGGAAGCACTGAATAAAGAAGGAGCTGAATTCTCTCCAAAGCGCATCACTGTTGACCTGGACACTATTAATAAGAAAGGGCTGAAGGATTTTGTCAGCAGTAAAACAAAACGATTCTTTTCCATCGCCGGAATCGATTCAAAGTTTATTGAAAAAAACATTGAAGATTGGAATAAAGACGAAGAATATGTCAATATGAAAGAAATAGTGAAGTCATTCAAGGTAGTAAATGATACTGCAGAGAGAGGAGTGTCCCTTATACAAGAATATAATAAAATTCTTATTCCTAATGAATACCAGAAACAGTACATTTTATTACTTGTAAAATCATTCAGGCAGAAGTATCCAGACTACAAAAAATCCACATTGTTGTCTGCCTAGTGGACTATAGCAGTTGGTTAGGTTTGATTTGAATAGTTTTCAAAAGACTGTGTCTGTACGTATTTTTATTGCATCATTACGTTAAAACAAAAAATTATACTCTTCGTTAAGAATATAAAATATATATATATAATTTCAGACACATAATATATATATAAAATATAGATATAATTTCATCACTGTATTACAAGACCATTTTTGATATAAATTTGTAAGGAAAAGAAAAGAAAAATAATAATTTGCCAAATTGTGTTTTTTTTTACCATTTACCAGTTATTTTATTATGTAATTAAAAACCAAATTGAGATAATTTTAGTATTTAAATTAGGTTTTAATAACATTTTTATGCTGAACAATCACAAACAACTGGGTTGTGATAAAAAATATTAATTCCCTAAAAAAATTTCTTTTTGAAAAATTTTAATTTTGCAATATTTTTTATAACTTCAAAGCTTGGTAGCAACCCCTAAAAATTGTCAAAAAAAATTGAAAACAAATATATTTTGTTTCTCTCATCAGGTAGAACAAAACGGTGGGGTGAACTACAGCAAAAATAAAAATAATTTTTTTTTGGTCTTTTAAGCATCATCCTAATATATATATATATATATATATATATATATATATATATATATATATATCATAAAATCGTTTCATCACAAATCGGTGCATCCATCATAAAATACATAACCTATTACTACTTATAAAAAATAGCTATATAATAATACTAAAAAAATACTTTAACAATTCCCCCGAAAAATTATAATTTGATCATATACTTCGGAGCTCCGAAAATTAAATATAATTACCAAAAAGGCATTAAAAATATATAAGAACATAACTCCGCTAGACTATCAAACTTGACTATATTGTCGATTGAACAAGAATTGGCTGCTAATATTGATTTTGACAAAGTTATTTCTGACTTCGCTGCTCATAAGGCCCGTAGAATCCGCTTGTAAAACCGCTCATCCTATTTTAACTTCAATAAAAGGTACCTCATTGTATGTGAAATTTAATTTTAATTAAGCACCTATAGAATGGGGGCGGCAAAATGGGTTTCCCGCCCCAGGCGCCGAGATGGCACGCTACGCCACTGCTCTGAAATGGCTTCCTGGTCGAAAGATTTTCTTGCTAATTTTATAGAGTTGTGGCATGAACATGAATGTTAGTGGAATATCAAAAGTAAAGATTTCCACAACAACATTAAAAAGAATACCTACCTAACCACAAGACTGATCGTGTGTGGGGAAATCTTCAGTTCATTACAAACTGTAAGTTCCGACTGAACAGTCCGAACTGATGGTTTGGACTGACGTGTGTGGGGGCCTTTAGGGAAGACACCACATGCGTCCCAGGCCGAAGACTATACACTTTATTACGCAGGGTTCGAACCGTACAGGTAGAGTAGCATGCATTGTGTGCTTTCATCGGGGATTGGCCACACATTTTACTGGGGATTGGCCGGCCATTTTATCGGGGATTGGCCAGCCATTGTATCGGGGATTGGTCAGCCATTTTGTCGGGGATTGGCAAGCCTTTTTTTTCGGGTATTGGCCAGCCATGGAAGTGATTGATGCCTTGACTAAATCCTCTATCTTAACTCTAGATTATATGACTAGTTTAATAGTTTGTGGGTTATAGTTCCTGCATTTGTAACTTAATTGTGAATTAATTAATTGTGAATTAATTTAATTTTTCCTTTTAAATACTTCTTCTTTGTAAATTTGTATTTCATTATTATTTATTTATAAATATTGCCATTACGTATATGTTGCTAAAGTTTTTTTTCTTTAATTGATAAAATAATTTATCAATTATGTTTGTTTGAATTGTATCCGAAAGTGTAAAGGAAACGCTGCTATCACGAGTGTTGTTAATTTTTTATACCATCTACTAAGTAGTTGCTGATTATATGTTTTCTAACCTGCCAAACGAAAAAAATTACTTTGCCTTTTCGAATCATCTTTCTGCCATTTCATAGGTATATATGCTGGGGTGAAAGTTTGTTTTAACATGTAACAGCTAATTTCTTACCTCCTTTCGGGGTGAGTACAAGTTCCTCATGTGTTAAAAGTGTATCCCATGATGATTATTATTTTTGAGAATTTAGGTTTATATATTATTTGTAGTGACTTTTTATTCCTAGTTCATTGTTTGGTTTTATTGCAATTTTCACGAATTTTCAAGATTAATTATCGTTGCTATTTTTTTGTACCAGATATCGTATATTCGAAAGGTTTTCTTATATTTTTAGAAATTCTGGCTAAAATTTGTTCTTTTTTTTGGCTGGTTATTTGCGTCATTGTCATGGGTAAATAATATTAATTTACTCGTAAAGTCTATATTTTATAAAGCTAAAGATCTGGCACTAGCTAAAAACATAGGCTACATCCAAGATGGTGAGTAAATATGAGCTTTTAGCTTCCTCGCTTTAACTTTATTATCATAATGTAAAATGATTAAATAGAAAGGAAACAGCAAATATACCACTATAACGAAATTTGGGGCTACCTTGTCCTAATCTCTTTTACGTGTGGCGTCAAACATTTGTGAGTGATGATTTGAGTTATTTAATTTTTAAATATATCCAAAACGGATATTATACTTTAAAAAGCGTTCAATATTATAGTTTCTCACAAATTTTACCACCAAACGTATAAATGAAAAGTCAAAACATGCACTCATGCATGTTTAAAAACTATTCAATGGTCAACCACTAGACGTTCCTTCTCTGAATTTCTGAAGTTGAGCAATGCTTACTATTTAACGTCTCTTGTTCCAGGTCCTCGATATTTCGTATCTGCAGCTAGCAAGAAACTGTCGATGTAAAACAGCGGGTGTGGTTGGAAAGGGGAGGGGAAGTGAGAAGGCGCGCGGTGGAAACCTCTATTAGAGCGCTCCAATTTGTCTCAGCCAGGCGCCAAGACGGAATACTTCATTCTCCCCCTTGATGGAAGGGAGGATGGTGAAAACATTTCCGTCGATGGATGGACGGGGTTTGACAGCGGCTGGCTTCCACGCGCGGTAGTTGCTAGAAGAAGGGCGGTCAAAAAGGAGGGGGGGGGGGGATTTAGGGGCTTGTAAACATGTCGGTTCGAGCAACCCGTGAGGGGTGTGGAATGCCATGGCCGGGAGGGGGGGGGAGAAGGGGCTGTAAATTTGTAAAAGCGATTTGTGCGCGGCATGTGTTGTCTCCCTTCCCCCACCCCCCCCCCCCCCCCCACCACGAGGAACAACACACCTCCGACACCTCCGACACCTCCAACCGCCGCACCGGGGCGAGAGAGGTGGGTGTGTCGCGGTAGGAATGCGTACCGCCCGAGAGGGATTGCGGGTGTGGGAGTTTGGGGAAACCACCCCCTCCCTACACCCCTGGCGCATTTTCGGACCGTCGCGCTCCCACAATAGCGTGTGCGCGACACCATTCACTCCTCTCTCGGAGGTGTTATAATATTTGTCCGGGCTGGCGCTCCCCTCCCCCCGGGCGAGGGGTGTGAAAGGAAATAATAATAATAATAACAATAAAAGGAGCGCAAATGGCGCCCAGGGATTATTAGCCGCGAGGGGGAGGGTGGGGACCTCCCATTCTCCGGAGCCGCGCTCGGCGGCGGCCGGCGTGAATGGTCCGGGCGGACGCTGCGCCTGGGACTCAGACTACCCGCCGACCATCCAGCCCGCGGCCGCTCGCACACTGTGTTACCATGTACATCAGGCGCTCTACCCCTATCCCACCTCTTGCCTTGATGGCGAAGTGCTCATTACACATTTTAGGTAGTTAGAAAAAAATACTACCTATTATAGCCGTTGCCATGTTGCGACTTTCGGAAAAATTTTATTGATTTATTCGATTCATGTTCAATAGATCCCAAAACCATCGAAAACTCACATATATACACACATATACATACATATACACACAACCAAAAGGGGTAGAAATGGGGAAGGTTTTTTATGAAATACAAAAAATCGCTATAGCTCCCATAAAATGACAAATATCGTATCTGTTGGGACGTATTACATGTAACACGTAGGAGTATTAAAAGAAATTTGTCTAAATACATTTTTACGCAAGGAGTAGATAAAACATGGGTTGGAGGACAATAAGATTAATAATTATTTTAGGACACCACCAAATCCGTTAAAATTTTCTGTAAATCGTATCATTTTTATGTAAAACATTTTTCTGAAACAATTTTTGATAAAACGAACCATTCCAGCAAGTGTATTAAACAAGCTAAGGTAGAATTTAAAAACTATATATTCATAATTTTTGTACCATCTAAATAATTCGTGCGAAATAATTTTTATACTTCAAACAATTATAGCAACGGGTGGAAAAAACTTGTTAAAGGACAAATTCATAAGTGCCTAAGTAGTCACGCTATTAAATCCGTTCAATGTTTTCGTAAATCTGAAAAATAATATCAAAAATTGTTGTCTAAAACAGTTTTTGATACAACCAATCATTACAGAACAGTTGGAATTAACAGAGGTTTAAAGAAACAAAAATTTAATAACTCCTTTATTTTTTTTATCGGTCAGCACACACACACACACATATAATCATACACATAAAAACTGACTATTTCGCCTATAGGGATGTAAAAAAACATGGAGGGGGTCGTAAAATAGGCACCAGAGGGGCCTGGCTGAACTCCGAGATTTTTTTCTCTGGCAGAACGAATATTACAAGTATTATTGATAAAAGAATTCACTGGAAAACTTACAAGTTATGTGATACATACAGTTGTCTGTTAAATTGTGGGTTTGGAAAAGTTGTACACTAAGTAATTGGGGGGGGGGGGGGGCCCCTTCAAAATATTTTGTCCCAGGCACGGGCACAGCTCTGTAGGATTCTCAAGGGGGGAGGGGCGACCCGAGAGTTATCACGTGGGTTTTAACTGTCACAAGTCACGTCAGGATACGGTGCTTGTATGTTTATACTGCCCGTATGTTGGCAGAGAACTTTAAAACACACAGAAAATTTTCCATAAAACATAGTTGTGAAGTTTAACTTTATCAACCCCGTTTCACAGTCTAGAGTTTGCAAGCGCAAGCGGACTTCTTAACTCTGTGGAGGGGGGGGGGGTGTTCAGGACCCCCATTGGCCCCCTCGGGATCTACCCCCATGGCTCCATGGCCTTTAGTTTCTCTGAACACCGTTTCATCTCCAGTTCACCACCCCCGAAAAAAAATTGACCCCGCAGAAGATAAATCATGCGGATTCTTCGATGCTGGCGTAAGAGGTCGTTTCTTGTCTGCGTGGGACTGCGTTGATTAGTGACCCCACGATGTTTTTTTTTTTTTCAAGATCAAAATTCCGACTATAAGTTGAAAGTTCAGTCTTCAACAAAATGTCGTTAGCAGAAACGGTACTTTGTGATCGAGTAAGCTGATAAAAAAAAAAATTCAACAGCCTCGGATTTCATTCGCAATGGAGTCAAGAATGGATTCCGTAATTCTGGGGAACAAAGTGGGCGTTGCCTTCAGCGAGCAGATCTTCTAGGGTTACTCTCTATTTCCTTTGCACCTTAAGCAAGCCCTTACTGCTCTATTAAGTTCGTGTTTGACGGGTGCCTACATCACTTCTAAACATGAAACTGTTAAAACCACTCCCGATCAGTGCAATTTCACAAGAAAACCGCATATCTGTACTAATATTATAAAGCTAAAGAGTTTGTTTATTTATTTGTTTGTTTGAACGCGCTAATCTCAGGAACCACTGGTCCGATTTGAAAAATTCTTTCAGTGTTGGATAGTACATTTATCGAGGAAGGCTATATGCTATATTATATTATCAATAACATTAGAGATCCTTACTAAAAGTCCAATTTAGAATCAAATGCGTTGGAGGGGGTTAGATACAACATGCAGTACACTTACGAAGTGTGTGTTGACAATGCCGCAGGCGCTAGAAGTTTATTAAGCGAAATACCACTCACTAACTCACTCATCACGAGATCCCTAAAGCTATACACCCGATTGACTTGAAATTTAGCATAGTTACTCATTTTGTGATGTAGACGCTCACTAAGAACGGATTATGCGGAAATCCGATCCCAAGGGGAGTTTCGGGGGCGTAATATATCAACATTTCCAGTTTTTGGTAGGAAAACACCATGGCAACGGCTGTTGCTTTGTTGATGCTTCATTAGTCTCTATGGCAACGACTATTTCATTGTTAGTGCAGTGCTCATCACCGTTGAAATTTTGCGGGTACTTTAAATATCAAAAATTGCCCTTTTTTTTCAAGTATATATATTTTACAGACTTGAAACTTCACAGTAATGTTCCTTATGTTACGCAGGATGACATTTTCCGAAAATTAGATCCCATGGGTGGTTAAAACCAGGCAACAGTAGGTAATTTGTCTGCATGAGAACATGATTTTGCATTGTTCATGCCTTCTGCGTCTCCATGGCAACGGGCATCGCGCGGCAGTGGCGTACCCACAAGGAGGGGCATGTATAATGAGCGGCGCAAGAGTGATCTGCCTGTAGACTGCCGTAGCGAAGTACGGGTAGATCAGTTGTACGTTGCGTGCACGAGTCAGGAAACCTTCGGTGATATTCATTTTCTCTCCGATACATTATACAGCATTGTAATAAATTTTCACTGGATTTTTTTTTTATTTGCCATTACTGTAAATGGGAGATGTGGCTTATTTTTTCCCATTAGTATAGCCGTGCGAAGCCTGGTCGGGCAGCTAGTTTAAAATAAAGGAGGTTTAGCATTGTTAATGTTCACTTCCACTGATTCGCTGTAGCTTTAAAAATAATTATATTTCAAAATATTAATTATTTTATTATATATATTTACGATGAGAGATGCTGTACCCTCTCAATATTAAGCTGTGGAAACTGATGCATATTGGTGATATTCGACTGTGAACTTTTAAAAATAGTTACATCGGAAAACGTGCGGTTCTTACATTTTGCCAGTAAAATTTCATTGATTTTCCAGTTGTTCACGATTTCATTTTTCCGGCGTGAAAGGGCTCTAACTGAGATAAATTTCTACTGGAACACTTGTCTCAGGGATTGGCAGCTGATGCTCGTAAATCACCATTAGACGTTGGTCTACGTCGGGGAAGGGGGGGGGGGGGGATTAAAATTCGCTCGTCGTGCCGTGACAGAGGAAGACATTCAGCGACAGAGGAAGATATGGACTAGCTTGGTGGTGCTGAGTGATCACGGAGTTAAGCATTACCAGGAGATGGCTTGTTGTGACTTTGTTGAAGTCACCTTCTACCTCGCCATCATCTTATAGCTAGAGACCGGAAAAATTCGCGGATTTGTTTCGTGATATGCTAACATTTAAATAATTATACCTTAGTGCTCTTTTTCTGTTGGTTCGCTGTTGATTTGGAGGATTCTTGGCCAATTGAAGACCCTCATTCAAAGAACAATCGAATTACATGTAACCAATTTGAGACGTCTCACATGTCAATAGCCAATGAACAGGCCGTGTTTGCTCAAGTATGCAGAGGATCGTGCAGTCTATCCTAGAGGTCATTGAACTCGCGAATTTTTCCGGTCTCTACTTATAGCAACACTTAAACATTGGGTTAAATGGAGCCGGACTACGTCTGATTAAGACACACGATCATTCCAGCTCCCAGTTCAGACTGCTGAGCCCGAACTGACAGTTTGGATCAATTCTTATGAAATAAAACTATTTTAATCGAATCGAACTTCAATGAATTGAATGTTTGAATTGTACCGATATGAATCAACGAAAAGAACTGAAACTTATTGAACATGATATGTTCCCCCACATGATATGTCCAGGTGCTCAGTTATGACTGCTCAGCCCGAACTGACAGTTTGGACTGAACTGAAGCATTCCCCACACACATGATGTCTTGTTGGTTGCTGTTGCTGTTGGATGTATCTTTTCATCGTAGAAAATAGAAGAAACTTTGGATGTTGCAGTTGCAGTTGCACTTTTATTTAGAAAAAAGTATTATATATATTATAAACCAAAGAGTAAAATAAAAATGTCTGCTACGATGCTCAGCTGATGAACTGGTGGAATGATTGTTTGGACTGAGAGATGCTGTTCCCCACACACAGTAGTTTTGACTGAGGGCTCTTGAGCCCACAGTCATATTTGATGGGGAACCATCAGTTCGTCAGTCCAACAGTCCACCGTCCTTGCCCACACTCAGCAGTCCAGGCTGTTCAATTCCGACTGATCAGTCCAAACTGTCCACCTTAATGGTTGATAAGAATGGAATTGGAAGTCCCGTCGCTAGACACGGCCAGCTTCCATAAACAGTTCCCGCAATGCAACACCAACACGTCCGATAGTTTTCGGGTGTTCCGCAAAAAAATTGGCGTAGACGATCAGCTGGACAAAAAAGGGATTCAACGCGGCGCCTATGCGGTATCGTCAAAGAAATACAGTTGATGATTAGAGACCCGTGAATTTCACGGATTCATTTCGTGTTATGCTAATATTCAAATAATTATACCTTAGTGCGGCTTATGCCATGTCCACTGTTAATCTGGAGGACTGGGGCCAATTAGAGACCCTCACTCATTGAAGTGTCGAATCACAGGCCACCCAGTTGAGACGACTCACAAGTCAACAGCCAATGAACAGTTGGCATTTGCCCGAATGTGTAGAGGATATTGGAGTCTATCCTGGAGGCCATTGATGATTCGCCGGTGGAACGTCTCTAAGCCATCAAATGCAGTAACGACAGGGTCGGTGTGTTCCCGGCGCCGTGACGGGGGTCCGTGGGGGATCACGCAGTGTGCGACCGTCCCCGAGGTGAGCGCTGGCGCCAGGATGTCGCGCTGCCCCTCCCCGCTCGCCCCGAACAGCGCCGCGGGAACACAAAAGGGCGGTCGAGAGGTCAGGACCGCGCTCCGCACTAAGGCCCCACCGGCCTGTTTCGGCACGACCCTTCGCCCCCCCCCCCCCCCCAAACCGGGGTCCCTCCGCCCACGACCCACCATTCATTCGTCTCATTTGAATCGACCCGGCCTGCCCACATAAATTCAATAGAGGCGATTATCCGGCCGTGGACCGGGGCCGCGCCGCCCTAGAGGCGGGGATGAATGACACACAGTGCTAGGCGCCGAGCTTTTGTGTCACCCTCGCTCAGGTTTACCGGTGGGGAGGGGTTGGTTGGGGGGAAGTGATTGATAATGGAGTTTGATGCGATCCACGGTACGTTAGCGTCGCGGACGGAAACTAATTCCTCTGGAGTGCCGCGGGCGTCAATGCAGTCCGCTTCAGCCCCGCCACAGAGGAAACCTTTGTGTTCCGCCAACACATATACTTGCTTGATCAGCCGCGGTTACCAAATGTATTATTATTTTTATTTTTACAAAACAAATTTCGAAGAACACCAAATACTTTTTGACGTGACAACGTCGGCTGCACGCACGAACAAGGATGACTCATTGTCCCGTTACGCACATTGTCCCGTTACGCTTGGTCCCATTACACACATTGTTCCGTTGCGCTTTGTCCCGTTACACTCATTGTACGCTTGCGCCGCATCTATCTCTCTTCCACTCCATTGGAACAACCATCGATTTGACTTTTTCGAGGCACATTAAACTTGAAACACTCCCATTTGTTTCCTACTTTTCCTATCATCGTCCTATCCTTAACAGAATAACACCGATTGCAAGAAGTTATATAGCAAAAATGTATAAAAGTTATAGATAAAATAATCTCTTCGTTAAAGTAATAAACATATTTGAATTAATGAGTGCAAATAAAAGTAAATTTATCAATTAAATTGTAGATTTCATTTGACTCCTTCTTTGTATCCATACAAAATAGTGATAATTCAATAAAAATGATTCAATTTTATTCATAAAAGTATGCAACCATTTCATCAATGTTTTATTATGACTTTGTCACGTTAAACTATCGTCCATAAACCGACTTTACAGACAACCAATTTTTTTTATTCAACCGATAGTTGAGAAACTAAATCTTTTTTTAATGACAGAAACGCTGACGTGCATTGTCATTGTAGTGAAACATTTCCCATCTCGTATAATCCACAATTATCTCGTGCACCCTGTTTGGATGTACTTATTTTTGAACACGTACGATAAAATATATATAAAAAATCAATTTTGTACAAATTTCAATCTTTGCAGGTCATTTGCATAATTTTCTCTTGAACATTTCCTACGAGGTGCATAGGAATGTTTGCAGCTCCTAGTGATATTAATGGCTTTAAGGGTGTTTGATTATTTTTTGATATGCTGTTATATGTGTTATTACTAAAATTAATCGTGCGTTGGCGAAACAAATTATACAAATTTATGTGTTATATAAACAAACGTGCAGAATACCACCAGATTCTAGAGACAATAACTCACTTATAACTTTAAAACGTTCACTTGAAGGAATTAGAATAGACGTGTAGTAGGAATGTTAAACAGAAATATTTAATTCCTGATTTTATAAGTCAGCTTACTTTCTACTAACAAACATAGTGAAATAGATGCCTCTAGCCTGAGTTAATGTTAGAATAGACAGATTTTTATGCATTATTGTCAGTGATGCAGTGTTTTATGTAATCCAATAAAAATATTACACGACATAAACTTTAAACATTTATGAATGGTTTGAACCATAAAAGGTATTTAAAAAAATATTTTTATCCTAATATGAAGTAATTATTTTACTAATAAACCATTTAGATTTGAGTGTGTTATTTATAAATTTTTTATATATTTTTTATATAAAAATTGTAAAATAAAAATGGATAAAAACTACAAGAGCATAGCACGACATCATTGTTTTTTTTTTTTTTTTTTTTTTAAAAAGCTAAAGCACATCGAAATGAGTTTTTGTGGTGGCTGTAAATGTAAAACGGCAATTCGATACTATTTTCGGAAATATAATTTACGTATTTAAACACAAATATTAATTTACATTTTTAACAGTTTTTAAGTTACGAGCAAAAAAAATTTTCTTGGTTCGGAATCTGAGTGCATGAATCCGATTCTCACCTGGACAAACCATCATTTATTTCATTTTGGCTATGCCACACATATATATTAGCGTTTTGATTATGTTACCACATAGGTACATCTCCCCTAGATTCAGGTTGTGTTTCAGGTTGTGTTTCGTACGTTTATTTAATACGAGTTACATTGAGAGGCCTAGGTTGAAATAGGCCACATTAAAAAAAATGCCTCTGTTAAAAAGTGAATTTACAGACAGCTTAATTTAATTTGTCGTTCGGACACACACTTGGAAGTTTAATGAACATCGCAGGCTTTCAACGCCACTGTCTGGAATAACTTGGCTTCCGGGTTGTAGCCGCGTCCCAAGGCGAATATATCACCGGACGTTTCGGTCGACATTGCAGTCGCCATCATCAGGGTAGAGGTAAATCTAGGGGTAACTCTACCCTGGTGATGGCGACTGCAATGCCGACCGAAACGTCGGTGATACATACGCCTTGGTCCGCGGCTACAACCCGGAGGCCAAGCTACTGCTTGGTAGTTTATTTTCAAAAAAAAAAAATTTGTTACATCTTTGCAAATTTTATCGCTTACCTCAACCAAAGAGGTTTGGGTGTTTGTTATTGTAGATACTCGGCAGGACTGAGTGTTTGCGTTTTGAATTTTAAATAATATTTATTATTTGTAAGTTCGAAAACCCTGTTTTAGTTTTATTTTATTTCTTATCTGTGTTTAGTTTTTCGCATTTTAAATTTACAGTATTAACAAAAGGAAATTGTTCTACTTTAACTTTTTTTTAAGTTTAAATATGTTTGGTTATTTCGAATGCAGGAACCTTTGTGCTGAATTTTTTTTGGGTTCAATATTTCTGTGTCGTCATTTGTGGTTTTTTTTCGTTCTCTTAGTACATTTTTCTTTGTTTTTCTTTGTTTTGTTGACCATATTCCTGTCACGGAATATTTTGTGGTGTTTATATCCTTGTTGACAACAGCAATTTTTGCTTAATTTGTGTTTTTTTGTGTTTTTTTATATATTTCTTTATTTTTAGTTTTTAGTTTTTCTTCAACAGAAAAAGGTTTTTATCAATGGCGTATGTCCAAAAACTTACAACAAGTCATGCACTCCCATTGCACAAATCTTTCAAAGACAAAACCTTGAAAGAACTTGAACTGTAGTTCCCGGGTCGTTTCGACAAGATACCGGGCGCGGTGGCATCGTGTCCTCCAGGGATCGCTAAGTCGCGTCGCGACGGACGGCGACGCGCACCTGGTGGGTAGGCAGTCCGCCGAGCACGCGTCCACCGCGTGGAGTCTACCCCTCAGGGCGCGACGAGCCAGCCCGCTTCGACTGTGTCGGCGCGAGCAGATCAGTAAACTACCAGTGACGTTTAAGCGAACATTGTTGGTAGAGACAGGAAAAATTCGCGAATTCATTTCGCGATAGGTTAAAATACAAATAGTTATACCTCAGTGCTGCCTCTGCTATTGGCTCACAACTCACCTGGATGACTCTGGGCCAATGGGAAACACCCGACCAAAGCTTTATCGAATCACAGGCTGCTACGTTGGGACGCCTCACAAGACAGCAGCCAATGAGTGGGTGGTATTTGACCGAGTGTACATAGAACTATGGAGTTCATCCTGGAGATAATTGAACCCTCGAATTTTTCCTGTCCCTAATTATTGGCTGTGAATCATACCAGAACTGTCAAAAAAATTTCCACTTTTAATCTACGAAGAGGGACGGTTACAAATTATCAATGCATCTTCGTGAATTTACGGAATACTGAGCTTACTTACTTGATCGTGAACTCGCGAGTGTCTTTTAAAAAATAAAAAAATAAAAAAATAAATATAAACCTTCGAAAAACTTGTTAAGTACGCAGCGAAAACACTATTCTTTACCTCGTTTAAGACAAAAAAAAACACCGAATTCGGAAGTCAGAATTCTAGGAAGACCCAATTATCTGTACTGGGGTGTTCCTCGTTGAAAGGTTCGTAGATTCACCGTAATTTCTAACAGTGCATTTCCCTTGTTATAAAATATAATAATCCCGTTTTTTTAACCAGTGCGCAATGGTTAAAGTTTGTAGGTTTTTATAATAAATTGTTACTGAATGCCGTTTTAAATAATCTTAAATAATATTCATTATTTGTAAGTTCAAAAACCCTGTTTTTTTATGTGTTTAGTTTTTCACATTTTAAATTTACAGTATCTACAGAAGGAAATTGTTCTACTTTAACTTCTTTAAGTTTAAATATGTTTGGTTATGAAATTATAATGTTTTATTATGTTTCTGTGTGTTTTTCCAATAAATATAGAACTCGCAATCACTAGAAATGTTGGTAAAAATCTAATGTTATTTTTGTTGGAAACAGTTATGTATGTATGTATGTATGTTTTTATGTATGTTTGCATGTAGTATGTATGTCAAAAGGGTTGAAGTATGCCTCGTGTGCTTACTACATGTGATTTTCGGGATAATTTTCAAGCGTTTTGGAAACTGTCATAAGACACTATTTTGAATGTTTTCTCGTACCTGGTATCATTTTTAGGTAGCAGCAAAATGAGAAATATTAAAACGATTTGTACCTATAGTAAAAATGCACTCAGTTCACTGTTATCAATAAATAGTTGTATAGATAGTTTTATTTCTAGGTTTGAAGATAGGTATATTTACGTAATTTTTTACCCGTTATTTCCACTAACCCAGCAGTATCCCTTCATAATTTTTTTGTTTGGTTTTTGAATAGGGACTGCACTTTTTGATGGGACAACGTCTAATAAATCAATGAACGCCGGTTGCACGCGCGAAAAAGTGTGTCCCGTTACGCTCATTGTACGCTTGCGCCGCATCTATCTCTCTTCCACTCGACTGTTTATAAAGTGAAGTGAAAAGTTAATGTGGTTTTCATTGCTTATCACAACAACAATTTCGGCAATAAAGGTTAATTATTCTTGCATTTTAAAAATCTGATTACAAGTTTAATTTCAGGTATTTATTCTTTTATTATTAAAATTAAAATTGATTCAATTTTATTCATAAAAGTATGCAATCATTTCATCAATGTTTTGTTATGACGTTGTCACTTTAAACTATCGTCCGTAAACCGACTTTACAGACAGCCAATTTTGTTTTTATTACGAGGCATCGCGACCGTGGGAGTTACGGACGAAAACTTTGCATAGTAGTTTTTATGTAAAGTTTCGGTTACGTGTTCTGGTTCGGTCACCAAGTAACTGCCGGTCTGGTGTCCAGGTGGGGGTTTTCCCGGTCGAGTCTAGGAGAAGCCGTGTGTCGACCAGCCCGGTGTCCGAACACAGGTGCGTCTGTGCGAGTGAGGCTCTATGGGAGTGCTTCTAGCGCGACGTCGCCTCTATGTGCTGGTGCGCGGGACGGCCACGAGGTCGCATGGCGGAGAAGCGAGGCCGTCGAGTGCTTTCAATAGTATCCACCGTGAGATCCTTCACCAACAACAACAATAATTCTAAAAAAAAAAAATAGCACGCATTCAAATCCTTTCAACTCTCTTTATAAAAAAAAAATTAAAAAACGTAGTGCGGAAAGTCTGCTGTCAGTGCAATTCTTCGCGGGACATCCAGAGCAGTTCTCCAAATTGCGCGGTTTTCTCTGCGACAGTGTCCCGCGCAAAGGGGCAGAAGTCACGGTGGTGTTTCTCGCAAGGGTGCAGAGTAGGTACCTCTAAGGTTCCTCGGTAACACGACACGGAATATTGTTTGCGCTGTGGGAGTAGGGGGTGGTGGCAGGTAGCATTTAAATATTTGATCCCCCCCCCCCCAGAGGAAGGGAGAGAAGGTCCCCCCCCCCCCCCCCGATGTACCTCGTCTCGGGGACCGTGTGCAGGCTCACGGCTGAGGATTACAGAGGCGCCAGTCTGGGCGAGCTCCGCATCTCACCGAGAGCGTAGGGGAGAGGGGAATAATAAATAATAAAAAAAAAAGATTCATGATCCCACCACCCCTTCGTGTCATTCTACAACCTCCTCCTCTCCCCCCCCCCCCCCACCAACATGATTCCTTCGTGCCCGGGATTTGTTGCGGAGATTTTAAAGAGAGGGAACGCGGCATTGTGTGAAGGAGCTCAAGCACCATCTATCTGTCCGCTCGTCAAACACTCGCTCGCATTCTTCGGCTCAGTCAAGGCAGAAGGTGGGGCGGTGGAAGAAGGTGGAGTCCCCCCCGCGGGGGAAGAAGTCCCGGGGGAAGGGGGGGGGAAGCAGTGATTCGTGAGAGATGTGCGCGCGCACGCACAAATCCGTGGGGCGCCCACTTCCAGGGTCCAGGGTCCAGGCAGTCCGTCATTGGGGAACCCAGGAGGAATGACTAGCCCCTCGCGTCCTTCTGGCCTTTGGCGCCTGCCCCGTCGTGCGTCTCCTTTCAAGTTCATTTTTTTTTAAAGGCTTCAGTGGTGACACAACCTTTTTTTTTATTATTATTTATGCTTCGCAGGTACATCGTTTCCGCGGTATCGTCACAGTAGAGCTGCATGACACAATACACCCCGCAGGGCAGTAAACATCACAGTTTACCAATTGTTATGGCGATCGGTTGAATGGAATATAAGTTGCTCCGCTGCAGCGTCATCTAGCGGCGTGTTATAGCAAAATGGATATCGCGAAAATATTCTCCGTGTTCAAATATATCTGTACCTGTTGTGAATAAGTAAGTAAGTAAGTCTTATAATTAGAGACCGGAAAAATTCGCGGATTCATTTCGTGATAGGCTGAAAATCAAACATGTGTACAATTCTGCTGATTCTGCTATTGGCTCGCAGTTTAACTGGAGCTGTTTGGGCCAATGAGAGACTATCGACCAAAGAAGCGTCGAATCACAAGCTACCCAGTGGAGACGCCTCACAATTTAGTATCCAATAAACACGCGTGTTTACTTGAGAAGTGCAGAGGATAATAGAGGCTATCCTAGAGGTCATTGAATCCGCGAATTTTTCCGGTCCCTATTTATAATATAAGATATCGACTAAGTTATTCATGCTTGATACAGATATATGCATACCATTTTTCAAGACGATTGGTTGAACGGTTTAGAATTTCATGCGCAGCAGCGTCATCCAGGGAGAGTTACAATAATAAAATGGAAAATAAAAACCTCCATGAAAAAAAAAACTCTTCGATGTGCCAATTTTCATGGCGATCGATCACACGGGTGTCCGAGTTTATTGACGTCATACATACCAACATTCTATTTCATATGTGTAGATGGATATATTTAGACAAGTGACTGTTTAATATATCGTTCGTTTTTTTTTGTGCAATCTAACTTTCTCTGGGCAACGTTACAACTGAGTTGAACAAGACAGTCCAGCTTTACTGAATCATACGTTTTCCATGAGCAGACCACTGGAATAATGTAAGTTGTGTCAATACATAACTATAGAAAAAACGAAATATAATATGAAGCATTTAAAAGATAATTCATATTAATTATGTCCTTACCATATTGTCACCACTAACCTTGCTTAGGGGCGTGGTCATAAAAGTATGATATTTCACTGCAAAAAAAGTTAAAAATATTATTTCCCTACAAATCAGGACTAATATTTCACTTAAACAAATCAAGATACAATATACATTTTGACAGCAATTTACTTTTTGACATCAAGCTACAACGTGCGGACGTCATCACTACAAAAACTTACACGTCACAGCAAACCGACGAAACCTTTCCCGGCCCACCTCGATGTTAGTGGGGATTGTTGTCAGTACGGTAAAAGAAAATACCATTTCCCCCCACCCCATTTTCCTTTTTCCAATTTGGGGGGGGGGGGGGGGCGCGCAGCAGTTAATCAGTCTAAATAAAGCAACCGTAGTGGAGGAACACCATCAAACTACCCTTGGCGCAATTCATTCTATCAACAAAAAAAATAGCCCACCCTGCAAGTCTGGGCATGGAAATTTGTGATCCAATGTAGTAAGCGCAGCGGAAGGTATTTCCTTAAAAGGGTTTGAAAAAAAAAAGGAAGAAAATAATGAATCGTATCGCCCAATTATTTTTTGTCTGGTTAGTTTCAGGATTTCCCAGACGAACGAGCAGGAGAGGAAAAAATAAAACTTTCGTTTTATAAGGAATTCGAGTCTCATTTCCAGGAAAAGTAGTCGGAGTTCCTGTGAAAAGGAAAAAGGGGTTTTTGGTGATGGGTGGTGGTGGAGGAGGAGGATGAGGGGGGGTGGTTTTCACAGATGCTTTCATTCCGCCGGCCCGGGGGGTTGATGCAGGCCGGGCAAAGCGGCTCAGTCACGCCGGATGAAGAAGCCAAGGGAGTGGTCCGTGGCGGCGGCTAACACCCGCCCTCCGCACCCTGAACCAGGCCGCGTGAAAAGATAGCGTCTCGGCGTGAAGGAGGATGTCGGCCGCGTGCGGGTGGTCCGCGCCCTTCCTGCTAGGTGGTCGCCGAAGACCAGGATCGCCTGGTGTCGCACCCACGGCGAGGTGACACCTGGGACGCACCACAACGCCGAAATGCCACAACGCCGAAATGCCAAATTGACCACAACGCCGAATCACCACAACGCCGAAATACACTAACGCCGAAAAAGTCATTGCAGGACTGCCACAGAGGTTAGGTTAGGCTAGGCTAGGCTAGGCTAGGCTAGGTTAGGTTAGGTTAGGTTAGGTTATATTACGCTAGGTTAGGTTAGGTTATATTACGCTAGGTTAGGTTAGGTTATATTACGCTAGGTTAGGTTAGGTTATATTACGCTAGGTTAGGTTAGGTTATATTACGCTAGGTTAGGTTAGGTTACATTACGCTAGGTTAGGTTAGGTTATATTACGCTAGGTTAGGTTTGATTGCGGTATTTCGGCGTTAAGGTACACATTTAAGAAACACACACAAATTCATTCAGTTGTTATTTCGGCGTTGTGGTACACAGCAGTTTTCTACCTGTCAGCGTTGTGATCAATTTTGACATTCGGCGTTATGGTATTTCGGCGTTGTGGTAACGACCCGGTGACACCCCGTCGGCGACCGTATCGTGGCGCGCGTCGTCCGGAGGAATCTTATCACTAGCCGGGGTGGAGGAGGGGAAGGGGTTTGTCCGTCATTTGTAGCTCCAGTAACCCGACACAACATGCAAGGTAAGAACAGCGAGGTACCAAGACCTTGGCAGTCTCGGCCTGTGCAATAGTATGAGGGCTGGATGCTGAAAAAAGAAGACTCCGGTTAATAATCATTCTTAAAAAAATAATAATAATAATATTAGTGCACTGCTAAGAAGCTCCATTTTATTTGAAACTAGCTGTGGTACTAGGCATCGCCAGATTTTATAAACAGTTTTAACCTTGAAATTTTTTTATTTATTTAATATCACGATAAAAGAAACTGATATCTAAATTAATGCCAAGCTCCATATAACCTTATTCGTATCTGTCATTAAAAATAAAAATTATTTAACCAATACTGTATAGTTATAATGGCATATCTATAGGCCTACCAATAATAAAACTGTTCGAGGCAAAAAGTCTGTACATTTGATGAAAAGACTGTTGCAAATGGCTATTTACATTATTGAGAACCCAAAAATATAGATTTTCAAATTTTTTGTCTGTTTATCTGTTTGAGAGAGAGAGAGAGAGAAAAAATGAGAGATAGAGAGGTGGTGCAAAAGTAAATCGTTAGAAACCGGATTTGCCTTTTGGAGGAAGGAAATAACATGTGCAAATTAACGGGTATTCCGTACATTGGCATTTATATTTATTTATTTTTTCTTTCAAGGAAACTCATACGGCTGTTTCAGCATAAGTGCAGTTCTTGTTGCTTTAAAACCATTTCCCGTGTTTGGGTTAAACTATGTGGCATAGCAAAACCTCAAGAATGGACAACGAAGATGAATACGTAAACACAAGGAGAACAAGTCGAAATGGGCTGATGGCAAATATTTTACATACCATGAAAGTTATTTAGTCAGAAAAAAATAATTAATTAATTACAGCACATACGAGCACGCACATACGAGCACACACACACACACACACACACACAGTGGGTTGACAATGACGAGATAGTTGCAACAAGATTAGTAGACATCCAATGTAATCCAGCAGTGGCGTAGGTTCATGAAATTGTTTTAAATCAATCTTCTCCATTGCAAGAATGATTTTTAAAAAAACTAGTTCTTGTTACGTTTTTGCTGTAAATATTGTATCTAGATTAGTGATTCCAGTTATCTGCAATTTATAAAAATCCGGGCAAATATTTCTAATGTTGTTTTGCCTAATATTGTTACGGTTTATCCCCTAGAAGTTCGTTTTCCGCGTTACGCAGCTAGATTATATATGCCATTCCACTGTCTTCTGTTGCCACGTTTTAGAATTTTTTTTCTCTCACAAATGCCTGAAATTTACGAAACACCAAAAAATATTACTTTTATCGTAGTTATTGTACGTAGCTTTCTTGAGAGCCTTCGTGCAGGCACGTAATCAGTAAAACAAATAACACCCATTGGCTACAGTAAATAAAAATAATACTTGAAATGCGGATAATAAGTTGAATTAGCTTTTGTGTACTGAATTACAAAATTTTAAAAAAAAATCTGGCTTGTGCTAGAACTCTACGCTTGCTGAGAAATTCAGAAGCTTAAAGAAGTTTTTTGTAGTTTTGTTTTATTTTTTAAATATAACTTTTTGTAGTTCACTAAACTTTATTTATCAAAACATGCGTTGGTTGGTTTTCTCCGTGTGATTATTCCTAAATATTATTCCTGTGGTTTCTCCAAGTACTCCTGATTATTCATGCCAATATTCGGTTGCTGGTTACTCCTGAGAAAATAATTCCTGCATTTATTTTTTTTTGTAATGAAACAAGCAATTTTATTATAAATGTTGCAATGAGGGTCAGAAAAATTATTTACGGAGAAAACAATGAAGGCACTGTATGATATTTATGAACTTCGTTTCCTAGAACGCATTCCGTTTTATTTTCAGGCGTTTTGATGTACAAAAATTATTACTTTTATTACAACTGGGAAGTTTTAATTGTGCAAAATCAAATCTTTGAGGCATGTTTTAAGAACAAAACTGGTGCGAAAATTTCAGCCATCCCAAGGCTAGAGAATTATGGTAATTACTGTAAACAAATCTTGTAAATTGTTTAACTTTAATTATGTTAATTTACGCCACAAATTGTGGTCTAGCAAATTTCAATAATGCAGTAGATTACTGTAAGTAAATTTTTTATCTGGTCATTGAAAATAATCCGAATCTTCATTAAAACCATAATCTTCACATGCGCCGGTCGATGAGCTAAAAGGGATGCGTCAAAGAAATATTAAAGGACAGCTGATTTTACTCAAGCGGTCACGACAGTCAAAATAGCTAGTATGAAACAAATGAAGTACCAATATAGTACACCCAGTGTTTTCGCCCCTAGTAAACAGTTTGACGGGCACCATTATTTTTTTTTAATTTTATAATTTTCGTTTTTTTTCGTTGATGTGTTCCCCTCGGATCTCACTGTCATTTTTTGTTTGCTGTTTTTTTTTTGTCTGAAATATTCGTTATATTCCTAGAGCCGTTCAATTCTTATGGCAGTGACGGGAGATTTCTCACCTCTTAATGCTTACACTTTATATGTTTCAGAAGTCTTCGTTGGACTGAAGAAGCTGTGTTTTGTGTCTTTCGTTGGAATCGCTCCTGGGAAGAAGACGCTTCCTTGCAGATGTTGTGTACTGAAGGTAAACATTCTACATACATACTTCAATTAATACTCATGATTTTCTGCCGCATGTTCTTAAACACACTGGTCAAAATAATTAGGGAATCACACAAAAAATAGTGTATTAATACCAGATCCTTTGCAGAGACTAGTTACAGTACGATGTGCTGACAGATACAGGATATGCTTGTTGTTGACGTGAAAAAGGATATGGTGTCAGCAGTACAGCCACAGTAAACAGACACGTACACGACAGCAACAGTCCTCTGGTATGGTTCATGGTCCCCAAACAGCCAATACTGCTGCACACCTGCGTGGACTCTATAGGATGATCAATGAGCTGTTGGGGAATGCCATGAAAGCATGTTACAGCTCTTCAAGAGTTATGGGAGGCTCTGGTCTAACTAAAAAACATTGTATCTTAAAACACATCTTGTCCGATCCCCTAAACATCTTTTTTTTATTTTATCCTTTTGTTATTTTTGTCCGATCTCCTAATTATCTTTGTCGGATCCCCTAATTTTTTGGACCAGTGTATAGTGAGTTAAAAGTTAATAAAATAAATACACTCACCTGCAATTTGTGAAGATCGCTTGTGCATCAATCTCATATGTATCCCTAACTTTATTCAGCATACTGTGGTATCGCAGCATCCACCTGGCCTGTGCAAAAAGTTCGTTGAACTTTCGACAGATTATAAGTAAATATGTTCATTTTTCTCGTCATCGGAGTTCATCGACAATAAAAACAGGATTTACATATTTCAGTGTAAAATTAAATGAATACATTTCGTGTATATAATTAAATTTTTAAGCAAGTAAAAAAAAACGTTAAAAGGAAGTCAATGTGACATATAGGATTTTACATAAATCTGTGATAAATTTTACTTGACTTTCCCTAGCCAAAGTTGAAAATTTTCCTATTTTTTAATAGTTTGCCTATTTTGCAACTTTCTGAAAAAAATTAAAGAATATTGATCCTCCGCCATCTACATAGCTAGGCCTACTTCTCTCTCCACTTATTATTTTAAATATTTAACTTTTTATTTATCAAAAGTATTTGTAAACAACTACAAATATAAATGCAAGAATGTAAAAAAAACACATACATTAATAATAATCATGAAGTCTATGCATGCGCCATTTTATAGTGTGCATGTATATGCACTAAACAGCATTTGATAAAAAATAATGATTCCACAGTCTGTGTGATGGTATCTGTAGTATGATATCTCCCCTCAAATTACTATCGCTGGGAAATTCCTGTGAATTTTATAGGATTTCAAGTAAATTCACTGACCAATTCCCACTTCCCTGAATATTTCCTGATTTTTTTCTGACTTTTCAGAATGTGGATATCCTGTTATATTAAAAAAAAAACTGTTTTTAATTTGTTTTCTTCACTAGGCATTAATTTTCAATCGTTTAGCAGATATAACTACGAGAGTAAAAGTACTTTGGTTTAAAGATGTTTTATCATCTGATACGTTAGGTAAATACTTAAAATTAAAAATAGTGCCAAAATCACTTATTTTTCCACAGACTTTTCTTAAAATTAACATTTTTTAGTGTCACAAATATGATGTCTGTATCGTGAAATTATCTCCTTTATTTCAGCACATACAGAATGCCTGTACTAATCGTGTAGCTATTTATCATAAGTTATTACCAACTCACTTGACTTATAATAATTTTGACGCAAACAAATACCTTCTATTGTTTCTAAAAATTCAAATATTTTCAAAATGTGTTAACATATTAAATGTTAACTTTAAAGTTGTAAGGACCTGGATTGTCGACATATCGAAACTTTGATACGCCTTTTTGCAAAGACAATAATTACCTGCGGATGGTCATGTTAAGTTTCATTATAGCACTAATTATCTGACTTCTGTTATGATACCAGCGAGTGAAGGATTGTAAAAAATGTTGTAGCGCTAAGGCCGTAACTAATATTTGAGGTAGTTACACAACTCTCTTTTACTCGTTTTTACATTTACCCCAGTAGTCAGTTACTAAAAATTATAAAATATATGATAGTTATTTAGACGTAAGTCTATGTTCGTGGCATAACTGCTGTTGGCGCTTACTTAATACACAAGGAGATTTGGATTTGTGTATGCTGTATGTAATGCCTTAGGCAAAATACATGTGTATGCTGTATGTGATGTCTTACGCAAAATACACGCATATGCTGAATGTGATGATGTGATTTCTTAAGCAAAAGACATGCGTATGCTGTATGTGATGTCTTAGGCAAAATACATGTGTATGCTTTATCTGATGTCTTAGTCAAAATACATGTGTATGCTGCATGTGATGTCTTAGGCAAATTCATTGGTTATGCCATTGTTCAATAGACATATCCTAACACATAGGCTATGTTGTAACTCAGCATTATGTAATAAAAGGTAGTGATAAAAAGAGTGATTTTTTAACAAAGTTGTTTAAAATTGACATATAATTTTTTTTTAACTTTTAGAATCATCTAAATATTTTCATTTAACTCTGCATTATAATGAAATGATATTTAATTGTTTAATGATTCTATATAGTGATAGTATGTGACATATCTTTAAATAGCTATATTTTTGAAAAAAGTTTGTTTAATAATAGTTGATCAAATTGACAGTTCCACACATCATCAAAATTTAAAGAATAATAATCAAATTCATATAATAATAGTTTGAAACAGTTATTATGCAAATTTAATTATTTTTAGGAAAATATTGCTGTTTGCTTTTGGGATTGTGTTAGATTTGTTTCTTTATCGAACAAACAGAAAGGGACTTATCGTAAATGTTCCAGATTTGCTATTTTTTTTTAAATGTAGACAACAGAAACAATTAAAGTGAGGCAGTTTAAAAAATTTGCATTGAGGCACGTATTGCCCGTGTAAGCGAATCAATGTTTTGAAGCAAATTCTTGGACATACGCCCTTGCAATTTTGCACTGTTTCTCATGGAAAAAAAATTAAAGAACGCATATTAAGAATTAAAAATTTAAACATAAGCCCACAGAGAACAAGAGAACACAACGACGATAGTACAGACGAACACATTTCTAACTTAAATATCAGACAGCACAAGAATTTCGTTGAAGGAATATAGTCATGAAAAAAAAAATAACATCACAAACGAACACAGTGGGCTCTTGAATTTCTTGGATTTTTTCCGTGACAAACAGTGAAAAAATTCAACAGCGTATTTAAGAAATTGTATTAAAGCAAAATTCCCCCTTGTATGAATCATTTAAAGAAACGAATAAATGTGTTAGTTAATAACATTCAAGCAACAATCAAGTATCACTAGCGTCAACGTTTGTTTCAATAATGCATATCGGTATCGCAGAATTACAGATTTTGAATGGTTCAAAACCTAACACACCTTCCTAATAAACGTTTTCATTTTTTTTTTTTTTTTTTTTTTTACAAAATTACTACCTTATGAATTTACTAATGCTATTGAACCATCACATAACGAAATTTTGGGACATATTTCGTGCGTCATGACAAAACTATGAATGCCTTACTATAATGTGTGTTTGGTAATTGCAAGAAACTTTTAACACAGACAAATGAAAAACATTCTTTTTTTTATTTTTACTTAAGTTAAAAAGTACAAAGGAACGTTACACAAAATATGGATTGCTACAAGCATACTTTTAAATAATATTTACAAATTCTGTACACACCATTGTTCTTCTTCATATATTTACTCACACTTAGCTAAAAAAAAAAAAAGTTTTGTGCACTGAAACTATAGATTCAATTTTATTTGTAACTAATTCCGTGAACTTTAAACCAAGGATGTTCCGAAATACGGTTTTTGCAACAGCATTCACTTAAAAATAAATGTACTCTGGGCAAGTGTTACAAAGTTATATTTACAGAAGTGTTAATTAATTAACAGTGTAAATGTTTAATTATTTACTGCTTCTGTCCCTTAACAACTGGACGCGAATGAAAAAGGCGGCATTTACTGGATATGCAATAATAAAATTCTGACTCCAACATTGAACCGTTTGTTTGTCAATGTGTTTCGAAAGCACGTGTCAAATAGTATGCACTTGGGACTTTATTTAAGGTTCACTGACAATTAAGTTTATTCAAAAAATGAAAGTACATATTTGATTGTATACGACAATACAATAGCATGTAACTGCAACAAAATATATTATTTGGCTTGAATAAAGTTTAAAATACAGCAATACGTATTTTGCAGACAGCAAAATAGGCATTAACATTTTAATTTGTGGTAACGTTTTTTAGACAGAACAAGTTTTCCCTACAAGTTTATATACCTTTTTAATCTGTTTCGCCCCATATAAGAAAAAAAATATTTACTCAAATAAACCTTTCTTACACTATGAATTACGGCCATTTATTAATTCCTATTTTAAAATTGAAACTTGGTTTTTAACAATTATGTAATTAATTTCCCTTTCCGTGTCATTTATTGCATAACTTTTACATTTCGAAATAATGATTTTTTAAAAATATATTACAAACCAAATAAAAATGTAGGCTTCTCTAGGAAAAATATTTACACGATGTTTCAGCTCTAATAACATAAACAGTTGGTAAATGTTAGAATTTGATGTTTATACCCCTAAATGCTGAAATAAATTTTAAAAATTTGTGAAACCTTTTGGTAAATCATGAGCAAGAAAGGTAAAAATAATTTTATTTCAGATTTGTTTTATAACAATAGGCAGTCATAACAGTAAAGAAGTAAATATTATAGACCGTCAATTAGTAATCAGAAATAAAACATATAAAGACGACATACAAGTGAAGTATAATTACAATAGTAAATATATATAATATGACTTAGGTTAGCTGGAAGTAAGAAATAGAAAGAATTTATATGCTTATGATGACCGATAGGTATGTGTTAATAAAGTAATACGTACATTTTTACGTGGCAATTAACAGCTGAAAATGGTGTGACAATATTTTGCAAGGGAAAAAAAACGAACACCCCTGGTTTAGTGGTATAAGAATTAATTATTAAGTCCAGAACAGCCAAGAGATCACAAGTTTTCAGGTATCATTATTTTATCAGTTCATATTTCAATCAATGATACGCTGACAAAGATGCTTTAAAACGTAAAAAAACTTAAAATAAATACGTATTAGTAAATATAGCATATTAAATAGTATTTAAATTAAACTTACGGTTGGCGAGTCATTTGTTTGCAGGAAATAATAGCGAAAATATTTTTTACAATAAATTGTTCTTGACTTATGCACACATAATACAAGGGTACAGATATACTTTACAAGTTGTATAATAATTGTGTAATAATCACAACTCCTGTAATATTAAATAGGTACAAGGCAGACATTGAAAGAAAGCTGAAGCAACATAAAGTCAAAAAAAAAAAAAAAATTTATTTCGATAATTTTTTTTCTGAAAGTTAAAGTTTATATGAAATTGTACCTATATTAGTCCACAGTTTTACATATCATATGTAAATAACAATTATTCAGTTATACAATTATATCATATTATATTTTAAGTTTAGCTGCTGTGGTACTGTGATATGAACTACACCAATACGGACAAAGAATGAGCTATCAAAAATAAACTTCGTTACAAGATACAAAATTCACATAATTATAATTATAAATTCACAATTTAACTGACTGATTCATTTTATTTAAATATGTTTTATTTATGCATACAATTTTTTAACTGTAAGCATAAATTATTCGACATGATGTTTGTACGTAAATCAATTTTTCAATCAAAATGTATATTATATATATATATATATATATATATATATATATATAATTAAAATAAAATCACTGTTACAAAATTACAGTAATCATAAAAATATTTGGTACATTATTATTTTAAAAGACACACTTTTAACAAGCACAGCATACTTAAGACACGTCTGTTGCAAAGTTTGTAAGCAGCTACTGTTTGTCATACAGCACCTTTTTATTTAATGACACTTTCACATCACCACTTCATGGTTTACAATGTTTTCCTAATTTTTATATACAATTAACAAATTACATTTTAGACATATAAAAAATAAAACTGACATTTGAAATAATTACTTGTAGGTACCACACACACAATATTAAGCAATGTATGCATATGCCAATCATAAAAATTATTCTTACATCAAAGAGCTATTCAGAGTTCTTATAAAATGAAATAGATTTTTCACTTTAAGTATGTTTACGATTTTAAATTTTTAACAAGAAAAAATATTTAAAAAAATTTTAAACATAATATTTATGTTAAGTAAGACTGAGGTTATTTCATTTTGAAAGAGTATCCTACCCTAATTAAATCTAATTTTTTTCCATGGCATTTTACTTTATTCTTAATTTTTTTTAATATATTCAAATAAATGGCAAAAATATTACCAGAGATGGTACAATAAATTATCTTTTAACATTTTATGCAGTAAACGTTTACCCATATTGCTAAAAAAAATTCAATTCATTTTCCTTATATTTTGTTTAATATTTTCGGTAGTATTATTTTTTTTAAACAAAAGCGCTAAATATATTTTCATTCAGGTCCTTAGTATTAAAGATTACTAAGCGTATTATGTATTTCATAATAATGCCAGGAAGATGTATGTACAGTATAATGAATCACCCGAGATTGCTTATTTTAAAACTTAAAGACTGCATGGGATTTTAATCATCTAAAAACAAATCAAAACGTGTTTATCATATTCACATTGAAATTCCAGTCTTTCTTGAATCTATAATACAACATACACAGTGTCAGTTTTGTGGTATTTAAATAGCCTACATCCACAAACTAAACCTACCGTTGACTGTGAAAACTAGTTTAGGTTGATAATATATCTTGAAAGAAGGCCAGATGTAACCTGTGTTTTTGGTTCTAATATGTATTATTATTGTCTTGGCAATAATCCATTTCTCAGTGTGTTGTTAAGTCAGGGGAAACCAATGCGTCGCTCAATTCAGGTTAAGACCCAACCACGCACTGCTAAGTCACAGGGCAGTAAAAATCATCGCCACCTGTGACAACACAGTTAATACTGATCAAGTAAACAAAAAAAAAATCAGTCACATGCCGGGGAGGGTAAATATGAATAATTTTTCTTCGCGGCTGGAAAGCAGGAGTCCTCGGCGTTAGCCCGCAGACTGCCAGCTCGTCTCCAGCCGGTCCTCGCGGTAAGGTCCTTTCAGAGCTCCGTGAAGATCGTCAGGTCATAGGATTACCCCCCAAAAAAGGCTCCTCGGAGGGCTCTAAGAAGGTCCTGGGAAGGTCCTCGGGTGGACCCAAAAAGGTCCTTATGGAACCGGAGGAGGTCCTCGGAAGACTCCCAGAAGGTCCTCGGAGAGTTCTCGGGTGGACCCAAAAAGGTCCTCATGGAACCGGAGGAGGTCCTCGGAGAACTCCCAGAAGGTCCTCGGAGGACTCCCAGAAGGTCATCGGAGGGCTCCAAGAAGGTCCTCGGAGAGTCCTCGGGTGGACCCAAAAAGGTCCTTAAAGAACCGGAGGAGGTCCTCGGAAGACTCCCAGAAGGTCCTGGGAAGTTCCTCGGGTGGACCCAAAAAGGTCCTCATGGAACCGGAGGAGGTCCTCGGAGAACTCCCAGAAGGTCATCGGAGGACTCCCAGAAGGTCCTGGGAAGGTCCTCGGGTGGACCCAAAAAGGTCCTCATGGAACCGGAGGAACTCTTCGAAGGTCCTCGGAGGGCCCGGGCAGGTCCTCGTCCCGCCGTCAGCAGGAGCACACGCAGTCCTCGGCCACGGGGTACGGCACCTTCAGCCAGAGGCAGCGGTACTTCTTGCGCTTCTTCTTGCGGCGGTCCTGCACCCTGCGCAGCCGGTCCGGCGTCCACACGTTGTTGTTGCCGCCGGGGCCCGACGTCTTCTTGCGCAGCCTGCAACAGGCACTCCTACAGGCCCGGCACTCCCCAGCCACACGGCGCGGCGGTAGGACCTTTGAATATATATACTGTATAGAAGTCGCCAGCCCAGGTTAAAATTTCTAATACGGTTCGAGGTAGTTGGTTAATTCACCGCCGCAATCGCCACCATCTCTAGGGCATCGACTTGTGGTGGTCCCTAGCGGACAAGTGTCGAACTCTTCAAACACCCCTTCCCCCTCCCGTTGAACGACCTTGAGCTGCAGTGAATGATAGATTGGGGATGCGGGTAATGACAGCGGGCGACAGTGCTGCGCTCTAACGTGTAAATAACAACCTAAGACGATACAGGGCGTTACGGCAGCGCCCTGCAGCGGTGAAGTTCCCAAGCTGCTCATCATACGCTCCTGAAAAACGTAGAGTAAATCCTATCCACTCGCGACTTCTATACAGTTTATATATTCAAAGGTAGGACAGTGGGCTCGTGGGCTTGCCGCCGTGTCGAAGGCGTAGGTTCCGCCGACCTTCAGGGTAGCAGAAGTGTAGGTGACTGATACTCTGAAGATGGCACCGACACTACTCGGCTACTAACCCACGAGCCAACCAACGCCTGGTAACGGCCGCAAAAGCCCGCGATCCTCGTCGATGCCAGAGGACCCGGGTAAGGAACGAGGTTGACGGCTGTCATCCGTGTTTACCACCTCAGTTACTCCAGGAACACTCTGGGGTGTTTTCTCTCCATAGGCCGCATGTACGCTCAAAATCCCTGATTATTGTTGCGGTGCGTAATCGTCTCCAATCACCTTGCTTTCGACGAGTCGTTTAAGTGTACAAATGTGAAACGTCGCATCCAGAATGAATGACGAGACCAGAAAAAAACAACAGAATCTGAACGACTCGACAGAATTCGATGGGGTTTGTTTTGTCAGCTGAATATTTTCATTACAAAGATACGAATGTACAGAAATAGTCAATATAGTGTATGGTTTAAAAAAAATCGCAAAAGGCTTTTTTTTTATAAAATAAGGTCTTCAAACGTAAATAAAATATTGCTTGTAAACATGGTAACCAAATCTTAGATATAAATGTATTTCAATGATTTTCTTTGAAAATAGCGTAATATAATGTTTAAATAAGCGAATATCAACTTAAATTTGAAATATATTTCGTTTCTACGATTTGGCAATCATATAGGCTTTTCTTATGTGTTTTTAATCATATTTACAGCAAATTTTTTTCATACATATTTATATTTTGGTTTCAAGCACTTATTTTATGCAAAAAAATTGCAAATATTTTTATAATAAAACACTATTCACTATTTCTGTAAGTAGTATATAATAGGGGCTCCGAGCGCACGGCGCTGGCGCGTGGTGCCGGTGCCTGTGTCCGCCATTTTGGATTGTGACGTCACGGCGGCCATCTTGGATGGATGTGACCTTGACCTTTGACCTTGACCTTGACCCCGGCGGCAATTTTGGATCCGCCATCTTGGATCCGCCATTTTGGATGACGTCATTGTGTTCTAGAAAATTCCGGTGATGTGTTTTCTGCCATATTGGATGATGACGTCACCATTGCAATTTGGACGCCATCTTTAACTTTTTTATTTATAATCCGATTTTAATGAAATTTTTTTTAAAATTTATAAAAAAATTCAATTAATAAAATTTTAATAAAATATTTATAAAAAACCTACATTAACGACACGGAGTTTGGAGTCCTCGGTTCGAACCCGACGAGGTCAAAAAATTAAAAATGGCGACCGATCCTTCCCTCGTGGTGGGTGCTGGCAGACTGACTCCCACCACTTTTATTCAAAGCATATATAACATCATCTAGTATGACGTCATGACCGCCATCTTGTCTGCGATGCTGGAAGCCACCATCTTGTTTTCGGCCGCTAGAGTACGCTGACGCCATGTTAGTTTAACTCTTACCCGCTAGAGTGCAGTAATCATTTATTATTGCTGTGACACCCGCCATCTTGTCATTCGGCCGCCATCTTGAAAATCCGTAATTATTTAGCTAGAAATTCGGGAAAAGTTCCAAAATTCATTAAATAAATCACTCATTAATTTACATATTGATTCGATGGATTCCTGTCCTCGGTTCGATACCCGATCGATGCAATAATGTTTAATTTTATGAAAAAAAAAACAATAACTTCAATAAACCATGTTCAACATTCTTAAAGAGACTTTAAATCCTCTACTACCATCATCCTATAAGCCATCAAGACCAACATATTGGAAATTCGTTATTTTAATGCTAGAGATTCGGGAAAAAGTTCAAAATTCATTAAATAAATTTGTAATCTATATACTGACCGATTAGATCGACTAAGCTCCTTGGTTCGATCCCTGGATGATACAAAACAACTTTAATTTTAAAAAAGTACCACTAATGTGTAAGGTTTGAGAAAATAAAAACACCGCAAGTTCTATTAAAAAATACTTTTATTACATACATACTACACTACTACAAGTACAAAAAAAATACACAGACAAATTACTAAAGCCTTGTGGATTTCTCGATTGAAACAGTCTTCTTACTATACAGACTAAGTCCTTTACATGACTTTAAATGTCTATTCAGTTTATCAGGTCGACATATTGGTACACCACAATTTGCACACAAAGCAGAATTATCGACTTCATTAAAAGGACAGTGATATATTTCGTGTCGTTGTGCACTTTGAATATTTGCCAATGTTTTGTTACAAAATATACAGCTTGATTCCGATGAATGTACAGCCAGTCTATCACAATTCCTGAGGTGCCGTTTTAATCTTCCATATTGTACAAACTTGCTTAAACATCTGTTGCACTGATATTTAATGCGTTCAGAGTTATCACTACAATTGTGTATTACATAATCACGTAATTTCAAGTTTTTGATCTTCTCGCAGTACGTGCAGCCGGATGATGGAACACCGTTGGATGCACCTTCCTTCATCAATGCCACTGGAACTGTTGGCAACCATTGTAACACTGCTGACATGTTAACTTCTGAAGCCGTTGAGGTCTGCTCTGCAGAAGATGTTGCACGCGTCGAAATCTCCCGCTGTGCTGAGAGAGCAGGTGTAGCTGTAGACATCATTGTCATCGGGCTCTGCACTGATGATGGTAGACCTTCGATCCAGGTTGGTGTTGATACTGGTAATGATGCCATCGAGTTCTCAAGAATAGATAGATACTGGTCCATTATGTTATACAAGTCTAACTATCCGAGCCGTTCATCACCGCAGCCAGAGACGGACTGAAGTCCATATCACCTGGGGTCTCACTTATATAGTCTCATTAGCCGGTACAACACATGAGTCAAATCAATAACCATGTTCATTATACGTCTCGGAGCATTTTTTATAATGACGATGTAAGCTATCGAGACGTGAAATTAGTTTATTGCACTTTTTGCACTGAAACAGTATTCTTTGAGCATTATTCTGACAGCTGCTTCTTTCATGTCTGCGCGCATTTGAAGTGAAAGTAAATGATGCGTCACAATATTTGCATTGATGCGATGTATGCTCTTCATGAATTGAAGTCTGGAATGCAGATGGTGAAACTTCAGCTGATGATGGAACAGCACGTATCGTTGTCTCCTCTGCAGCAGGTATCGGGATCTCCACCGCCGCCGTGGTCTCCTCTGCAGTCGGTATCGGGATCTCCGACTCCATCATCGTTGCTGCCATCGAGGTCCCAGCTGCTGTCGGTAAACAGTCTATTCCGCTCGACATAACTAAATCTCACGAAACTTAATGGAGAGAGCACGTCCGTACTGCACCGCGACCAGAGGTGAACTGCGGGTCCAGTCGTCTGAACCTCGCTTATATACCCGTGGTCTACTGGTATACCTCATGAGTCAAAATAATGTCTGTATTTAAAATTTTTTTTTTTTCCTATTAGGTACCTAAAAATTGTACAAATAAAAAGCATACGAGTTCAAGTTTTACACATTTATTTATAAAAATTACACAAATACATATTAGGTTAAGGAATCAAGCATTTTCACAAGCAAAGTCTTTAATGCCGCACGAACTGACACGTCGACTCCGGTCCCAACTGGTTCGTTGACTCCGGTTCCAACTGGTTCGTTGACTCCGGTTCCAACTGGTTCGCAGGCCACAGGATCAGGAACACAGGTTTCCAGCTGGTCATCTTCTGTGACGTTGACAACTCCGACAAGACATGGTCGATGACGTCTGTGACCACGTCTACGCCTGGGCTTTGGCTCAGTGCTAGTTGGGACAGATTCACTGCCTGAACTGCGACGACGAGACGCACACCGTTTGGGCGTCTGCGTAGAAGCATCACAGGTCGCAACAGGTTGCAACACGCTCATGTTTGGTGTTGCACATGCAGACGAGGCGACTACCTCAACGATGCTAGCAGGAAGGATTGTGTGTGGTCTCATGTGATAGACGGCACAGTTTCCAGGTTCGCAACAAGCTACCAGCTGCTGAGTCGGTTCGTAGGACACAGGAAAGTGCGCAAACCGCCAATGCTGAGCACCTCCATCACAGGTTTCTGTATATGTACGTAGATATCCGGAATCCCAGTAGCTGTACTCGACACTGCTGAAGCTAGGTCTTGCGCTCACGTACACGTTAGCAGGATGAAATGTAAACATCTTCTTGCAGGTCGAACGTCAACTGAAGGCACGTACGTATGTACGCCATTTATATATGCAGGCTCCTACTAACATTGTGTGTGCCATTTCTGCATTAGCTGCGAGTTTGTACAGGCAGAGACACGTTCAAACTTGTCACATGGCTGCATGTCGTATATTGCACTAAGCTTGCGCAGGGAAGGACAGCCGTAGTCGGTCTGTATATCTACGATTTCAGCTGCTCCAACGTCGCACATTTCTCGTAGCCATTTCTTCTGTTCGGGTCCGGCAACGTAGATTATTTCGTTTTGAACTAGTAAATCTCCAATAGTGTTTTTCACTTGGTGGTACGGAATTTTTCCTTCGTCCCACTCTAGTCCGTGATAATATTTACATAGCCATTCGTTCGACCGTTTACTTTTTTCGTCTAGTAGTTTCCACGGATACGGAGGTCGGAAGCTGCGGGTTCGAGTCTTGTCTCCAGAGGTGACGCTAATTTCCTTGAGCACGAATCCATTTTGACTCTGGAAACCTTGCAGGTTGCAGTACATCTTGTCGCTAGCAATGCTCGGTCGTAACTAAATTATTATCGAAAACGAAACAGTATTTATGTCAGAATTTTCACAAGTTTGTCTCGACAATTGTACGAAGCAAGCCGATCGTGAAGTATCAGACAAAAAGCATAGGTGTTTGGTGGAATATTTCCGCTAGTCGTTATCTCGATCCTACAGTCGATGATGTTTGAATTTATTCGATCATCCTGTTTGGAAACGTCAAACACCATTAACGGTGCCTTGTTCTTGAAACTGTCGGGACTCAGTATCGGTGACTGTCTCCGTCCATAGTAAGCTTGCTGAAACTTGGCATACATTTGATATGCTAGAAGGAATCTTCCACTTTCAAAGTCCATGTTCATGTCAACGTACGGATAACTTTCGCTGTTTAAAAATATTTTTACATTACGTATTTGACAGTTATCGAATACGGAGCGACTTACTCCTGCATTGAGCTGTCTTCCGGTCTGAAGCCCGACGATGATGTATCTTGGTTTTTCCGTAGCGAAGCTGGACTTTACTATCCAATTGATACGCTGACTATGAGGCAAGCCAGGATAAGTTTCCAGGCTCCAGGATCGGAATGGCACATCGAAATTCTTGCCATTTTCTATGTTCTTCAACATCTTGACTCGTTCAACGGTGCTCACTTGGATGTGGGGCAGCATCCACTCGATAGACTGTAGTGTTAGCGAGACATCTTGAGGGTTTTCTGCAGCGGCGACAATTGCATTAATGTGCGTGTTGGCTAGAAGCAGTACGAGCTCTTGTTTCGAATTAATGATTATATGCTTGTAGTCCTCAGCGAATCCAAGAAGCATGGACAGAGGAACACAAACTTCGAACTTCCCTTCGGCATAAACCGGAAGCTTATATTCATCCTCGAGAGCCCAACCGGCCATCTTTGCAGCAGACAGTTCATTTGGCGTGAGCGAAAGGTAATTTTTCATAGCAGATGTTATGCCTACATCTCTCGTCTGGTCTACCTCGACACCATTGAGTACATAAGTAATGCGCTCGATTAGGTGAAGAATACCATTGCAGGATATTGACGTCGTTGTCGGATGCGTACCATCCGCTTTTGTAAGCGTGCCTCTTATACGTAGAAATGACTGCGAAGGTAAAGTACAAATATCTTGGTGCTGTACTGCAATGCGTACTTCCGATGGTAGTGCGTACGGTCCGAGCAGGAAAGGCTGGTACTCGTGCAATTCCATTTTCGTAATGCTGTCATCAAAAATGACTGGATCTTCCACGTTGAGGATTTCGTCTTCCATATTTATTCGGCACTTGTCCAATACTGAGAAGATACTTTATGTTGTCAGGTGTTAATGCACCGATGTCTGGTAGAGAACTGTTCTTGTTCACGCCAATACGATTTCTTTTATAACTGTTCGGTGTTACGAACTTTATGCCCATCGCTTCAAGTGCAGACGTAGTGTAATTTCTTCGTCTTGAAAATTCACCAATCGTCCTCGCTGGTCAACGATTCGGACGACGACTTCGTGTGCGCACTTCACGACGACTGGAACGTAAATGATACTTTGCGGTACTTCGACCAGTTTATATCCTGGCGGGACCATCGGCGAAAACTCGTGCAGCATGTTGCTTAGTCTTCCGTTGAGATACGTTCCACTTGCCAAATTACAGTTTATTCTTATGACATTCACAGGCAAAATGTTTACTGCGCGTGTAGATTCGTACGTTCTTCCCGTATCATAAACCTTTGATTCGAATCCGAGCATGGTACCTATGGTGCCAGGTTTCGTAAAGTCGACATTTTCACTGCATGTTAGAATGCTTTTTTGAGTGTTTGGATTTCCACGCAGTTGAAAGTCTACATCCTGTGGTAACATATCCCTGATGTAATTTGCAATGTCGTCAATTTCGTAAGAGCCAACAGGTAACCGTATTTCATGAGCGGTCCCATCACTTTTCAGGAAGCAGATCTTGCAATTTTCTTCGTCGATATTAGGTATGGCATTATACGTTTGAAAATCTACGAGTCCGATGCTCCATTCTCCGTCTAAATCCAGAGGCGGGAAATGAACCGCCCGCAGCTCAGATGCGTGACCTGTCAGGGTAAGTGTTATCGACATGACTAATAAATTAACATCACTGCACAACCTTTAAGTAGCAATTTTTATTTGTCAGCTAATTTTTGTTTGTTAAAAAGCGAAGACACAAGTGTCCGCAGTTTGTTTGATTAGGCTTCTGTTCCGTTTCGTAATTGTAAAACAACGTAGTGGACCGGCCCAGGTACTGTCGCAGTTCGGGCGGAGGGCGTAAATTTCCAAAACTGTCGTAGTAAGAAGCTTTTTTTCCAGACTTTATGTACGCCACCCAGTGCGTGCCGCGACCCGCCGACGTGTCTAAATTAATTATGGCGCACTCACGTGTCTTTGGCTTGCTGGGCAAAGTGTCTCGCATAAACACGTCGCGGAAATTTGGTATTTTCAGTTTGCGTGCGTACTTTATTAAATCTACGTTGGTGAGCGGTCGTTTCGGTAGGGAACTTAGGATTTTCTCTTTACACGTTTCTTTCTCATGCCTCGTCCTGTCTTGTGAGGATGCAAGTACAGTCCTGCACCGTTTTTTTTACCGATGGCAATGGCTTCCATGCTGGCATTGTGTCGCTGTGCTTCTTTTAACTGCTTGCGCTCATTCTTCGAAGTGTTGACTGCCCGCACTATACCGCTCGTTGCACCGATAAGGCCTCCGAGAGCACCCAATGCAGGCAAAAGCAAAGGAAGAAATCCTCCTATAATCTTCTTGTCGAGAGTCTGTAGTTTTTGCTTGGCTTTTTGCACGCCTGCACCGATCTTGCGCTTCTTGGTCTTGCGTGAGTTAGTCTTTGACTTGATGTAGCTGGTTCGACGAGCACCCAGTCCTAATTTCGTCTTTGCCTTCATGATCTTAGATACGCCCCACGCTGCGATTTTCTCTCCTAGTCCCGCGTTCGACGATTTACTTATATCTTCGGCTTCCTGTGCCAATATCTGATCTGCTCTGTGCCTAGATTCCAGATCCTTGCTTAATGAATATGCGATATCGTGCTGCTTGCACTTTTCGTCGAGAGAATTAATGCCCACGTCACCGCGAGCTAATATTTTCGCTAGTTTAGTCCCGGGGCCGCAAAATCTGTAGCCGGGAATGTGTAGCTCGAATGGTAGATTGTTTATCAGAGAGTTCACGAGTCCCGCGCCGATGTGTTTTTTGTTCTTACCTCTTCGAGTCATTACGCACAACTGACCAGAAAGTATAAATGTGTTTGATTTTATACAATTACTTTAGTACAATGCAGGTCGTCAAGCAAGACGTGTGTTTGCCCGTGCGCATTACGCAAGACGATGTATTTAGTGCGCGTGAATCACGACATGGCTTACTGTTGCCTTCTGCCGTACGTTGCATAATGGCGGGTCCGTCCAACTGCGGTAAAACGTGTGTTTTACTGAGTTTACTGGAGGAACCAAATGGTCTTCGGTTCGAGAACGTTTACTTGTATTCCAAGTCGTTGCAACAGCCAAAGTACCAGCGCCTAGCAACTGTTCTACGATCCGTGGATGGTCTGGAGTATTTTCCGTTTAGCGATAATACCGATGTTGTACCTCCAAGCGAAGCAAAAGCCAATTCCGTGTTTGTTTTCGACGATGTAATGTGCGAGAAACAAGGCATAATACAAGAGTACTTTTCCATGGGCAGACACGCCAAGGTAGACTGCGTTTACCTGTGTCAGACGTACAGTCGTATTCCAAAACATCTCCTACGAGACAACGCAAATGTCATAGTTTTGTTTCGCATGGACGAACTTAATTTACGCCACGCTTACGACGATCACGTAAACACCGACATGACATTCCAGGAATTCAAAGACATGTGCTCCTTGTGTTGGAAAGAAGAACACGGATTCCTAGTTATAGTCAAAGACTGGCCTCTATATAAGGGCAGGTACAGACGAGGTTTCGATCAGTTTATCACCAAACATGAGTCATAGCATTTCGAAATTCGGTCGTAGCAGTCGAGACTTACGTACTGCTCTCAAGTCTCATGACGACGTTATCCGCAAATACATTTCGCTACTGGCTCAAAAAATAGACGGGGTGAAAAAGGAATTACTTGAGTACCTCGTAGCCATAGACCAGCGCGTGGAAGCTTCGGATTCTCGCATTCGCGACATGATCGAAGTTTCGAATGCACAAAGACGGGACGATCTGAGGACTTTTCAAAGTAGTCTGAAAGCATCACTATCTCAATCGTCAACAAATTCAGATTTGGCCAAACACAAGAAAGAAGTTTCTGCGAACGAATAGAAAAGTATAAAAGGAGGTCTTGCAATAAGTTTTCAGCCAGTACAATGTCGGACCTGGCCAGTGACCTTCATCGAGCTATACAGTCTGTTCGCGAAAAATATTTACTTGCTAGACGAACCAGACTTGCACGTGAGATGGAAAATGAGGAGATATTTAAACCAATCACTAGTCGCCTCGACGAACTTAAAAACAAGGAAGAACCAGCCTTCATTGTGAAGACAGAAGTTGAAGATGAAATGCCGACTGTAAAGAAGAGAAAGTATGAACCAGATCGAGAAGAAGAGGACTTAACAAGTACAGAGTCCATGCACAAGAAAAAAATACCGAAAAAGGGACATCACGTTAATGCAATGGTCCGACCATACCTGATATCGTTTACGAGCCGGAATAATGACACGACCTACGGAGTGTACAGAAAACATAATAAATGGTTCCTCGGTGCTAAAGAAATAGACTTTCTACCAGGAAATATCGTGCGCGTAGCAGAGTTCAAAACGCGCGGGACTCCGGGTCTGTACGAATTGCTGTTTCGCAGGGAGCCTAAAGGATATTCTCACAACGACTTACAAGAGTACAAAAAACTGCTAGAGCTAACCAATGCACATTTTCGCGATAACGATCCAGATAGTGGTGTATATAAAGACGTAGATCATGAAAAAATCGACATTCTCGCTAATCTCTTCAGTGAACTAACAATACATGGCGAAGGTTTAAAAAAGCTAGAAAGTGGTCAGACATTTGACTATGTATATTGGGACGACCCTAATGAATTAGTTGATCGCCTTAGAATTCTACATGCATCGCTTAGTGTAGGAAACTATTCGCACATCAACGAAATAGTCTCCATACTTGAAGAACTGAAGGAAGCCGGCTACATACAATGAGTCGAACCGGAATCGCTCGCGAACTTCGTGCTCCTGCTAGACGGAAATACCTTCGTCGCAAAGTCATAGTTCGTGGAATTGATGATTTATTCCAGGCGGACCTTGTTGAGATGATACCGTATTCCCGATTGAATAAAGGTTTCAAGTACATGTTGACAGTCATCGATGTTTATAGCAAGTTCGCTTGGGCTAGACCTGTCAAATCAAAGACTGCAACTGACGTAGCCAAGGCCATGAACAATATTTTGCGTGATGGACGTGTACCGTCGCACCTGCAAATGGACCTCGGGAAAGAATTCTACAATGCGACCTTCAAGGCTTTGATGAAGAAGTATGGCATCAAACACTACTCTACATTTAGTAACGTCAAAGCCTCCGTTGTCGAAAGGTTTAACAGAACTTTGCGTTCCAAGATGTGGCGGCAGTTCACGGCTAACGGAAATTACAAGTGGCTTGACATCTTGCCGAAACTAATAAGCGAGTATAATTCCACTGTGCATTCTACCACGAAAATGGAGCCAAAGGACGTAAAGGATAATCGCCTGCTTCAAACAGTTTTTCCCAACACGAAGAAGAAAGATCCACGAAAGCGTAAAGCTAACGTCGGCGACATTGTGCGAATCTCCAAGCAGAAAGGTATCTTCGAGAAAGGTTTCACTGCGAACTGGAGTCCCGAACTTTTCCGTGTGACACATGTTCGTGAATCAGAGCCTAGGACCTACTACCTCGAAGATTTGGACCACAAACCTATCCATGGCGGCTTTTATGCCGAAGAGATTCAGCCTACGTTGTATCCCGATACGTACTTGGTGGAGAAGATTATAAAACGAAGAAATGGACTGTCCTACGTCAAGTGGTGGGGCTTTCCACCTCGCTTCAATTCGTGGGTGGCAGATGCAGACATCGAGAAATCCACAAGGCTTTAGTAATTTGTCTGTGTATTTTTTTTGTACTTGTAGTAGTGTAGTATGTATGTAATAAAAGTATTTTTTAATAGAACTTGCGGTGTTTTTATTTTCTCAAACCTTACACATTAGTGGTACTTTTTTAAAATTAAAGTTGTTTTGTATCATCCAGGGATCGAACCAAGGAGCTTAGTCGATCTAATCGGTCAGTATATAGATTACAAATTTATTTAATGAATTTTGAACTTTTTCCCGAATCTCTAGCATTAAAATAACGAATTTCCAATATGTTGGTCTTGATGGCTTATAGGATGATGGTAGTAGAGGATTTAAAGTCTCTTTAAGAATGTTGAACATGGTTTATTGAAGTTATTGTTTTTTTTCTTCATAAAATTAAACATTATTGCATCGATCGGGTATCGAACCGAGGACAGGAATCCATCGAATCAATATGTAAATTAATGAGTGATTTATTTAATGAATTTTGGAACTTTTCCCGAATTTCTAGCTAAATAATTACGGATTTTCAAGATGGCGGCCGAATGACAAGATGGCGGGTGTCACAGCAATAATAAATGATTACTGCACTCTAGCGGGTAAGAGTTAAACTAACATGGCGTCAGCGTACTCTAGCGGCCGAAAACAAGATGGTGGCTTCCAGCATCGCAGACAAGATGGCGGTCATGACGTCATACTAGATGATGTTATATATGCTTTGAATAAAAGTGGTGGGAGTCAGTCTGCCAGCACCCACCACGAGGGAAGGATCGGTCGCCATTTTTAATTTTTTGACCTCGTCGGGTTCGAACCGAGGACTCCAAACTCCGTGTCGTTAATGTAGGTTTTTTATAAATATTTTATTAAAATTTTATTAATTGAATTTTTTTATAAATTTTAAAAAAAATTTCATTAAAATCGGATTATAAATAAAAAAGTTAAAGATGGCGTCCAAATTGCAATGGTGACGTCATCATCCAATATGGCAGAAAACACATCACCGGAATTTTCTAGAACACAATGACGTCATCCAAAATGGCGGATCCAAGATGGCGGATCCAAAATTGCCGCCGGGGTCAAGGTCAAGGTCAAAGGTCAAGGTCACATCCATCCAAGATGGCCGCCGTGACGTCACAATCCAAAATGGCGGACACAGGCACCGGCACCACGCGCCAGCGCCGTGCGCTCGGAGCCCCTATTATATACTACTTCTGTGAATTCAGGTCTCCGTAATGAAAATATCTAACTGACAAATCCAACCCCTTAGAATTCTCTCATGTCGCTCAGATTCTATTGCAGTTTTCATATTCCCGTCACACGTGTCTTATGTGTCATTTCCTATCCTCTTAATGAAATTAATGGAATCCTGCCAGTAAAGTGGTCGAGATGAATTGATTTTATTGGAACTTTCAACGCCCCACTTGTATTCAGTTAGGTTCAACGGAGAAAGCAGGGTTGGGAGGGGGATGCTTATAAACTAAGTTTTACCTGGGATTCGAACCCAGATCCCGTCGCACAGACAGCTCTTCAGCCAAAAACGCTACGGAGGTCGGTTCAGCCAGATGAGGTGGGATGTTTATAATCGTTGGGTTGTCGTGGAGGGGGGGGGGGGGGATGGGCAATATCAGTTGTCGAGAAATATTCCTTTAATAGCACCTGGCCTTTCATAATATTTCCAAGGTAAATAAACTGTGCCTGGAAGAAATTATGAATTGCAAATGTTATTTGTATTGGATGTTTAGAAAGGATTGCACATACCCAATTCGTCGAAATGTTGACAGCAAAATACGTGTTCTTATTTATTTTTTTTACCACTTTTTTTCAGTAAACATGCCCTATGACGTTATCAAAAACATAAAATTATTATATTTAATTATCAGTAAAGTGTGGGTAAACTTCTAGAAATAGTTCTCTTGGCTATATTTTTTTAAGTATTTACACCAGCAAGGTTGCTGGAAGTGCGAGGGTATGTGAGCTCTCATGTGTACGTGCCGGGAATAGTCACTGTAAACACAGACAGAACCAGTTTTAACTTTCGCAAAACGTCTGACTTCAACAGCACTGTTAAAATTTACGTGCGGTTGGAAAAGCGCGTCGTTACTTTAAAAATAGCTACGCATTTCAGCTAAAAGAAAAGAGAGGGGGGAGGTAAACGTGTCAGAATGATACCACCGCATTCACTTTGTGTTGTATTGTTTTATTTTCTGTATTTTACCTTTTGTTTTCAGTTTAACTTATTTTGTGCAAGACTTTTGTCTAATTTCTTGTCTACTAAAAATGATACTAAATTTTGTTGTATTTCCTTTTTAACATATGTTAGATTTGTGGTGTATTAAAAAAGAGGCTTGTTGATTTTTATTAGTGTAAATGTGTTATTAAATTTAATTGTTTGATTTACTTTAATAGATTTGAATTTATCTTTTACTGCTTCGTCACTGCTTGTTCGGATTTAACAATTTGATAAATGTTTGCAAACAAAATTCTTATTTTAAAAATTGATTGTTATTTTGGCTGTAAAAAAAACACCGTAATTTTATTTCTACTCCTGGAATATATTTTGTACGTCTGATACATATGCAACTAAACTAACAGTAATATCAACTGGTTGCATAACATTTAGGCTTTCACTGCTGCCGCAATCGAAAACTACCAAATATTCGTAGACAGAATAAGAATAAAAACACTGAATTATATATTTCACGTATTTATGGATTTGTTTTTTTAATTAAACATTCCATCAATTTTTTTAAAATTAATGTTACATATATGAAATCGCTCTCAAATCTTGCAAAACGTTGCAATTCATTGTCCAGTATTCGTGTTAACGCAATAACAGTACGCAATGGATTCCCATTTTGTGTCATGAACGGTTTATTTGATCGTTTTTTACTATAATCTTAGTGACTTATGTTCTTCATGTTAAGCTTTCGTATACCGGATAATTAAACAGAGCGGAGACCTAGTTTGGAAGCCTTTTTTTTATATGTAACATCTTAGCTCTCGGTATACGGCATTTGGTAGGAGAAATATCGCGAATGGAACGGAAGTCTCATGGAACGGAAATGTGTAACCACGGTGCTGCCATCTGTGGAGGATGGCGCGAACCAAAGTTCACAAAGTCAAAGGGAAACTTTATAGTATTAACTGTTTAATGAATTTTAACGAGATGGGCAGTATTTTAATAAAATTCCTTGTCGAAAATCCGGTCCAAAGTTGGGGTTTACATATCACTGGCGAGTACTAAAACACTCGATAACATTTACAAAAAAAAACTAGGATTAACATCTTGTCGTTAGCAAGGTATTTAGCAATGGCGACAAATAGTGACAAAGTATATTTTTAAAAAAAATCCAGCCGTGATCTTTAGAGAGGAATTTTCCTTTCGGGTAATTTGGGGAGGGGGGGGGGAAGAGAGAGAGAGAAAAAAACACTTCCATTATTACATGTTTAGGAACTTTGACATTTTTTTTATCTTAGATTAAAATAACAAGAAAAATTACCCAATACAAGCGGTAGCCCCTACTGATCTCCAATTATTTTTTTTTAATTATATTTTGTATTGCATATCACTACATAGTATTAAAAATGTCGCTTTCCGCTGTCTGTCTGTCCCTATGTATGCTTAGATCTTTAAAACTACGCAACGGATTTTGATGCGGTTTTTATAATCGATAGAGTGATTCTAGAGGAAGGTTTATATGTATAAAACATGCATAATATAGTAGAGAAACACTATAATTTTAGAGGTTTCTAATGTGATGTCGTAAGTAAAAACATTTTTTTGCGTTTACATTGCAAACGCTGGCTGAACCCTACGAAATAGATCAAAATAATGTACTACAGTATTGCTTCTTAATTCTTTGAACCTGTCTGGACTCCCTCCTCATAAAATGGTGTTGAAAGTAGGTTGTCCTGTTATTTTATTAAGAAACCTGAATCCACCTAAACTTTGCAATGGCACGCGTTTGCTGGTAAAATCACTAAAAACTTTCATAATAGAGTGCACAATACTCACCGGATGTGGTACCGGAGAAGATTTATTGATTCCCCGAATTCCTCTGATACCATCGGATTTACCGTTCCAATTTAAACACCTACAATTTCCGGTAAAGATATATTTTGCAATGACTTTTAATAAATCACAGGGTCAAACTTTCAAAGTTGCAGGTTTAGATTTGAGCGTTGAGTGTTTTTCACGTCGCTCTTTCGAGAGTAACCTCTAAAGAAAACATGTTTGTATTGTCTAATGACAAGAAAAAAGCTGTGAACGTTGTATATAAAGACATTCTGTAGTATATTTAGTATACGCATTACACCCGTGCGAAGCCGGGGCGGGTCGCTAGTTTACTATAACTTAAATGCTTAAATTCGTGTGCTTAACTTTCCTTTTCAATTTAAAGTTGCAGGAAATCAGTATTTGAGACCGTGAATTTTGAAAAAAATATATTCCGAGCCCATCTGTGTTTACTGCATCGTTTCTTCGCCCGACAGCCACTCCCGGGAAGTCTTCCTGTACCTACGCTGTCAGATGTACATACTTAGTTCAACTTTGAAAAAAAAAAAAAAAACACACAGATATTTTCTTCGAAAAAAGCGAAATGTCCAGATGTCCATAGAACAGCACGGCGCGCGCTGCCTCTAAAAGTCGTCGCTCCTGACAAAAGCCCCCTGACGTACGGAGAGGGAAGTGAACAGAAAAAAAAAATAACACGTATTTCAAGGAACAAGTTTGCTTGTTGTCGGTTCTCCAGCCAGTGGCGCCACGTCCTATTTTTTTTTTACCTTCCCCCTCCTCCCCCACCCCCTTTCTAACAAACAAAATTTTTTACGCGCCACTTCGGGAAAAGGCACGTCATCAAGAGACTGCGGTTTTTTTTTCCGCCCCGCAAATGTTTACGGCTGCGCTCTTTTGTTTTCAAACAAAACACGCTCCCGCCAGGAGGATGTGGAGGGAAGGGGGTTATTGGGGAGGGGGGGGGGGGAAGGATTCGAGACGAATTTTTCATCCCGGGGAGCGGATAAACAGTTTACGTGACCGTCCGGCCGAGAGGGGGGGGGAGGGGGGGGGGGCGGGGAAACCGCGTGCAGGTCTCGACTCGCAGCGGCAGCGGCGCGCGCGTTCCGGGTCGGGCTTCGGTCCCCCTCGCGCGACGTTGGGTATTTTCAAAAAAAAAAAAAAATCTCGCCGTCGCTGCTTGTTTTTGAGGGCATTTTCTGACAGCTCCTTTTGCATTTTTATTTATTTACTAGCCACTGCCCGGCATGCACTGCTATGCCTCTTTCAAATTTGTTGTAATTTGTTTTAAATGTGTAGGTACACATATACAAAGCATCTCTCTCTATCTCTCTATATGTGTGCCTATATAAATCTCACTATATTTCTCTCTATATAAAAATCTCTCAAAAAATCTCAATATGTATAGGCCTATATCTATATCTCAATCCATCTCCCTTATTATATCTCTCTTAATCTCTCTATAATCTTTTTATCTCCCTAAATTATGTGTCTATACCGCTCTCTTTATCTCCATGTCTATATATTCCTATCTATATCTTTATGTTTCACATAACAGAAGACGAAAACACAAACACTAATTTAAATAAGTATATATTTTTACCTATCTATATTTTTATCTATATTTTTACCTGTCAAAGGTGTGACTTGGGTACATAAACACACGCGTAATCTAATTCAACTTTGTGTCAAAATTTCAAAGCATCGGGGAAGAAATTTAAAATTAATTAATTTTTCTTCAATGTGTGCTCTTAAATAGTGATCTGATTTCTTACAGAGAAAAAGTACACAATATAAATATAAAATTAAAAATTATGTAAACTGCAGAGTATTAGTATCAAAATTAATAACTAGTAATTATTTAAACATACATATAAAGCTAATTAATTTATAAAATAAAATGTATAGGCCGACCATACACACACACTTGTGCCCGAAGTTGCTGGAAAAGATTTATCCAAGCAGATATTTAATCAAATAAACATTTAATAACGGTAAAAAAAAGTCACGCGAGTGTTCATAATTATAATCACTTGCGTGAAATTTTGGTAAATATCTGGTGAGGAGATTTTCGACCAAACAACAAATGCAAGAAGACTAACGGAATAAATTTACGAGAATAATCCCCTTAATGAGAAGAAAAAGAAATAACCAACTCAGCGTGTGACAACGAGCCTTAACGTATCGTCGACATCGATGTTTTTTTTGGGGACAGTGAAAGCTGATGGGATGATGCTAATGGAGCAGCGTTTGAATGAATTGGGTTTCGGAAATTGGAGTGCCCCGAGAAAACGGCAACGTCGGAAATTGGAGTACCCCAAGAAAATCGTAACGGCATACGGCAACGTCAGCCACGTTTCTCACGCGTTCCATAAGTTCCCCGCTGAGAATCGAACCCGTTTCGCCTTGTTGGGAGGCGAGTAGTCTTGACCACTGTACCACTGCAGCGCCAGTTTCGAATCGGACATTCTTCATTTCGTAATTTGATGTTTGGCAGGTTTTCGGTTCGCGTGCATTCTTCATTCTCATGATTCGCTCTCCCAAAAACACCCATAAGCCTCTAAACATAAACATTAAACAACATTAAATGTTTTATATATAAAATACTTCATTTACTAAAATACTTTCCTCGAAAAATTTAACGCGGCTATACTAAAAATATGTAATTTCACAACTAATGTTTTTTTCATCGAAATAATATTTATTTTGATCGCCACAATGAATTTAAAAGTTTGAAAGAAGTCAATAACATTCACATGTTTTTTTAAGGATAAAAATAACACGACAAAAGTTTTTTATTAATTTTTTTTAGTGTCGAGGGATACAAAGATAATATAAAAACACGGATTTGCAAAAACCAACTTTCAGTGTATAAATTTTTTTGACAATTCTCCATTTTTATCTAATAATTCTGCCAATTTAGTTATGGTTTTGTAATGATTTACATGATCAAGTCTCTTTGTTAGAATTTCTGTAGATAGCTTTCCCTCCCTGAATTTTACTTATAGTAAATAACTTGCAATATCAATCGCCACTTCCAAAATGTGTCACGGGGTTCATCTTTGTGTTTACTTCAAGAACACCACCCATAAATAAGACTACATACACCACCTTCTGCCCCCCCTCCCCCCTTGAGTAAATAAAGAACTTGTATACAGTGGACAGACACCATTGAATGGTATTATTTATAACAAATACTTATAAATAAGTATTTACTCTAGTGGATCTTCTTTTTTTTCGCCGTATTCGCTAATGAAAACTTCAAACTCAACCTATGTGAAAGTAGCTATGGCATCCCTCATTCATATAAAACCAACTGAAGTAGGTATATGTCATTAATTAATCATATATCTCAATGAAAGCTTTATATTTATGTAACCTATGGAATAAATAGTTAGTTCATATCCGTAAGTAAGGGAAAACTAAGGATTTGTTTCATTAACACGTAGAGTGGTAACTTTTTATTTTTAGTTACTTGGACTGTTTTATTTATCTGACATCCCGGTGGAAATTAAAAAATACATATATATTTATGTTGTTTGATCTTTTGTTCCTCTGCTCGCTGTAGAGCGATCACACTCTTCTTTTTGCCCGCTCAAGAAATGTCTATCGGAAAGGGGAAAAATAAAAGTGGACACCTTGAGACGAATCTCCGTGACAGTCAAGGTCAGTCGCCGAATTCCCCCTTCCCTCCACAACCCCTTCCCACCCCAGAACACTGAAAAAAAAAAAACACGAGCGGAGGGAGGAGGGGGAAAATGGGAAGTCCTGAGTTCGACAACCGATTCGACAAGCGCCGGGCACTTCTCGGAGGTGGAGAGAGAGGGGGATGGAGAGAGAGAGGGAGAGAGGAGACGTCTCGTCACGTATCCTGCAGCGGCGCTGTCACGCGCGGTTCTCCGTCAGAGCTCCGCTCTTGGGCTACATAGTGCTTCAAATACACATTTTTTTTTTTACTTGATGTAAGCTTTCGGACATACGTTATTGCTAAGCACTTTTTCTGTAGAAGAAAACTAAAAAATACCCAAAACACAAAAAACATAAATTAAGCAAAAAATTGCTGTTGTCAACAGGATATAAACACCACATAATATTTCATAACAGGAATATGGTCAACAAAGAAAGAAAAACAAAGAAAAATGGACTAAAAGAACGAAAAAAACAACACAAATGTTCATTTTTCTTTGTTTTTTCTTTGTTTGTTGACCATATTCCTGCTATGGAATATCATGTGGTGTTTATATCCTGTTGACAACAGCAATTTTTTTGCTTAGTTTGTGTTTTTTGTCTTTTGGGTAATTTTTAGTTTTTTTTTCTACAGAAAAAGTGCTTAGCAATGGCGTATGTCCAAAAGCTTACATCAAGTCATGCACTCCCATTGCACAAATCTTTCAAAGATAATACTTTTTTTTTTTCATTTTCCCAACGAAACTACTGAACACAATAATAACCTTATCTTAAATTTGAATTTCACTAAAAAAAAAAAAAAAAAAACTTCTTACTAAGATGGATATGTACTTATAAAACACATCATATAAGTAGGGGGAGCGTAGTGGTACTGGACCAGCTTTGTTGAAGTTCGCACAGATATTGAGGATCATCTTGGAATCTTAAAAAGTAAGACCTATCAATTCGAGTGCCATATTTTTTTTTAAAGGGAAAACTTTACGATGGTGTTATTCTAGAAGGCGTCGCTACGGTTCTGCTGTCTGGTGTTATTGGCCATGTAAGATGTCAGTCACGATCATGGGAAGAGTGAAGGGCCCATAACTATTTACATAAAAAGGATTTATGTCGTGACGTCATACAACACGGCCGACTACCGACGAAACCTTTTGAGATAAAAAATCACAAATCCGAGATGGCCTCTGAATTCCTACAAAGATATCTTCGCAAGCCCCTCCGTCTCTCGAATAATTTTGACAGCCAAACTAACATGTTTACATCTTTTTGACACCCAAACTAACATCTTGAAAAAATTTTATTTCTGTAGTGCAAACGCATTTTAAGGAAAATATTTTTAAAAAAAATTCAGGGGAAGAGTCAGAGAATTTTTTTATCTCAGGTTTCTATGGACACTCTTCAGCCTCACAGTCGTTTGTGATCGTCTTTGATGATTTGACTGTCGGAGAGGAAATAATTATAACTGAATCCACGCGGCAGTAGTAATGTCTCAGGGATGAAGGATGGCGTAGAGACCGGGAAAATTCGCGAGTTCATTTCGCGATAGGCTAAAATACAAATAGTTCTACCTCAATGCAGCCTCTGTTATTGGCTCACAACTCACCTAGATGACTCTGGGCCAATGAGAAACACCCAACCAAAGCTGTATCGAATTACATGCTGCTACGTTGGGACGTCTCACAAGACAGCAGTCAATGAGTGGGTGACATTTGACCGAGTGTAATTATAACTATGGAGTTCATCCTACAGGTCATTGAACCCGCGAATTTTTCCGGTTCTTAAGGATGGGGGACGTCGGAGTCGAGCTGGTCAACTCCTCGGACGGGGTTGCCACTCCGCAGGGCGGCGCCCCGGTGCCCCCCCCCCCCCCCCCCCCCCCCTCTGGTAATAAACGGAGCGCGGTCAGAGGCGCCGGCAAGTGACGCCTCTCTGGCCGCTCCACCGAATATAACTCCCCGTGCCGAGACCTCCCCCCCCCCCATCACCCCCAAACCCCGGCTCCGTCCTAACTCCCCCGCGGGGGACAATGGGGCCGACCCTGTCCTGGGGATTTATTTTTGCGCCGGCTGCGCCCGCCGGCCGCGGTGCCGTCGTTCCTGCGGCACTCGTCACCCCCTCGCACTCGTCCGAGCTAATCCATCCCTTCGCACATTCTCGGGCTCGTCTGTGCTAATCTATCCATCCGTACATTCTCGGGCTCGTCTGTGCTAATCTATCCCTTCGCACATTCTCGGGCTCGTCTGTGCTAATCTATCCCTCCGCACATTCTCGCGCGGACACGCCGTCACGGCCCCGCAGCTCTGGGGTATCGCGGAATCTGGCGGGAGTGTGTGATGTCGCGAACGGAACGGAAATGTGGAGGATGGCGCGAGGCGGAAGTTCGCAAAGCCAAAGGGAAACTTCGTAGTTTTTAACAAGATGTACATAATTTTTTTTTTTAAATTAAAGCCGGAGGTTTAGTATGTATTTTTTTTCCCCCAAGTTTTTGTTCCCCCTTTTTTTTATCGGAGCTGTTTCATTACATACAGTCTAAACTTTCGGTCTGCTAATCAAATGATACAACAGTCGACGCAGCTGCTCCGGCAACGCACTCTAGCGGCGGGTGCGGAAACTACGCGTGATTCGCGTTCGGAAATGTATTTGAAAACACAATTTGTGCATTTTTATCACGCTAGGAATTTTAAAGAATTCCTTACGTGACATTTTACCGCTTTAAGGTAATATCTAGTATGAATATCTGTTGAAATTTAAGACTAAACATAAAATGCAATGGTAAATTTTCGGGATGAGCCATGAAGCCACCAATTAACCTGAAATATTCATAAATTAATCACTATATTCTTAAATTTACGGGTACGAAGTTCACTTACTTCGAATTTGAACCCACAAGAATAAGCCTGTTTATAATATAAAAAAACCATTAAAATACTGGTTAAAAGTGTATTTCCCGTTTCATGTAATTATTTTATATTTAAGATAATATCTAGTATGAATATCTGTTGAAATTTAAGACTAAACATAAAATGCAATGGTAAATTTTCGGGATGAGCCATGAAGCCACCAATTAACCTGAAGTAGCACGGTTAAACTTGTAGACATTTTGCACGGCCGAACTTCTAAAAAATTAAATATATAGTCCATACGTTTCGTATAATTAACTTGCAAAATTGAATTTCGAACAAATGGTAATTGTAACTGAACTTTTTTTTGTTGAAATAAAATGCTGTTTGGTGGCTACTACTTGATATGGTTTTAATTCTTTCAGAAATGTGTATAGGCCCTATAATTTTATTAAGCCTTTGGAAATCATAATTTTTTTTAAGAATTTTAAAAGGCTGGCTAAAATTAAATAATATTTAATGAAAGAAAAAAAATCGTATCACATAGGAGCCAGTAAACTTGACTTTAAACCTTAAAAGTTCCAATTTTTAAATTCCACCTCATTCTTCTTATCCATAGGCTTACTGCCACCTAATTATGCAAAAAGTATGCGCTATATATATTTATGTATTTTTTTTTAATTTTGTGAACGTTCAGCTACTCAGAAAGTCAGCAAGTTTAACTGTGTGGAATTTAAACAAAAAAAAATAATGACCGGAATGTGACATATCCCCTGAAGACTCAAAACAAAACCACACTTCTCTTTTCCGCGTATGCGTTAACCCTTTTAATACAGAAAAAAACAGAATTCGGAAGTTTGAATACAGCGTAGTTTGTACGAAGATCCAGCTGTCCGAAATTACGATAAAGTCCGTAAGCAAGTACGGTGTGGAAGAGCGCGCGGTGGTACCGGCGATGGCCGCAGAGCGGCGCTCACCTGCAGTGCCAGCGCAGGATGTTGAGCGTGCGCGCCACGCCCGGGACGCACAGCATGCCGGGAGGCCAGCTGCATGACGCCTGCACGGAGGGGGGGGCCGGCGCCCGTGTCTCCCCCTGCCCCCGCCGGCGCGTCGGCCGCTGCAACAAACAGTCCCTCCCTTGCTCCCGCGCTCCATCAACAGCGCCCGTTTGCAAAACTATCTACCACCAACTTACAACTATCTAGCCATTTCGATCGCCATGTTTCAATTGGGAAGCCTAAGATGTACATCAAGACCTGTCCCTGCCCGAACACGCCCGAATATTCACCTTCGGCCAACCTCGGGTTTATTTATATATATATATATTTATATTTCTCTGTTTATTTTAATGTAGCTGTACTAACCTAACTAACCATAACCTAACCGACCACTTTTAATATTTAAATTCATTTTTCCTGCGCAAAAATAAAAAAAAAAAACAAATTCCGAGGTTGGCCGAAGGTGAATATTCGGGCAGGGACTGAGCTTGATGTAGGTACATCTTAGGTCTCCCGTTCCTAAAACTTTTAAATACGCACACGTTATGTGCACGGAAGGTACGATGTTTTTTCGTTTACGTTTCACGTGCGACATCTCAGCTCTCCGGTATGCGGCATTTCGTGGGAGTAATTTCCTGACTGGAACGGAAATGTGTAACCACGGCGCTGTCATCTGTGGCGGATATCGTGAACCAAAGTTCAAGGAGAAAATAAATGAATTTTAACAATATGTTGGGTTTTGTATTTTTTAAAATTCTTTTTCGCTTTTATCGGAAACGTTTCATTATATAGATTGAAATTTCGGTCTGCTGATCTAATGATAAAATAGTCGACGAAGCTGCTCCGGCAGCGAATTCTAGCGGCGGGTGCAGAAACACGTGAGATTCCATTCAAGAAATGTTTTTGAAAATACAATTTGCGTATATTTATCACACTCGGCATTATTTTTAAGAATTCCTACGTTAAATTTGGTGTCCGAGTGAAATACTAGCTCAGAAGATTATTTTTCAGTGCAACTTTTTTTAAAGCACAGTAGGAATTTGCATTATCTTCATTTTCAAGCCATTAAAATATAGTCACTCATCAAAATATTAAAGATTCTCACTGCGTTTCATTTCAGAGCCCTGCGCTTAGAGGCAATACCGCACTAGTTATAGATTACGCACTTTAATCCGGCATTCTTTGGTTCGGCGCATTCTGCAGTCCGGCACCAATAGCGACTCTAGAGCATTCTGATTTATTTTCCGGTGGATTCTGGCGTTTGTTTACCTCTACGCACGTGATGGCAGTGACTATTTTAAACCTTAACGTTAATGGTTTTTTCCCCCCTTGCTATAGAACAGCTCATTTCAACTTTTTTTTTTAAATACCACTGTAATGTATATTAATGTTTTCTTTGGTTTTCCCGTAAACACTATAAAGAAAATCCTATTATCCGCAAAATTACTACAGATATTCTGGGAAACACAACAACGACAGTACAGAAAAACACAGAAGGCTTCCTACGAAACAACAGTTGCGACGTTTCGGGAACTAACATCTGTGGTTCCGAAAGTATCTATTGAAGAGCCTTTACCGTCAGTGGCGGATACAGGAATTTACATTAAGTTCATAAAATAATGCCCCATAGATAACATTTGTTAGTCGGTAGTCCTTGACTGTTGGATTGGTCATAATGGTCGAGACGACAAAGCTCTCTTTTTCGCTGGCCTCCACGTTCACCTGACGTAACACCACGCGATTTTTTTCTTCCTGTTGTGGCTTTATGAAAGATCGTGTCTACGTTCCGCCGCTACCTAACGATATGCCACAGCTGAGACACAGAATTTAAAAAAAGGCTATTGCTTCCATTACTCCGGACTTGTTACCCAAAATGTGGGAAGAATTGGACTTTAGGTTGGATGTGTGCCGTATAACTAAAGGTGCACGTACTGAAAATTAAAAAAAAAAGTAGGTTATTTTACCTTCTATGTGATGTGTGATTTGTTGTAAATAGTCTAAATTGAAACTGGGAAATTCTACTATTGGGGGGGATTTTTTTTTTTGGGGGGGGGGGGGGGCTATAGTCAACAAAAAGGGGTTTGACCATTTACATTCTCAGAATTTACCACTGCCTTTGTGAGTTCTGATTCCAGCTCGTTTTGAATCACGCGAAAATAGCAATCTGTAGAGACCGGAAAAAATTCGCGGATTCATTTCGAGATAGGCTGAAATTCAAACACGTGTACAATTCTGCTGGTTCGGCTGTTGGCTCGCAGTTTAACTGGAGCTCTCTGGGACAATGAGAGACTATCGACCAAAGAAGCGTCAAATCACAAGCCGGCAGGGCCACATTTTTACTTGTAATTTATTTTTGTTTCTGGTCTCTAGTTTTATATGGTTTTTTATTTCACGTATTTTTACGCTTTTTTAATAAATGTTAATTTATCTGTAAATTTTTTTAATTATATTTGTTTCTGTTAATTAGTTATACGCAGTTTGGTAGCTATCGATTATGAGTTTAAGAATATCGATTGTGTTTCACGTAAATACCACTTGGTGAGCGCCCGGCGGTTGGCTGATGACGTCAGACATTCGGCTTGCCGGGCTGCCATTATTAACGTCAGCTTTTGTAACTAAGCTTGTATGGTTATGTATAGTAAAAATTATTTTTGCAAATTTCCTTTTTTTAATAACATACGTCCAAAGTCTTGCCTCTTGTTTGTTTAATGGTTACTCTGCTAATATATCCTTTCAATTTTTTGGCCTGACCCCTGGGCAGTGGTGTGGGGAATTTATATTGTTTAGCTTTTTATGCCTGGTTTTAATATTTATTTTTTCCCTTCGCGCCCAGAGTGAGTCGGGGACGCAACCCCTCTTCCAATTAAGGAGGAAGAAGGGTTACAGCCGTATAACTAAAGGTGCACGTACTGAAAATTAAAAAAAAAAGTAGGTTATTTTACCTTCTATGTGATGTGTGATTTGTTGTAAATAGTCTAAATTGAAACTGGGAAATTCTACTATTGGGGGGGATTTTTTTTTTGGGGGGGGGGGGGGGGGGCTATAGTCAACAAAAAGGGGTTTGACCATTTACATTCTCAGAATTTACCACTGCCTTTGTGAGTTCTGATTCCAGCTCGTTTTGAATCACGCGAAAATAGCAATCTGTAGAGACCGGAAAAAATTCGCGGATTCATTTCGAGATAGGCTGAAATTCAAACACGTGTACAATTCTGCTGGTTCGGCTGTTGGCTCGCAGTTTAACTGGAGCTCTCTGGGACAATGAGAGACTATCGACCAAAGAAGCGTCAAATCACAAGCTACCCTGTGGAGACGCCTCACAATTTATTAGTACCCAATGAACACGCGTGTTTACTTGAAAAATGTAGAGGATAATGGAGGCTATCCTAGAGGTCATTGAATACGCGAATTTTTCCGGACACTAGCAGTCTGCCTTGACGGAGATCAAGTGGGAGAGGGGTGGGAGGGCTCACCCGAGGAGTTGGCCACCTCGGCGCCGCACTCGCCGCGCCGGACCCAGCGCGGCCAGAAGTAGGTGCCGAGGTCGGCCCACACGTAGCGCACGGGACAGGAGCCGCGCTGCACCAGCCAGGCGCCCACCAGCTCGCGGTACTGCGGCGGCAGCTCCGGGGGCAGTCGCAGCTCGCGCGCCGCCGCCTCCTGCAGCTGGCGCACCGCCTTGCGGTCCGGCTCCGCCTGCGACACGCGGGCGCCGCCGGTACACACCTCCCCTCCCCTTCCCTGCCCGGTGCAGCACGGTGCGCGCCGCCGGTACACGCCTCCCCTCCCCTCCCCTCCACGGTGCAGCACGGCGCGCGCCGCCGGTACACACATCCCCTCCCCTTCCCACCAAGGTGCAGCACGGCGCGCGCCGCCTATAGCCTACAGGGTTACGCGATCAATATTTCAGTGAAAGAGAGAGATAGAGAGGATTTATTGCAACTTGAATACCTGCCCAGTTATTTCCGTATAACATAACATTATGAGAGAGGTTTTCAAGAGCACTGAACTAGTGGCAGTAGTACGTCGCTAGGCGCCCTGCTGTAGACGCGGTGGGGGGGGGGGGGGGGGGGCTAAGTAGAGAGAGAGAGAGAGAGAGAGAGAGAGGAGAGAAGGCCTCACCTTGGCGACCACCTCCTGCGCGTGTGCGGGCGGCGGGGGCGAACGCCTCATCCACTTGGAGTCGAAGTCGTGCGCCATGAGCCGCAGCAGAGTCGCCTCGTCCAGGTCCTTGCGGCGCGGCTTCACCTGCGAGCGCTGCGTGTTGGCCCAGAAGCGCAGCGGCAGCAGAGGCGAGTCGTCGCCCACTAGCCCCGTGTTGTCTGGCGGCGGCGGTGGGGACTGCTGGCGGGGCGGCGGGCCGGGCGCCGCCGCGCACGCGAGCGCGCAGGCGGCTGACAGCATGCGCCACCAGTACACCGGCATGCCTGGGTCCTCCCCGGCCGTGCCCTGGGACACGGGCAACCACACACACACGCTCAGTGAGGGCGGCCGACAGCACGCGCCACCAGTACACCGGCATGCCTGGGTCCTCCCCGGCCGGGCCCTGGGACACGGGCAACAACACACACGCTCAGTGCGGGCGGCCGACAGCACGCGCCACCAGTACACCGGCATGCCTGGATCCTCCCCAGCCGGGCCCTGGGACACGGGCAACAACACACACGCTCAGTGCGGGCGGCCGACAGCACGCGCCACCAGTACACCGGCATGCCTGGGTCCTCCCCGGCCAGGCCCTGGGACACGGGCAACCACACACACGCTCAGTGCGGGCGGCCGACAGCACGCGCCACCAGTACACCGGCATGCCTGGCTCCTCCCCGGCCGGGCCCTGGGACACGGGCAACAACACACACACGCTCAGTGCGGGCGGCCGACAGCACGCGCCACCAGTACACCGGCATGCCTGGGTCCTCCCCGGCCAGGCCCTGGGACACGGGCAACCACACACACGCTCAGTGCGGGCGGCCGACAGCACGCGCCACCAGTACACCGGCATGCCTGGGTCCTCCCCGGCCAGGCCCTGGGACACGGGCAACCACACACACACGCTCAGTGCGGGCGGCCGACAGCACGCGCCACCAGTACACCGGCATGCCTGGGTCCTCCCCGGCCAGGCCCTGGGACACGGGCAACCACACACACGCTCAGTGCGGGCGGCCGACAGCACGCGCCACCAGTACACCGGCATGCCTGGCTCCTCCCCAGCCGGGCCCTGGGACACGGGCAACAACACACACACGCTCAGTGCGGGCGGCCGACAGCACGCGCCACCAGTACACCGGCATGCCTGGGTCCTCCCCGGCCAGGCCCTGGGACACGGGCAACCACACACACACGCTCAGTGTAGGCGGCCGACAGCACGCGCCACCAGTACACCGGCATGCCTGGGTCCTCCCCGGCCGGGCCCTGGGACACGGGCAACAACACACACACGCTCAGTGCGGGCGGCCGACAGCACGCGCCACCAGTACACCGGCATGCCTGGGTCCTCCCCGGCCGGGCCCTGGGACACGGGCAACCACACACACGCTCAGTGCGGGCGGCCGACAGCACGCGCCACCAGTACACCGGCATGCCTGGGTCCTCCCCGGCCGGGCCCTGGGACACGGGCAACCACACACACGCTCAGTGCGGGCGGCCGACAGTACGCGCCACCAGTACACCGGCATGCCTGGGTCCTCCCCGGCCGGGCCCTGGGACACGGGCAACAACACACACGCTCAGTGCGGGCGGCCGACAGCACGCGCCACCAGTACACCGAAAGGCCTGGGTCCTCCCCGGCCAGGCCCTGTGACACGGGCAACAACACACACACGCTCAGTGCGGGCGGCCGACAGCACGCGCCACCAGTACACCGGCATGCCTGGGTCCTCCCCGGCCGGGCCCTGGGACACGGGCAACCTAACACACGCTCAGTGCGGGCGGCCGACAGCACGCGCCACCAGTACACCGGCATGCCTGGGTCCTCCCCGGCCGGGCCCTGGGACACGGGCAACCACACACACGCTCAGTGCGGGCGGCCGACAGCACGCGCCACCAGTACACCGGCATGCCTGGGTCCTCCCCGGCCGGGCCCTGGGACACGGGCAACCACACACACGCTCAGTGCGGGCGGCCGACAGCACGCGCCACCAGTACACCGGCATGCCTGGCTCCTCCCCAGCCGGGCCCTGTGACACGGGCAACAACACACACGCTCAGTGCGGGCGGCCGACAGCACGCGCCACCAGTACACCGGCATGCCTGGGTCCTCCCCGGCCGGACCCTGGGACACGGGCAACCACACACACACGCTCAGTGCGGGCGGCCGACAGCACGCGCCACCAGTACACCGGCATGCCTGGGTCCTCCCCGGCCGGGCCCTGGGACACGGGCAACCAACACACACACGCTCAGTGCGGGCGGCCGACAGCACGCGCCACCAGTACACCGGCATGCCTGGGTCCTCCCCGGCCGGGCCCTGGGACACGGGCAACCACACACACACGCTCAGTGCGGGCGGGCGACAGCACGCGCCACCAGTACACCGGCATGCCTGGATCCTCCCCAGCCGGACCCTGGGACACGGGCAACCACACACACGCTCAGTGCGGGCGGCCGACAGCACGCGCCACCAAAACACCGGCATGCCTGGATCCTCCCCAGCCGGGCCCTGGGACACGGGCAACCACACACACACGCACAGTGCGGGCGGCCGACAGCACGCGCCACCAGTACACCGGCATGCCTGGGTCCTCCCCGGCCGGGCCCTGGGACACGGGCAACCAACACACACACGCTCAGTGCGGGCGGCCGACAGCACGCGCCACCAGTACACCGGCATGCCTGGGTCCTCCCCGGCCGGGCCCTGGGACACGGGCAACCAACACACACACGCTCAGTGCGGGCGGCCGACAGCTCGCGTCACCATTACACCGGCATGCCTGGGTCCTCCCCGGCCGGGCCCTGGGACACGGGCAACCACACACACACGCTCAGTGCGGGCGGCCGACAGCACGCGCCACCAGTACACCGGCATGCCTGGGTCCTCCCCGGCCGGGCCCTGGGACACGGGCAACCAACACACACACGCTCAGTGCGGGCGGCCGACAGCACGCGCCACCAGTTCACCGGCATGCCTGGGTCCTCCCCGGCCGGGCCCTGGGACACGGGCAACCAACACACACACGCTCAGTGCGGGCGGCCGACAGCACGCGTCACCATTACACCGGCATGCCTAGGTCCTCCCCGGCCGGGCCCTGGGACACGGGCCACCAACACACACACGCTCAGTGCGGGCGGCCGACAGCACGCGCCACCAGTACACCGGCATGCCTGGATCCTCCCCAGCCGGGCCCTGGGACACGGGCAACCACACACACGCGCTCAGTAAGGGCGGCCGACAGCACGCGCCACCAGTACACCGGCATGCCTGGATCCTCCCCAGCCGGGCCCTGGGACACGGGCAACAACACACACACGCTCAGTGCGGGCGGCCGACAGCACGCGCCACCAGTACACCGGCATGCCTGGGTCCTCCCCGGCCAGGCCCTGGGACACGGGCAACCACACACACACGCTCAGTGCGGGCGGCCGACAGCACGCGCCACCAGTACACCGGCATGCCTGGGTCCTCCCCGGCCGGGCCCTGGGACACGGGCAACCACACACACGCTCAGTGCGGGCGGCCGACAGCACGCGCTACCAGTACACCGGCATGCCTGGGTCCTCCCCGGCCGGGCCCTGGGACACGGGCAACCACACACACGCTCAGTACGGGCGGCCGACAGCACGCGCCACCAGTACACCGGCATGCCTGGGTCCTCCCCGGCCGGGCCCTGGGACACGGGCAACAACACACACGCTCAGTGCGGGTGGCCGACAGCACGCGCCACCAGTACACCGGCATGCCTGGGTCCTCCCCGGCCAGGCCCTGGGACACGGGCAACCACACACACGCTCAGTGCGGGCGGCCGACAGCACGCGCCACCAGTACACCGGCATGACTGGCTCCTCCCCAGCCGGCCCTGGGACACGGGCAACAACACACACACGCTCAGTGCGGGCGGCCGACAGCACGCGCCACCAGTACACCGGCATGCCTGGGTCCTCCCCGGCCGGGCCCTGGGACACGGACAACAACACACACGCTCAGTGCGGACGGCCGACAGCACGCGCCACCAGTACACCAGCATGCCTGGCTCCTCCCCAGCCGGGCCCTGGGACACGGGCAACCACACACACGCTCAGTGCGGGCGGCCGACAGCACGCGCCACCAGTACACCGGCATGCCTGGATCCTCCCCAGCCGGGCCCTGGGACACGGGCAACAACACACACACGCTCAGTGCGGGCGGCCGACAGCACGCGCCACCAGTACACCGGCATGCCTGGATCCTCCTCAGCCGGGCCCTGGGACACGGGCAACCACACACACGCTCAGTGCGGGCGGCCGACAGCACGCGCCACCAGTACACCGGCATGCCTGGGTCCTCCCCGGCCGGGCCCTGGGACACGGGCAACCACACACACACGCTCAGTGCGGGCGGCCGACAGCACGCGCCACCAGTACACCGGCATGCCTGGGTCCTCCCCGGCCGGGCCCTGGGACACGGGCAACCACACACACACGCTCAGTGCGGGCGGCCGACAGCACGCGCCACCAGTACACCGGCATGCCTGGCTCCTCCCCGGCCGGGCCCTGGGACACGGGCAACCACACACACTCTCAGTGCGGGCGGCCGACAGCACGCGCCACCAGTACACCGGCATCCCTGGGTCCTCCCCAGCCGGGCCCTGGGACACGGGCAACAACACACACGCTCAGTGCGGGTGGCCGACAGCACGCGCCACCAGTACACCGGCATCCCTGGGTCCTCCCCGGCCGGGCCCTGGGACACGGGCAACCACACACACGCTCAGTGCGGGCGGCAGACAGCACGCGCCACCAGTACACCGGCATGCCTGGCTCCTCCCCAGCCGGGCCCTGGGACACGGGCAACCACACACACGCTCAGTGCGGGCGGCCGACAGCACGCGCCACCAGTACACCGGCATGCCTGGATCCTCCCCAGCCGGGCCCTGGGACACGGGCAACCACACACACGCTCAGTGCGGGCGGCCGACAGCACGCGCCACCAGTACACCGGCATCCCTGGGTCATCCCCGGCCGGGCCCTGGGACACGGGCAACCATACACACGCTCAGTGCGGGCGGCCGACAGCACGCGCCACCAGTACACCGAAATGCCTGGCTCCTCCCCAGCCGGGCCCTGGGACACGGGCAACCACACACACGCTCAGTGCGGGCGGCCGACAGCACGCGCCACCAGTACACCGGCATGCCTGGGTCCTCCCCGCCTTATTTTTGTTTCTTAAAATAACAAATAATAATATTGAGGTCGTACAGACATTGTATAATAAACATTGCGTTTTAACCAACAATTTTACTTCGGAAAAAAAAACACTACATAGGTATTTCTTTCTGAGAAAGACACGTAAAAATAGTTTCTTGAGATGATTTTATGAATTTTAAATATTTTCAGCAGTCTGCTAATTTATCACCGGACAATAAATTTAATTTAATTTGTTAGAATACTAACAGATATGATAATAACGAATTGTTACTTTTGCTCCTCAGCTTATATATTTTCGATTTGCTCTTTTTTTTATCTATATATTCTAAGCATTTTACATACTTGGATCGGTATTTTGTAGAAATAGTGATATGGCATGTATTCGGTAAAGTTGTTTTTCGAAAATTAGACCATTCTAATGGCTGATTTGATAGCTGTCCGAAATTTAAAATTAAAAGTTATAAGAGATAATTGAAAAAGTGGAAATAATGAAAGCAGTAAACTATCGGTGATTGCGTTAACTTATGATAATGGCACTGACCATAATAATATTTTATTAATATTCAATTAAATTGGTACGATTTGTTCAGTGACCGATTTTTACATATACCAATTAGAAAATTGAGGATGATTTATTTGTTAACGCTTGATTAAAAAATTTTGTCTTTTTTTTTTTGTGGTTAGCATTGTTCTCTGTCAATGTGAAATGAATTTTTTTTTTTTTAACGATTAGTACTTAGCTATTAGTATCACTGATTTTCTCACGATTTTCTGCGTGGTTTTGCATTATTTCGTTACAGCCATTATTTCGTTACAGCAATATATTAAGGTGATGTGCTAGGATGAAAAAAATTTCTGAGATATGCCTGTATGAATGAATAGTCTATGCCTTGGCAGTTTAAAGGAGGGATGACAACGATATTAATTAGCTCACTATTGTTCTTAAGACGATTGCTAGTTAGAATTCTTTAGCAACCAGATAGCCGAACGAGAATTCTAGAGGGGAGGGAAGGGATGGATTTTTTTTTCCAGCCAGGGGTGCGACTGAAAGAAGGCACAAAGAGTGAAGGAAAAAGATACAAAAGGGTGATTGTATTGGGGTAGGGGTCAGAGGTCGCCATGAATCTCTCGGCCACCCTGGGATTCTCTATTTCCCACACCGTGGGCGGCCCAGGACGGCAACCGTACAACTCTCACGAAGAAAGAGAGGTATATATATATCGCTTGGACGAAATGTAGACAACTAAACTTAAGTTGTTCTTTCGCTGCACACTATTCTTAAACCGTACACACTGTACAAGGATTATAAATATTTCTCTCTGTATTCTACGTATTATTTAGTTGTAGGCTTCATCGTAACGATTACAGGACGTACGTAACACGACGCAGAACGCGCCGTAAATGATAGCTGAAATCGTGTTTGTTGTATTATGATCAGGGACGCGAGTTTTAACGATATTTCATCCATAATCATCCCAAAATTATTTAATCAAAAAGAGCCCTAATTTTGTAATTTTCATATGTATGACATTTGCGTCAAATTTAATAATCTACACGATATATCATTTCACGTTTATCCATCAAAAACAATGCACGTTTCCCGTACATGTCAGTCAGAATAATGTGAATTGTCAGACTTATTAAAACCGTTTCAAAAATGTGACAATTACCTATATGTCAACTACCATTATCCCGTGTTTGATATTTACCTGTGAGCTCAAACATTTGATGGAACAGGTATTAGTAACATTTGTAAACTATTATAAAAATTTTAATTGACTCTCTTTACAGTAAAATGTGTGAAACTTACCCCCCCACCCCAACCCGAAAAAAATTAATGTATTTCAAAATAAGTTCTAAAATAAAAGGTTAAGTAAATTTTGAAACCTTCTGTGATTAATGAAATCAATATAACTGGCTAAGAGCGTTTGAAACAACGTGTTAATTTTATATGTTTTAAAAATCTTTGTTATAGAAATGAAAATAAATATACATAATGTTTTGAAAGAAAACAAAAGACGTGAAGATGCATAACGTTTTTGATAATACCTCAAAAAAATGACTAACAAATATTCTCATTTAAATACTACAGAAATTATGCTCAATAATAAATAAAACATGGAAGTTTTTTTATTGTTTATAAATTTTAAACTTAATGTTCAGCATTTAAACACTCGATGAGCCCAGGCCGTTTTCTTAACACGCGCATGTATCATTCTTGCACTGATGTAACCGTTCGACATCCCTTCTGACCACACTTTAGTGGGAAGAAAGGTGTAAAGAATTTTTATAATCTGCATTTTACTCTTATTCTGTTCGTCGTACAGAAGAGCAGCTGGAAGCAAGGAACGAGAGTGGAGAAAGGATAGTGTAAGGGGGGGCGGGGAATTCCGACTTTTTTTTATGTAAAATTTATATCTCAAAAAGCACCGACAACAGTTCTTCAGTCTGGACATTTCAAAGGGATTATAGTTTTATAATATTATACGTTCGGTTCTACTATAAAGTGTAGGTCGGATCGGGTCTGACTTTGCTGTTGACTTGTATTTATAAAAAAAAAAAAATAATGTCAGTTTTCTTCCTCCATCAAAATCGCCGGCATTATGGAGATGATTTAACCGAAAATAAAATTTATAATTTTTGAACATTAAAATATTATAGGTGCATAAAAACAACCTTGGTTGCAAGCCAAGTGTAAAAAAAAAGTTAACATCAAGTTTAGCTTTGGTGAGTATTACACGGTCTTGCAATCACAAGCCTGCAATAAACTGAAATTAGGCTTGTCATGTTAACTTGCCACGTGATACTAAATTCAAGCTCGATTGTACAAGCTTGCAGACTTGCACAATTACGGGAATAAACAGATAAAACCCATGCTACCGAAGAAATTACGAATAATGATCTCAAAAGATATCAAATTATGGACACAGTTGAAAATTTTCACTTTAAATTTACGAAGAACCCTAGTTACTAATTATCCAGGGATCTTCGTAAGTTTATGGTTTATCTTCGAAAATTTACGTACTGAGTTAACGTGTTGTGGACATGAATCAAAATTAATGATCTTGTGTGTTAACAAAACATTTATAATCTTGTTGAACATACAGTAGAATCTTCTTTTTTCTTCACACTTGTGTTTACCCTGTTTACAACGAAACACTTAACTTGAAGTCGGAACCAGGTGTATGTAATTTCGCCGAAGATCCAGTATCTGAGATTACGGAAGAACTTTTCGTTTATTTCATGTTAATTCATCGTTGAAATATTCCTGTAAATTTACTGTAATTTCTAACAGTGTAGTAGGATGAAGAAACTCAGTGCTAGTGTCACTCTGAATGTGTTCTGAATGTTTTTGATACTCGTTCTTTTTTTCTGTTCTTTACAATCAAAATAGAATCATGACTTATTTGGTATTAGATTTTGGTGTAAAAACTTTGGAAACGTTTGAGATATCGCAATAAGATAAAGACTAAATAAATCCTGGGGTTACTACATAAAACTCGTTAGAATTTCAAGAATCGTTCAGACAAAAAAAAATTTAAGTTAGATTGGGATTAGGTATCTAATCACAGATAGACACTTCTATTTAATTTATTTTATGTTTATTATTGATGTATGTGGGTTTTAACTAATTGTAATTTTTATGTATGTACGTTAAGACAGTTTGCGAGGCCGGGTTGGCTTCATGTAGGCTATCTAGGGTAAGATAATTTGATAATTTGTATGGCTATGTTGGCAGTATACGGGTTAAGATAAGTTTGTGTTGCCTGGTTGGTATTATGTATATTATGGGTTGAACTGCAGATAAAATGTTAGAGAGAAACAAAAATGTTTGAGAGTTGTGTCTTTAACCAAAAAAAGACATATGTATACAACGTAATAAGTATTAATACTAGTAACAGAGGTAATTAAAACTAAAGAAACGAAAGAATTTACGATTAAAATGTGTATAATAGAAATACGTTACCCAGGTTCGTTCGTAGGTACTCGCGAGGCGACTCATTCTGCATTCGCTGCAGGGAGCGACGAGCGTTCTCGATCCAAACCCCTCTTGAGATTTGAATTGGTAATCGCCGCGGCGAGAGACGCGAGCAAAGCAAAACCTAACTGGGCGATGTGTTTCTCTCAGTTACTCCTCCCGCCTTCGCCCGCCCCTTTCCACCCGCGGCTGTTTTCCTCGCGCGCGCGATTTACGCGTCGACGGAAAATCGCGAAGGTCGCGCGCGGCTCTTCAGACGGCGGCCCACCTGCGGGAGATGAGAACCTACGGTGTCCTCCGGGGGAACAAATCTCTCTCTCTCTCTCTCTCTCTATCTCTCTCTCTCTCTCTCTCTATCTCTCTCTCCCCCCCCCCCCTATTCACAGCTGCGTATTTTGCCTTGCATATTTGTTCCGACGGTTTATTACTTTTTTTGACGTGATAACGTCTTATAAAGTCGATGAACGCCGACTGCACGCACGAAAAATTGTCACGTTCCGCCTGAGTCGAGCGCGTGCAAGAACCGGCCAACCACCGTGCGAGAAAATCTTCTATGTTATCAAAAAGGTTAAGGCGGGCTTTTTAACTAATTGCTCGTGATTATATTTAAACAAATTATTTATATTAAATTTGCAAAAACTGTAAATAATATTTGAAAATTAAAAAGTATGCAATTTTTCATCTATGTTTTCTTATGACGTTATCACGTAAAATTATCGTCCGTAAACCGACTTTACAGACAACCTTTTTTTTTTTTTGTTTAACGGCCCGAACGTGGTTTATCAGGGAAAAGAGATTCCCAAGTGGTCTTTGCAAAAGCGCGGTTCTCTCGACACTTCCTGGTCTAGAGACCGAAATATTTCGCGGATTCATTTCGTATTCGGACTATAATTCTAACAATTTTACCTCTTGTGCCGTTTTCACTAGTCATTCTACGTTTATGAGAAGGACTCTGGGCCAATTGAGACACCCCTCCACCAAGAAAGTATCAAATCAGAGACGTTTCACGAGTCTGAAACCAATGTACAATTGAAATTATTTACGAGTTTGCAGAGGAGTTTGGAGTCTATCCTGAAATTAAATGAAAACGCTTATTTTCCCGGTCTCTGCCCATGGTTGAATCCTTCCCCTGGTCAGTATCGTTGGGTGGTATCCTCTATGATGGCTTCGCTGTCACGCGACGTTAAGCAGTCACGTGCGTAAGACGTGAAGCTTCACAAGATAGAGGTATGAAAATCCATAAAAACGTGCAAGCATGCGAGTAAACAATAAAGTTAGCAAGTATGTAAGTATAAATTTTATCAAGTATCCATAGTCTACGCAAGTGGACGAATATGAAAGTATGCTAAAAGTAAAACATGTCATCGAGCACCCCACTCCTGAGCCTCTCCACTCTTTGGTTACGCTCTGATGACGTCATTACCTCGAATTACCCGATTTTTTTTTAATGTGTTTAACATAACATCATAGCTCTCGGTACACAGCATTTGGTGGGAGTAATTTCGTGAATGCGACGGAAATGTGTAACAGGAAGTAGTAGGGAGATGTTGGCGCTTGTGCTGCAGCGTGTCAGCGAGCGCAAACATTTCCATAGCGTTTGAAAAGAGAGAAAGGAAGAAAACACAGCTGTTTACCGTTCGTTCCGATAACAGTATTCTGAACAGCGCGACGCATTGCCATGTGGATTTTCTGATACGTTACAAATACGTTGTTAAATAATAACGTGTAACATATTTCAATAAATATTGAAAGTTTTGTATTAAATTTTTTTATTTTTTGTGTTAATACAAAGTTTGCGGTAGACGTTACACGAGTTAACTGAAAGACTCGCTCACTAATTTTGCGCGCGCGTGACGTGACATATTTTTGTAACTTTTTTTTCTTCGCTGTGGTACGACAATACGGGCGCGCACGCGAGAATACTGGCACGTGGGGCCGGAATGGTCAGCGCCGACCCGCCAGGCTGCTAAAGATTCGGGGGGGACCAGCGCTCCTGGCGGCGACATCATTAATCACGAGTAGCTTTCGAATGTCGATTAATCCGCCCGTCGAGAAGGGGTAGGGGGGAGGGAAGGAAGAGGGAGGTTTTGTGGAGGAGGAAGGGGGGGTAGACCCTTATCCCGGGAGTTGCGTCGCGTGGCGGGGCAGGGGGTTCAAGGTCGCGATAAGGAAGCGGCGTCGATCGACCGCCAACCCGGAGAGGCGGTCCCGCGCGACGGTTGGTCGAACCCGCGGCGCAGCAGCCAATCACGTCGCCGAGAAGACGGGCACCAACACCGGCCCAGGACTTCGCGGGGCCCTGGGCCATTTGCTGTTGCGGAAACCCTTATACCCTGGGAGGAGAGTTTTGACGTGACAACGTCTAATAAATCGATGAACGCCGGCTGCACGCACGAAAAAGGATGACTCATAGTCTCGTTACGCGCATTGGCCCGTTACGCTTGGTCCCGTTACGCTCATTGTACGCTTGCGCCACATCTATTTCTCTTCCACTCGATTGGAACAACCATCGATTTGACTTTTTCGAGGCACATTAAACTTGAAACACTCCCATTCGTTTCCTACTTTTCCTGTCATCGTCCTATCCTTAACAGAATAACACAGATTGGAAGAAGTTAAATAGCAAACATGTATAAAAGTTATAGTTAAAATAATCTGTTCGTTAAAGTAATAAACACATTTGAATTAATGAGTGCAAATAAAAGTAAATTTATCAATTAAATTGTAGATTTCATTTCACTCCTTTGTATCCATACAAAATAGTGGTAATTCAATAAAAATGATTCAATTTTATTCATAAAAGTATGCAATCATTTCATCAATGTTTTGTTATGATGTTGTCACGTTAAACTATTTTTCCAACCTAAATTATTCCAAGTTTGCTGGGCTGGTAGGGGTCCGGGTTAGGTAGGACTCTTGAGTGCGTCTCATGCCGAAGCATTTACGGCCTTATCACTCAGGGTTTCAACCATACAGGTAGGGTTGCATGCATCGTGTGCTCCGGCTTTACCCCCTCCTCCTTCGGGCTTCGAATAGCCTTCAAGAGTAAAGGAAGCTACCAGAAAATTTTTAAAAATAAACTCTTTAATTTAACATTGCCAAACTAACCAGTAAAAGTAAACAAAAAAGATGAATTCAACGTTATCAAAGTCCAAATAAATAATGTTTACGTATTATGTAAAATAGCTGGAGCGGGGCCCTCCCTGGGTCTTGGTGACTGATGCTGGCTGGCAGTTGTAACCACGGAAACACAAACGTTTTAGCAGTAATTTAAAAAATTAGGAGCATGGTCAAAAACCCAATGGAAACCGAGACGGCGTCCTTCGATTCCTATATCTCCTCCTTAACTTGGCCACCAACTAAAGAGATGATAATAAATTAAAATTAAAATATTAGTATTCATTAATTGAGCTAGAAAGATGTTTACATATTGTACATGACACGAATACAACTCAAATTCAAGATAAAATTTAAAACGATAATAAACTAGTTTTTTTTTAAGCAGATCCGTGTGTGGCTTGAACAGTTTTTTTTGTGCGAATAAAAATAGCACATAAGCTGTTCTTGTATGAACAGCTTACATGGGTTGTGAATAAAGAATCATATACGTCAAAGCTAATATTAACGAGTTTTTGTTTGTTCGATGTAAGAAGTAAACTCGAAAACTACTCGACTTCTTAAAAAAAAAAAAAAAACGAACTCTGTCACGCTCTATCCACAAAGTGCTGGTATTGGTTTTCCGCCATGCAATTACAGGGTTACGTGTAAAGCCCGGAGGTGTGGACAGCCTGTAGTTTGCTCTTTTGTGCATGAGGTTATTCTGTGCACAAGGCAAAAGAGTACGGGGTCTTTCGAGGTTGAAGCGATTGCTGGTCGAGGATTGTTGAAGGAAGAGGGGGGGGGAGAGGGGGGATAGCAATACCGCTGATGTGTTCGACCAGAAATCGCTATAAATCCTCGCCGCGAGAAGTGTTGAAGGAGGTGTAGGGGGAGGGGGGGAACATGGCGTCACTCCCGAAAGCTTGCGACACCACCACCCCCCCCCCCCTCCTCCTCCTCAAGCCATCACCGTCGTCCGTGGTCGCGGAGAATCGTAAATAACCGATCGCCGAAGAAGAGGGAGTCTCGAAACTGCGCAAACTCGTTATTAACGCCGGCCCGAGATGTCGTCGACGATAATAACGCACTCGAGAGACCTACGAGGAGGACAGCTTTTCAAGTCGCCGCGCGTGATTATTTGCGAGGCTGACGTAACACGGTCCGTCAGGGAACCTCCTATTCTTGACGCTGTCGGAATATGTTCCTCCGGAGGAATGACTTCAACCCGACAGATAATTACATTACTAAACCCCTATTCTTGAAACACTCGCTAGCGGAACTGGGTATCGGAAAGACGTCACACTTTGTCGGAATTTTTTTCCGCTAACTTCTTTGCTGGTGGAATCGCAATTTCATCTAGAGAGTAGAGAGCTTATTGTTCATTGGAACTTTGATTAGTTGAAAACAATGTTCCATTGTGGTTCTGAAATAATTAAAAATAGTGTGGATGATTTGTTAAGTTAAGTAAGCTATATTTAAAACACTGTAAAATTTTGTGAACGGTTGGTTGAGTTAGGACAGAAACATTAAATATAATTTTGCGTGGCAAACAAGGAATAACAACTCAAAAATACCATTTTCGGATATATATTTTTTTAATTTTTCATTCCAATGTATGTACCCCTTTTTTATATATTAAACTAGGAAGAAAATTTCTCTTCGCACGAAGAAACACCCCCCATCCTTTTTTTCTACCAATTAATGCCAATAAAATCTTACATTGCTCGGGTTTAACTTTACAGCACAGTTTTAAATATTAATATTTAATATTTTTACACGCAAAACTTCCATCTCCACCAAAAATAGAATAAAGACGGAAAGTGAAAGAGAAAAATTAACACACTTGCGTAGGAAATACTCCTTTAATCATTGTGTGTGGCATTCTGCCAGTGACGTCAACTCCAAAAGCAACGATGCCACATTTCCAAAAAGACCGTTTGCTAATCCGACACTGTTGATTCCGATAATTTCTACAGCAGTTTCAAGAATAAGCATTTGAGCATTCCGAAATTATGTAGTTGAATGGAACGATCTGATCATTCTTCTGGTGGAATTATTCCGACAGCGTCAAGAATCGGGCCCCAGACCACGCCCATATAGACAGGTAGGTCTGGCAACCTCTACATTAGCTAGACCTCTCCGCTTAGAGAAGCCTGCGGTGGCTTGCGAAATAACGCCGCTAGTAATATAATTCACAATTTAGTCTTAATATACTGTTACGAATGGTGAAAAAGAGTTCGTGAGAATGGCCTAATTACTTTTATACAGTTTTATTTGCTGATAATATTGACATTACCAATTAACTCAACACACTGAATGTCTGTTCGCAGATCACTAAGTATCCGACCAGTCCACAGTTCACACTCCTCACTGGAGCTAGGCTCGACAGTGGTTCGCCCCCTTACCCCGCACCAGTCCGCACACTCTGTCTCACACGCACGGTCCCGTCGCTCACTTCACTCAGCTCGCCTGTTGGAACTCCCAACGGAGGCTGGCGTCGCCGTTTTTATACCCGTTGGCAGTCTTTCTGGAACCGACTGGAGCGGTAGTGACGTGTCGCGTCGTCCCCGTGCCTAACCGACGCTCGAAGCATCCAGAACAGCGGCGCTTATTCACGCCACTCCGCGCAGTGGTCTCTGTAAGCCCGCGGGATTCCCGGGCCGCGAAGGGTCGGATAACAGCGCCGAGGAAGGAGGGCGCGGGCGCAGGGGGTGGTGAGGCCGGGCCGCTCTAATCACAGAAGGTATGCGCGCGTGAGGTCTGTGGCCGTGCGGGAGGCACCGCAACCCTGGTTCCAGCACGCTTTGTAACACCTCATTTTTTTTTAGTTATCACTCATAAATTATAATCAATAAATAAAAATAATAGGTTACGATAAAGGCTATATACTAACGGTGAATTTAAAACTGAATAACACATGAGTTCATGCTTCCAGTACATACCGGACTGGCATAAATATTTTCATTTAAATTTCCTAAATTAATCATCAAACAAGGACTTTTAATAAAAAATTTAATATAGTAAGTTATAATACAAAAATGTTCAGAATCATGAGGAAAAACATTAAAAAGTGATTACGGATACAACCTCCATAGCCTTGCATCTGGCACCGGCACTTCTTGGTGGACGGGGGTTCGAGGTGTATTTCCGCTTGTCCGCGCGCCCGGCGGTTGGCGGGCAGAAGAGGGAAGGGTTGGCGGTCATTACACGCCCTGGCGAGTCGGACAACAATGACCGCCGAAGAGGGTGGGATAATGGTCGGTTTCCGGACAGCCCCCGCGCGCTGCCCGCAATTACTTCCAAGCGAGCTACCGGCCTTCATGCTGCTCTTCCCTACTACCAAAACAAATAGTCCGGGGAAACAAAAAGACCAAAAGAGACCCAAAACACCCCCCTCCCCTTTTTCCCAAAAAAAAAATATTGTCCAAAGCTGAATTGTTTTACAGTGTTAGAGTCGACTATGCTTAATGACATACCAAATTTTTAACCACCGTACAACTTGTGTGTCACTCCGAAAACATGCAGTAAAGTCCTTCATGACGTCTTACAGCAAACGCAGTTTCTACCGTAGACCCTCTATACGGCCACCAAAATAATAGAGAAACGTTATCATACAGAAACCGTGAATTTTTTTTCTTCAAAGTTGAATACACAAGATGAAATAAAAATGGTTTAAAAATTGATGATTTTTTAAAATTATTCTTGAAAATAACATTATTTACAAGTAAGTGACGTATCTATCCCTGTATACTTACTCTGTAAACCTGCCTATCCAATGAGGAACTTTCGTCAACATGGAAGTGACGTATCTATCTCTCTTTATTTACTCCCAAATAAGACTGTGGGTGGCCCTTACTTCGTGATTATGAACACCAACACGTATTTCTCCATGATCACATAACGCTTGGTAAGCCTACATATTCAGCGACAAGGTTTGCGACGGAACATTTGATGTGAGCGAGCTAACGAGAGAAATCCCTAAAACCAAAAGAAATGTCAATATTAAGTAATAAATTCGGCGTGTGAGACGCAGCCGTATCACTTCCTTAAGCGTGGTAGGTCTATTTCTATAGTGGTAGGTCTATTTCTATAGTGGTAGGTCCCGGTAAGGCGTACCCTTAAATACGGAAAGTAAGTAGGCTACTTGCTCTTGAACATATGGCAAAATGAACACTTCAAAACTGAACTTCAACCACCAGCGGAAGTCGCGAGTTGAGCTTCTCCAGGCTTCTCTACGCTTCTCCAAACTTCTCTAGGCTTCTCTACGCTTCTCCAAGCTTCTCTACGCTTCTCCAAGCTTCTCTAGGCTTCTCTACGCTTCTCCAAGCTTCTCCAAGCTTCTCTACGCTTCTCCGGGCTTATCCAGGCTTATCTACGCTTCTCCAAGCTTCTCCAGGCTTATCTAGGCTTCTCCAAGCTAATCTAGGCTTATATAGGCTTCTCCAAGCTAATCTAGGCTTATCTAGGCTTTTCCAAGCTTCTCCGGGCTTATCTAGGCTTATCTACGCTTCTCTAGGCTTCTCAAGGCTTCTTTAGGCTTCTCCAGGCTTATCTAGGCTTCTCCACGCTTCTACAGGCTAATCTAGGATTCTCCAAACTTATCCAGGCTTATATAGGCTTATCCAGGCTTATCTAGGCTTATCCAGGCTTATCCAGGCTTCTCTGGGTCGAAACCGGCTTCCCTCCTGATTGGTTCCGCGTCGCAGCACCGACACTGGGGCCGCTTCGCTGCGCCCCCGTGCCCCCGCTCTGAGACACGACTTCACGCTGAATCGCGCCGGAGCTGCAAGCGTTCACGATCGTGCGGGAGTAGTGCTTGCGTTACCGCGCTTCTTTTTTTGATACGTGAGATCAGCTTTGCGACCGCAGTAAATGCACTTGAAACCAGCTTCAGTCGGCAGCAGTCACAAACGAGTTCTTGAACTCGTATCGTGGCAGTAACGACAATATATAATACTTTGCTATTTTTGCGCCGAGTATATAAAACAGCCTTTTTTACTTTATTTATTTTTTACTCTCCGTAGATATACTTTATACCTTGTTGCTCCAACTGCAGACTAAACAGACGTTTCTTTTTCTGCCAAACATGTTGCGTATTTCATTCACCCGTTATTGATGGTGTCGATATTTTTGTTTGCTCGGTACACAGATCGGAGTGTCGGAAAATTCTGCCTCCCGATTACGAAAGCGACACGAACATACATTTAGAAGTAAACTGTTTTAATGCTTGCCATTAGCATGAAAATTTCGGAGTGGAAACAGACGGGATGAATTTATTTAAGCATGGCAATACTTTCAACTGGAAATACGTATAATTTCATCGACGAAATAACGGTTTACCGCGTGGTAAGCTAACTCGCCTCCTGCTCAAGGCGATCCAGATTCGATCCCCGACGCGATCAAACACGTATTTCTCGCAGCGGGAAACGTGACGGACGTTACCGAGATCATGTGGTTTTTTTCTTCCGGGGTAATCTCGGCCCCTCCCCTTCCTGTTCCAAGTCTTAACTGTCTGTATACGGCACGGAACGGAAGTCGCTTGTAGCGGCAATGTGTAACCACAGTGCTGCCATCTGTGGAGGATGGCACAGAAATCTCGAAAACAAAAATGGCGGACCCGCGTGATTCATCCGTAGGCTATATTTTGCTTTCGTGAACAAGGTAGAATTTACACCGCGGACAGGTATTAAAATAAAATTTTATAAAAGTTATAATTAATAGTCGTAAAAAGAAATAATGACAACTGAAAAATACGTTAGAATCCTGGTATTATTTTCAACAACACTTAATTAATATTGAAAATGTAGAGATAGCGCAGTGTTTATCAATCTGTAGAGACACAACAAATTGTTAGCCTGCATATATTCGACACTACGTTGAATAAAAGAATTTCGTGATGAAATTTTTACTGTTAAATTTTAAATGTTGAATCAGCTCAATAAGGTTAAATTTTTTTTATCGATGCTGCAGTCTAATTTTATCACCCCTACCTGTCTATAATGGCCCTAATTAATTTAATTCGACGGCACACATCACGGGTAAAACAGAAAAAAAACTATGCGGGAAGGGTATGAATGCATAAACTAAAATTCTGAAATTACAGCAACCCTCCAGGGCGGAAATATTGCGGAAGCAGTTCCCTGTCTGAAGACAAAAAAAATGTTTACCGTTTATGCAGTGAGATCAAAAATGCAATAAATCGCGGGATTCCGTGAGTTATTCTATAATCCATTGCCATGAAAGAAGATAAAACGGCAAGTTATTATTATAGCCACGATTATTTTATGGATTCATTTCACTCCATGATTGATTCAACTTGCCTACGCATAATCGAAGTGCGCCCCCCCCCCCCCCTTTTTTTTTTAGAGTGCTCATTGTTCGATAAGAAGTTAACGTCACTTGGCGCGTGACCTCTTCTCCATGTTTATGTCTGGCTCAGGATAGTCAATGGGCACCGTAATAGGCAATCACCAACGTCAAGCACATGCATTGGTGCTTCCAGTGTGCTTTGCTGCTCAGCGTAACCGCGAAATAACCGCGGCTCTATAGTTATTATTGTTCCCGACGCAGGCCCCTGGGTGGCGTCAAACCTTGATGGCCCGAGTTTTTCCCCCCCGGCTGAACAATGAAAGTTTTGCCGCGGCGGTGTGCAGGGTCAGAAATAGTCTTCAGCGAGAAGGCGGGAGAGTGGTCGAGGAATGATTGTAGCGGGGACAATAAAGCCGGTGGAAAAGAAGAAAAAAAAGGAGGGGGGACTGAGGCATGGATTGCACTGGCACAATGGACCGCGCCAGGAGTGTGTGTGGGGGGGGGGGGATGCTGTGCGCTCGGGATGTGCGCGCCAACGGACCGCGACGGGGGGGGAGAGAGAGAGAGACACACGAGTCCGCGACGAGCTCACAGCGCAAAAGATCATGCGATTCACGGGGTTAAGGGGCCCGCCTCGTAAAGGGCGTATGTATCTGTGTTAGTGAAGGGGGATGATAAGCGCGACGCTCGCTGGTGCTTCTGGCGTGGTATAGCCTCTAAGCGCGAGGCTCTGAACTGCCGCGCAGTCTTTTAGTCGTCAAAGGATAACTGTGAAATTTGAGCGGTGACCGTAGCGTCATATGGCCGAGAAATGAAGATAAAGGGGCAATGAAAGTCCCTTAAGTGCTTTCAAGAATCTGTTCAGGTTGTTTTACGCCTAAAAATTACCCCGAAACATGCGTTTTAGCCATTATAACTATTATAAAACTACAGTGTATAAACTTTATCAGAAATCAAAAGTACTTTTCGGCCCTCAGCGAACTCTTAAATGCTTTTCGTAAAGAGACCTCACTCGGATATTTTGAGTAGTTTTGAAATCGCGTTGTTTTGCCTGAAGCTCTGCGCACCGTGTGTGTGCCCGGGCAGGCGGATACACACATGATTAGAGACAGAAAAAAATTCTCGGTTTCAATTTGCCATATGCTGAAGTTCAAATACACATACCTTTTAAGCTGCTTTTGCTATTTGCTCATTTTTATCTCTGGACGACTTTGTGCCGATGAGAAACCTTCAAACAGAAAAAAGTATAGAATTACAGGCAAACCATTCTAGACGATTCACAAGTCAGTGGCTAATGAACTGGCGTTATTGCCAAGACGTCCGGGTAAGGTAGCGATGGTTGGGATACGACCGTAACTCTCGGGTCTTATTCTAGTACGTGTCCAAACCGAATCCCAGCAAGGAAACAGATCAACAGCCGTTTTAATAAACGGTGCCCTGCGCGAGGCTAGATACTGGTTTTAATGCATTCTAGCGGACGTTTCAAACATCGAGACAATTGTTACGGATAAAATACTAGATATAGCATCACCAAAGTAGAACCGCCTTTCTAATTCCCTCTAGTACTTTTTAAGTAATGGGTATTTCTTTTTATGACCATTAAGATTTACAGAGTATGTATTCAGGATAGTTTCGCTACCATTAAGTTTCATTTGGCACACAACACGCTTGGAAAATCTCATAAGTGACTACATATATTATGCGCGTTAATGTCGCCAGACGTGGGTCCGCCGTGTGAACGAAATCAACGAAAACGTGAGTTCTACGCATGCGCGGAATGTTGGCAACAGATCGTCAACGGATAAGAAACCGAAATCCGTGGTCTAAAAATAAAGGACTGGTCGTGTCCTATCGTGCACTGGGATTACGTTTAGTTTACATGGTTTATCATACTCCATACACCTAAACCCTTATTTTTGTGCCTTGGAGTACCAGCATAAGTGCGTCTCAGGCAGAAGCCTTTTACGCCTAGTAGGCCTAATTCTGGATTTCAGCCGTGCAGACAGGATAGCATGCACCGTGTGTTTTTTTCGGGGATTGGTCAGCCATTGCAGAAATTTATGCTAGGACTAACTTGCATATCTTAGATCTAGACAATTGCTAGTTAAGTTAGGTCCAGTTGAAAACCTGCATGGACACAAGAAAAAAAACTCTGGGTTCATTCAAGCGCCACCTTGTCTTTGATGTTTGGCTCGTTGGTGGCATACGTCCGTAACAGAAATAAAATATACTCTCTCCCATGCACACGACCATCCTGTGAGCTGGTGTGAAAACATGGCGGTCAAATCTTGCGCGCACGGTCTGTTACTGTTGCTGTTATTTCATCAAGTGTGCGCCCAGGTTTAGAGTAGCTGCGTTTGGCTGATCTGATCCCCATTAACCATGGCTTCCATGAAGTCACTACAGGCAAATGCTGGGATGATTTCTAACGGCACAACATCACCGATATCTTCCTGGTCCGAACAGTTTCTAATGCCCTCGGTACCTACGAGACGTATGATCAAAATAAAATTTGTATGAAATTGAAAATTTAAATATTTTGCTGTATCTAGGAAAAGGTTTTGTCTACAGAACGTAATTATGGTTACTCTTTTTAGGTTATTTTCCAAGTGCAGGAGGCTACCTGTCGCAGTCTTTACCATGTTGTAACATCTAGAAATTTTTTATCTATTTTTCGTTTCATGGTCTTTATACCCCCCAAAAACCATCGTCAATTCAACCATGTATAAATATATGTATACAACTGTCTACCTGGTTTAGGGACACGATAACTGCCACAATTTTGTACAAATTACTTCAAGCTGATTCATAAAGGGGAAATATGTGTGTGTGTGTGTGTGTGTAAAATTGTACCAAGAGAGTAGAAACGGAGAAGGTAAATCGTTACAACTCTGTTAGCATAAAAAAAAAATAATTGCATTACTTTACTTCCTAAGAGCAGTAACAACCTTTTTTCTTCCTTAAACAATTTTTGGTATGACCAACCCCATTGTTACTTCATTGAAGGGAACTAAATTCATAGCAGGCACAGTAACAAAATCCGTTCAAAGCTAGTAAAAAATAAACCTTCTAAAAGTTAGTTCAGTGCTGCGTAGATAAGGATGACGTTCGTTCATTACAGCCGGTTCTGGCTCCAGAGAGCGCTCGTCAGATATTGTCGGTGGGAGTCGAGGGTTTGGTCGTGGGACGAGAAGGGGTATGTGTGGAAGGAGGGGGGGGGGGGGAGGTTACGGACGTCGCAATCACGCAATTGCGAGAAAGTGGAGCTGGTCGTGAAGACTGCGGACGGGTGAACCGCGCCAAGTGCAGGGCGAGTCGGACGAATGTTAGCGTCGCGCGTAGTGACAGAGACGTAGTGGCTCGTCTCAACAATAGACTGCAGTGCGCATTTAAATGGACATTTACTCTCTCCCTCTCTCTCTCTCTCTTCCCAATGCACTATTTCTGCCGTTAGCGCTGTCCTTGTTTGTGCACTTTTAGCAGACCTTAAACCATTGAGCAAAAAACTTTTTAGACACAACTTTGTAATCTATTGAAAAATTTGTCTGAAAAATTGAATTTTTTTTTAAAGTAAAATTTGAAATGAGAATTTTGGAAATACTGTTCTAAGTATTTCGACAGTAGCATCGTCTGATAATATTCATGTATTCATTATTTTATTAAAAAAAATCGTAATTGTTTTCACCTGTTTTTCAACTATATTTGTATATATTTTAAAATTAATTTTTTTTTGCTCCACTGAACATAGCACATAATTTTGTGAAATGCAATGCCTTTTTAATGGCGACTGACTGCAACAAATAGTTTCTCATGTGAAATTACAATTAGTGTTTAGCATTGAATTTTTTTTGTCAGAATGATTACTACTTGGATACTGTGAATAACAATAAATTATAGACTTCAAAAATTAAAAACAAAAAAGTATATTAGATCTTATTATGATTGAATATGATATACAAAATAATATTTTAATGTTAGTAGTAGTATCAATGTGACAATCGAGGTTGCCATTTACTCTGTACTTCAATCTAAGCGTGAGCCAGACTGTAGTTGGTAGTTTTCACTTGCGCGACACACAACTCTCTTCTCTACACACGTTGTACCACTAATGTGATCGTTACTAAAACATTAAAAAAAATCACAATATTGTTACGATTTATGAAGGGAGAACTGGGGTTGTAAGGGATAGCCCAATTAGGTTTTTTCACAGTTTTATTAATTACTAATATTTACATTAAATATAAATTATTGTACTTCAGAATGTCCGATCACAAATCACTAGCACTTAAAAAATGTTTATTCTCAAGTCACTCCAGTGTCTGCAAAAGTTCCGCAGTTCGCACTCCTCACTGGAGCTAGGCTCAACAGTGGTTCGCTCCTTACCTCGCGCCTGTCCACACACACACAGTTGTTTTGCGCCACTCAGTCGCACTCTCTCGATTCCTTCGCTCCCGCATCGCGCCACTCTCGTAAGGGGGGGAGGCGTCTCTCTCGCCCTTTTCGCCGATGTCACACTCCCCTTCACTCGCGAAACTCTCCGAACTCGCTCTGAACTCACGGAACTCGTCACAGGACTCGCGGAACTGTCGCGGAACTCGTCGCGAGACTGCCGCGGGGGGGAGGGGAGGGGGTGGCGTCGCCGCTTAAGTACCTGAGGCGCCCTTCTCGAACCGACGAGAGCGGCTCGAACCGACCCGAAGCTCGAAACATCAAGAAAGGCGTCGCCCATTCGCGCCACTCCACGCGGCGGCCCACGGGGTTTGCCAAGGCCGCTCAGCGATAGATGGCAGCGACGAGGCAGGACGATGCTGGGGAAGCGGAGTGGGGAGGGGAGTAGCGACGACCCTTGTAATCCGGCCAGGCGCGCGTGGCATGCCTTACGTCAGCGGACCGCACGTTACACGGCGCGTGATATCAGTGGCCGTGCAGGGCCGCCATCCAGCTCCGAATCTGCCATCGCGTCAGTTTTAACGTTAACGCTTCTGTCGATGTTGAAAGACTCTAAGTACCATGAACTGGAAGCATGGGTTAGCGCTTATTGATGCGCGGTAATGAACTGTAAATAAAATCACCACAGTATTTTTATTGTTGTAAACAGTATTATTGTATTTTCATTATTAATGTTTTATCTAAATTGTATAACTCGGAGGTGCACCCCGGTAGCAAGTAATAGATTATCATTGTGTGATCACCCAAGGCATAATTATCATTATGGATATTGTATTATCATTGTGTTTCAATTTTTGTAAAGTTAAGAGAAGAGTTGACAACTTTTTAATCATTTTATTGTTTTTGTGGTCAAGTCAGATTAACATGCTTGATTCAGGGTAACTCGAGCTTGCCGTTGACTTTAAAAAATTTTTGTCCACCAACCCGCATGGAAGCCTCACTGGGACAACACAAAGCATGAACGCTCGGGTAAGAATCCAAACCCAGCATTAATACGAACCCTATTCTGTAGTGATGCAGTCGTTTTAAAATATCTGTAGTTTTACGTGAATATCTCTCTTCCATTGAAGAAAAAAAAAAAAAAAAAAAACTGTGCTCTGAGTCCCATTGAGGATCGTTACCGACGAGAGGACTGCAAACCGGGAAGCCTTCTTTTCACAGACGAGAGAGCCACAACGGCCGATCGTGCATCTTCGAGGTTTTTTTTTTTTTTTTTGTTCATTGTAACTCATGATAACTAATGGTCAATTAGGTTAGGTTAGCTACATTATAAATACTTTAAAACATTGTGGACGGTTGATTTGTTGATTTGGTTAGTATAGCTACATTAAAGATACTGTGAAATCATGTAAACGGTTTCCTAGCCCTGGATAGCTACATATTAAAAAGTTATTTGCTAAGAAACCATAAAATGATTTTACAGTATTTTTAATGTAGCTATACTTACCCAATATAACCAACCATCCACAATGTTTTAAAGTAAGTATTTATAATGTAGCTAACCTATCCTAATCAACCGCAAAATTTAATGCCACACCGGTTTATACAATGAGATAGAACGGGGGGAAAAAAAGCGAGCATGAACTTCGGGGAACTTCGGGTGTGGCTCTCTCGTCTGTGAAATGAAGGCTTCCCCTGCGCGCCGCGCAAGTTCTGTGGCTGGCGCTTAGAGGCGAAGAAGGCGCGTGCCACTCGAGCCAGGGTCGCCCTTAGCGCCCCATGCGCCCAACGTCCTGCAGGCGCGCGGGTTGGCCAACTCGACCCTATAGCTCCCGCGAAGACGTCCCCTCGCCCGGTAGTTGTTTGTTTGCTTTCCCGGCGGCCATGCGCCGCAGCTCCCGAAGGATAGATCCCTTCGACAGAGGGGCAAAAACCGGGATTGTCTGGGAGGAGATTCGCGAGGGGAGGGGGGGTTGTGTTTGTTGTTTGCAGGGTCTTGCCATGTGTCGGAGATGATCTCGCGACCTTTTAGCGTGTTTAAACACGTCGGCACCTTCTCGCCTTGCACCCCACCCCCTTTCCCTCTCGTGGCTCCTGGGAAGACGCCATTGGTCGTTCTCCGTCCCTCCAAAGCCATACCGTCCCCCCCCCCCAACCCCGTATCTTCGATAGAAGAGCACTGCTTGAAAACAGGCTGGTGTTTGTTAAGTTTTCTGATACCCCCTCCCCCTTTTTTTAAGGTAGATCTCGAAGAAATACTGCCTATTGCAGCCGTCACCATGGTGCTACTTCCGGAAAATATTCATATAGTTTTTCGTTTCAGGGTCCATAGACCCCAAAACCATCGTAAACTCATATAAATATATATATACTTTTATCGCAGTTTTGTGGACACGATAACTGTTGCGATTTTTCACAAATCACTTCCAAACTTAATTCATAAAATCAAGTAGTGGAAAATCTCAGTCGAGTTCGTTAATAGGCAATTTCCAACCAAAGGGGTAGAAATAGGGGAAGGTTTTTTTTTTTACAAAAACAGAAAAAATCGGTGTAACTTCCATACTATGGAAAATATCACATCTGTTTGAACGTATTTTAATTTGTAGGAAGCATACCAAAATCTTTTGTCTAAATAAGCTTTTTTTTGAGACCAGCCGTAACTGCAAGGGGTTGAAAAAACAAAGGTTGGAGGACAAGAATAATCATAACTCCCTTCGTAGGCACAACATCGAATTCGTTAAATTGATTGTTAATCTTATAATTTTATCTATAACTTTTGTCTGAAACAATTTTTTATTAGAAGAACCATTGCGACAAGGGGTAGAAAAAAATTAGGTGTCAAACTAAAAAAATAAATTATAACTACCTACCTTAGTAGCAAAATTGAGTATCTAATCCATTCAAATTTTTTGGAAAGCTTATAATTTTTATCTAAAACTTTTGTCTGAAACAAATTTTGATAAGACGAGCCATTGTTGCAGGTGGTTTAAAAAATAAAGGGTATAATTTTTTAAAAATTCACATATTTCGTACCATGTACACTTTTAAATCCAGTCTGTTTTACTGTAAAACTTCATTTATTAACTACAACTTTCATCTGGAATAATTTTTTATACGACCAACTATTACTGCAAGGGGTGGAATAAACAAGGGTTGAAGGATAAAAAAAAATCATAACTCTCTTCGTAGGCACACCATCAAATTCGTTCAAATTGTTTGCAAATCTTATAATTTTTATCTAAAACAATTTTTGATTAAACGAACCATTGCTGCGACGGGTTGAAAAGAATGAGAGTTAGAACTAAAAAAAAAATCATAACTCCCTTGAAAGGTACACTATCAAATCCGTTCTAAATGTTTGTAAACCTTATAAATATTATCAAAATGTTTGACTGAGATAATTTTCGATACAACCAACCATTGCGCAAGTGGTGGATATAAAGGGATTAAAATACAAAAATGCATTAATAATTTCCTTAGTAGGCATACCATCAAATCCGTTCACATTGTTTGAACATCTTATCATTTTTACCACGCTTTTATTATATTCCCAGATCCCAGGGCCCCCAGACGTTACTTATTTTCTTAAAAATAAAATGCATGGGATAAAGTAGTGCTAGTATATACTTTGAGTGCAAGCATACCTGCTAGCTTGGGCCGACGACCTATTAACAGGTACCAGGTGCTTAAAGTAGGTAAAAACAGTATGTACTTACATTTCTTAAAATCTTGGTGCTGATGTTTACATATGTTTTAGAAAATACTGTTAAAAATTAATAATCAATACTGAAAGACACTTTCCGTCGGCAATAACTTTGACCAGACGCTTTAAAGCTCCCAAAAAAATAATGTAACATTACTTACAATATTGATTTTTTATCTATAATAATCAGGGAACTATTTCAATACTTTTTGTTAGTAGCCAGATCAATCGGAGGGGCCAAACAACCCCCCAGACACAAATAAAGGGTCGCTATGCGTATGAGCGCGAGCGTGATAATTATATAGTTTATTAACATAGCTTTATAAAAATTATGTTATTAATAGTCTAATGGAAGTCTTCAGTAATCATTAAATAATATTTCACGTTTAATTATTACGATACTTATAGAATAATAAAATATGAATACTTTTGAACTCGTAATGAAAATTATGAACAAACCGTTGTTGACGTATGAAGAATGTTTTTTTTATTGGATGTATTCAGAAAATTTATGGTTTAAACAGCAATAAATGTAATAAAATAGTAGTTTATTTGCATCTTGTAATAAGACAAGCTTGGGTAGCTTGGATTAAAAAAACCCAGGTCTTTAAGCCGGGTCTAAATAGCTCAGGTATTAGAGCCCGTATCTCCAATATATCGGGTATTAAACATATATCTTTAATAGCTCGTGTATTTAATATATCAGGTAATAGTGCCAATATCTTCAATATGCCATGTATTAAAGCCCTTATATACAATATTTCATGTTTTAGAGCCCGTATTTTCAAAATATGATGTTTAGAGCCTATGTATTCAATATCTCACATTTTAGACCCGTATATTCAATATCTCACATTTAAGAACCCATATCTTCAAAAGCTCGTGTATTAGAGCTCACGTCTTCATTGGCTCGGGTCTTAGCTACCTTATATTCAATAGCTCGGGTATTAGAACCCAAGTCCTCGATAACTCGGGTCCGAAAGTTCGGCTCTTCGAAAGCTCAGATCTCAGAGATAGTGTCATTTATCTCTATGGCCTGGGTAGCTTGGATGTTAGAATCCTAAATCTTGAAATCCGTGTCTGCAATTGCTCGGGCCTTAGAGGCCTTTCTCCAAAATCTCAGCTATTAGAGGCTGTGTCTCCAATATCTCAGGTATTAGAGCCCGGGTCTTCAAGAGCTCAGATCTTGGAGATTATGTATTTTTTATCCGTGTCTTATTTAGCTCGGATTTTTAAGTTCTTGTCTTCAATAGCTCTGCATTAGAGCCATTATTATTGCGATATCTGTCGCTGAGTACCCTTGTCTTCGAATGCTCGGGGTCTTACGGCCGTGTCTTCGATCCTCGGTCGCTGCGTGGAGATAGCTATTCTGGGAACAGCGGGGTTATTCTTCTCCTCACGACAGGGCAGGTCGATGATCTCTGAGGCGGCCGGCTCGAGATAGACGAGAGAACAAGGTACAGGGAGGAAGGGGTGAGGTGAGCCACTGCGGCTGGCCTTCACACTCGTCAACCCAGGGCACACATCTGCCGCTGCAGCCTCCCCGGAGGAGCCGGCAAGAGGGGATGAGAGATGTGTGGGGGAGAGTGAGGGTGTGAGGTGAGGTGGCGAGGAGAGATGACAAGCTAACGCCACTTCTTCGGGACTTCACCAACTGGCGCTCCTCCCACTTCAACACTGACGAGCCTCTTCTCCCTCCCAGCACCTCACTCCTGGGTCGTCGTATGGCCCGAGGTTCCCGTTGGTGGCGTGTCAGCGGGAGCTCGGCTGAGGGAAGCTGTGCTATCTCTGAGATCTGAGCTTTCGAAGAGCCGAACTTTCGGACCCGAGTTATCGAGGACTTGGGTTCTAATACCCGAGCTATTGAATATAAGGTAGCTAAGACCCGAGCCAATGAAGACGCGAGCTCTAATAAACGAACTTTTGAAGATATGGGCTCTTAAATGTGAGATATTGAATATACGGGTCTAAAATGTGAGATATTGAAGACATAGGCTCTAAACATAATATTTTGAAAATACGGACTCTGAAACATGAGATATTGTATATAAGGGCTCTAATACATGATATATTGAAGATATGGGCACAAATACCTGAGATATTAAATACACTAGCTATTAAAGATATATGATTAATACCCGATATATTGGAGATACGGGCTCTAATACCTGAGCTATTTAGACCCGGCTTAAAAGCCTGGGTTTCTAAAATCCAAGCTACCCAAGCTTGTCTTATTACAAGATGCAAATAAACTACTATTTTATTAAATTTATTGCTGTTTAAACCATAAATTTTCTGAATACGCCCAATAAAAAACATTCTTCTTAAGTCAACAAAGGTTTGTTCATACAGGCTCGTCCACTGCCGTTCGCAGTTTGGCTCAGTTGGCTTGCGCCTGTTCGCCAGTGCGGACGCGCGTTTTCGGCACCGCGCCCTTCCAGCTCGCTGCGATTGGTCCCGGCTCGTGTAGGCGAGCAGAAGGAGGGTGCTACCGAAGACTCTGTTTCTTGGACATGCTTCCACAACAAACTACGTCAACATGTTCAGACGTAGTCGTGTTGTTTTAGACTCAATAGTATGACATAGCTGCAAACACGCACATCGAACACATGCACGCGAATTTGAAACAGATTTTTTTTTTCAAAGGAAGAGTAAACAATGTTTAGATAAGCAATTATTTTGGCTTAAAAAGACTTCCTAAAAAAAAACGAGTTATTTCGACAGGTTAACGGTATTCGCTGAAGGCAAAGTGACAAGTAACCTTGTGAATATTAGAAGCCAGCATAAATCAATTAGCCATTTCAAAACTTATTTGGTCCTTAAAGAAGACAATGGCTGGAAATTAGCATCATCACCCGATTTCAAGGAACTGTATTACATCAAATAAAACCGAATTTTCAGAACGCTCATCCACAAATATACACGCATGTGTTTTATGTTCCACTGTTAAATGGATCATATGCAAACATAGAAGTTCTGAAGAAGACAGTTCTGCAACCAGTGATAGTTATTTATGTGTAGTTTTACACTAAATGTATATTGCAGCGATTCCCCACCATTGTCGATGCAATTTTACGCCTACGTGTGTTGTACTTTTACTCTTGTGCTTAAGTAAAAATACTGTCAAAAGTGAAGAAGTACAATTGCTATGGTTTGGTAAACATGCATAGCTTTTGGTGTACTTATACTTTGTGTTATATAAATGTACATATACATGCATGTGTGTGTTTACCACAACTACCAGTAAATGTTACTGCATCGTTGAGTAAATTTACAATTACAATGAACATGTTAATTTGTACTACTTCACATATATATATATATATATATATCTGTGTGTGCGTGTGTGTGTGTGTGCGTGTGTGTGTGTGTGCGTGTGTGTGTGTGTAAGCTTATAGCTGTTCATGACAAATGTGTACTGCATAGCGATCTTTAATTTGGTTTTTTTTTATTGTTCAGTTAAAAACTTTTAACAATCTAAACTATTTTGTGGAGTATCGGACCCACGACCACCTGGTTGATATTCAAGCATCTTAACGTTCGTTAATCGTGCACACTAATAAAGCCTACATTCCTTATATCAAAAGTATTTCAAACCAAGTGGCCAGAATTCCCAGAATGCACGAAATACATACAATCCTAAAACTCATAAACAAGATTGAAAGGTCCCTGATGTCAGTGAAAGATAAAACTCCAACAGAAAGTTTAGCCGTCGTGTACAGTATTCAAGTTCATGTGGCAAATTATACATAGGATAAACTGTCAGTCTAATAATACCAGATGTTAAAGAACATAGGCTATCAGCGACCATAAACACGAAAACCTACGATCAGCCATATGAGAACGCTCAATTGGAACCAGCCACAGTATTAAATTCTACAAATTAACACCGTAGTCAACATGCCACGATACAAGAGCAGATACATTTGAGAATCAGTAGAAGCATTAAATCACCCACCAAACATAAATGGAAACTATAGATATAAAGTAAGTAGAATATGGGAACCACTCTTCAGAAATCCCTAAAACCTAGCTCTGCATCCAATTGAAGACAGATCGTCTCTCACGTGCCAAACAGCCCAGCCAACCAGAAGAAAGGAAAGCAGCTCTGATTGGCCCACAGTTGCAGCCAATCGGGAAAACTTCTCCACTCAGGCGGGAGTATTAAACGTCCAACTTTAAACTAACGCTTGTGTAAGTGTAATTTCACCCATACAGCCAAAAGGTGTAATTTAACATATCATTGTAATAAAAGTTATACATTCTTGTACTTATACCGAAGCCTGTAGCACATTTTATTTTTTTTATTTTTTTAGAATCATTTGTGTAATATTACACCAACTGTATTAGGTTTTACAGAACTACACGAGAAAAAATAAACTTACTGAAGCTTTGTGTGTGTAATCTTACGAATTTTTTTTTACAGTATATTCTTTGATATAAGAAGTGAACGAGACAAATCAAAAAAGATAATCTTGGAATACTTAATGACTAGAGACCGGAAAAATTCGCGGTTTCAATTCGCGATAGGCTAGAATCCAAATGTTTTTAACCTTTTGCTGCTTCAGTGATTGGACCACAGGTTGTCTGAAGGAATCAGAGCCGATGAATCCTAATCCTCAACGAAAGAAGCATCGAATCGAAAGTATTCTAGTTAACAGGTGTCACGAGTCAGTAGCCAATGAGCAGATGTAATTGTCCGAGTGCCTATAGAGGATCTTGGAGAATATCCTGTAGGTCATTGAATTCGCGAATTTTTCCTGTCCCTATTAATGACAAAGTGAAGTTGAGGTAATGAAACGGTACGTTGAAGCAATGCAAGTTGGAAATGTGCTTCCTGTTGGGGGGGTGGGGGGGGGGAGGGTTAGGAGGACCACAGAGTAGCGCCCGCCACAGAGGCAGTCTCGGGTCGGCGGCGCCAGCCAGGCATAATTAATAACGGGCGGCGCTGTATAAGGAGGCGCGAGGGAGCGTCTCTGGCCCACCGAGATGTAACCCGGTAGCTGGGAGGCATTGGGGGGGAGAGGGGTCTAGACCTAATTTGTGCCCGCCAAGGCGCAGACGAGGAATACGATAAGTGAGCGCGCTTTATGACGAGATCCGTTCATCGGGTAGCGCGCAGACTCTTCCGAATGCGAGTCGGGGGTCTAAGATTAGACCGGCGAAATTCGGCTCCCGGTTCATTGAAAGAGATGGGGACTGAATAACTGGTTCATTGCAAATAGATAAAAAGTTTTTTTAAGTCGGAACACACCCACAGCAACACTTAATCGCTGTCGTGAAATGATTTCATTGAAATTACTGAAGTGAACAACGTTATTTTCCCATCAATTTTTCAACGTTTTGTGACTCTCATTTATTTTAATGCGGCAAGTTTTTTTTCGGTAAGAGTGAAAATTTGTTTAAATAAATATCATGCAAACGTTAATATATGCAGTGAACCATTTGTTCAGCTACAACTTTAAAGCCGTGTACCAGTCTTGGGAAGAACTTTAGACCATATTTAAGAGTCGTGTACATTTGTTTTTCGTGATTAGCCCACAGAAAAAATATTTTTGGTAGAATTCTGAAATACTGTACGGAAAACTACTGCGAGTCGGTGATAGTTTGACAGAAAAGAAACTGTTAAAAACTCCTCCGTCGTGAATCACTGTGGGGCCAGTTTTAATAGTATTCCAGCTTCATATTTAGAGTGAAGAAAGTATTGCACAGTTCGAAAATGATCAAGAGGGTTAGTTTTGATTTCGTCGTACACTTTCTCTCTTGGGGCGTCATCGCAGTATATTCATTAAAATGTTGGAAGTTTGAAACATAAATTTATATGGCATTTACTTCTCGCAATGATATACAGAGGCTTGAGGTCTTTGTGGGCTCCGAACTCTTATGGTAGACGTACAAGTGCTCATAAAGTTAAAAATTAAGTTGTACCTGGAGTTGGAATCGAACCTCAAAGGCTACCACAAACAAGAAGTTCGAAGTTTGAATTGTTCGCAGCTTCTAGGAACCCCGGAAACAAGGGTTCGATCACTGATTGGTATTAATATAGGTTTGTATGCTACGCATTGAAAAACTAACTTATCCTCGTCAGTAGCAAACTAACAAACATGCGTGCAAAGTAAAAAAAAAACACGCGGGCCTAGAGTCTACGCGCGACAGATGTGAAAATTCTTGTTTATTACATTAAGTAGGTTTAGGAAACATAATCCTCTTTAGCTGAGGTCGCGCGGATAAATAAATCAAGTACGCGAGCGCTAAATTATGCTATTGCGCAAGTGTGTAAGTATGCAGCCGTGAAAGCATGCAAGTATGCAAGTGTATGCAAGCATGCTGCGTCATTTCTCTCTCTCTCCCCTGCCGTTTCATTCTATATCAGTTCTCCCACCACTTAGACGTCTACCTAACTAATCCACCCATGCGATCGGAATTTTCGCAACGCTCTCCTCAGCAAAGAAGTTGCACTCAAAAATACATATGTGTGTGTTTGTGTGTATGCGAGTCTTTCAGTAGTCGCCAGTGATGTGTAAAACATCTAACCTCGATATGAGCACAAATGCATGTTTTCTCATGTTGCAAAAACACTTATAATACGAAAACAGACACAAAATTTAACTTATAATTCTTTAAAATAATGCCGAGCGTGTGATAAATGTACCTACGCGAAATGTATGCAAAAGTAACCATAGCCATGGGCTGTACAAAGTTACATTATATTTCTTGTGGTAGGCTATTACAAACGATTTATCGGCAACTGGTATCCAAAGAAATCTCTTGTAAAAGTACAGAAAACGTTGTTTCTTTTCCTGTGTAACTTCAATTACGTGATATAGAATGTTACCGAGCATTATTTATTTATTACAGTGTGCTACGACCAACAGATACGTTCCGCGAAGACCCCACGACAGAAATGAACGCGATCTTTGACGGCATACGTGAAAATGGGAGGTCCTTTTTTTTTTTTTTGGACCCGATCCAGCGAGGCTACACAACTAACTGAACGTAAAGGTACCGAACGCCGAAAATTATTAAACGGACCGTAAAATCGAGATGGAATGCTGCCAACAGGACCTCGTTCACGCTCTTAAAACGTTATATAAATACGATCAAGGCGGCTTGGGAGAAAACTGAGTACAGCAGTCGTCCTGTCCTGGCCGACATATTCACCTACAAAGCTTCGCTCTCGAAGAAAGTTCCTCTCAAAGAAAATTGGTTTGGTTCCACACAAAAAAAAATGTTGTTTTATATTGTGTTTAAATGTGAATAAATGAAAAAACGGCAGATAATCTATGCGTGGGCATTATATCTCTTTGGATGTTGAATCTCCAAGGAATGTGTGCCCGTGGTAACCATTTCGGATGTAACACTTTTTAGTCATTTCAGAAACGCCAGGAAAATCTACGTACATATTGATTCACGTTATTTTCAATGAGTGTAAAAGTGTAATGCTGATAAGGAAGAACGTGTTTTATGTTTGTCAAGTAAGCATTCGTCACAAAAAATTTTAAGCATCTTTCATATTGGTTATTATACGTGATTTTTAATTTCAAGCTTATCACTCATGCATAATAGTGCGATAAAAATTAATCACGCTTTTTTTTATTAAGAAAACGTCTTTTGATGTTTAAGTAGGCCTATATGTGCTCTGTAGTAAATGGTTCCACCAGATACTTGTTATCTGCAAATATTAAAAATCAAAATTTCTGTCTAATTGCATTGTTGTGCATCAATAGAATTTCAGTTTTTTTGTTTCCACTTCTGGAAAAAACTACAATATAATTTTCGTAATATTTGTTCTTTGTTTGAATTAGTGAAAGGCAAAAAAAAAATGAATTGGCCGGGAAGCCGATACTATAGAGTAGCCATAATTTTCTTTATATGAGTTACCAATCAACTATAACCTAAAAATCTGTTAGTATGGACCTGAATAATTCTCGTTATTTTCTCGCATTAGGATAAGTTTCACGCATAAAACGTAAGTTCCTTGCCTATTGTCCATTGGCTACTGCCATATTTTACCTTCTGGTCGAATTGCATGTGAATGGGTCATTTAAATTTTGTTACGTTGCTACTGGTCTCGTGTCCTTCGGGGATGTGAAATCTACCTACCTACCTTTGGTTCAATGAGGACGCAGTTCAAGTGTATAATGGTATGCATTCCAGCCTCTATTGAAATAATAACGTGAATTTTTCAGGTCTCTATTTATTGGTTTGATGAAGTTCACTTCTTTTTAAAGCTCTATTTAAGGAGCCCGCCTACCCGCATACGGTGCGCAGAGCTTCAGAAAAAAACCAAGCGATTTGAAAACTCCTCAAGATACGCGAGTGATGTTCGTTTACGAAAAGCATTTAAGAATGCGCTGAGAGCGGGTGTGTGGTTCTGTTTCTGAATTTAATTTTTTAACGGTATTTTTTAAGATGGTGAAAAAATCTTAAACGTGTGTTTTCAAAATTATTATATTTTTTTTTGCATTAAACACCCGGTAAAGATTCTTGAAATAGCCCAAGGCCTTGCATTACACATTTATCTTCGTTTCCACACCATATAACGTTACGGTCACCGTTCAGATATCACAGTTGCCCTGTGTACAACGAGAAGACTGCGCAGCCAGTTCAGAGCCTTGCGCTTAGAGGCGATACTGCGCTAGGAGCGCCAGCGAGTTTCGCACTTATCATACCGCCTCACCAACACAGGTACACCCATGACTGGGCGGACCCCTTAAGTCGGCTACTTATGTTCGGCTTGGCTATAATCCTGTGATCCGGCACCGATCGATCTGCTCGGATTTATACTCAGATAGATTCGGGCGTTTGATTTATTGAAGAAGAGATCCGAATCACGGACAAAACATGATGTCGGAGACTTTTTCAAATAGTAAAGCTCATGAGTGTGTGTTATTTTTTTTCTCTTGCCATAGAACAACTCATTACAACTTGTTTTTAAAACCATTGGACTGTACATTAAATTCCGTATAAACTACGTTGACGTTTGATCCGACGCGGCCGTGCCTCTACTAGTACGTTAACGTCTCTGTGAAGACTGGTCATCGCGCTGCAGTCGTGACTGTGTCCATCAGCAGGGGCTGGCAACTCAGTTAACGAAAGAAAAACAGCCCATAAAAATCGCATTAACATTTCGTCCAACGGACATCTGCAGTAAAGAAATCAAATAAATCTTGGTCAGGCCAAGCACGGTGATATAAAACTGAGCGGTGTCTCGCCCGCCATCACACGGTTCGTTAGGCCTCTTTAATAAACCAGCCGTTAAGGCATCTTCGTTGGGAGCATATCGTAAATCATATGGGAAGGGAGGACTCTTTTTTTTTTATTTCCTTCCGCCGTGTCCCGGGCGAGTTTCGGACGAAGCAGGTGAGGAAAGGAAATTGCTTGTTTCAACACAGCAACCATCACCGTCACTTAATTTCATGGATGGCGTGGGCTGAAAACCACCGCCTCCGTTCTCGGTAATATTTATTACTGCGTTCGCTCAGTTCTGAACAGTGAAGAAAAAAAAAGTAAACCAACTAAACTTAAAACAGCAAAACAGCAATAGCTGCTCTAATTTGACTCTCAGGAATAAAATACTGATTATTTTCAGCAATCAACGTTTACTGGTTGGGATGAAATTTGAAAAATTGCCGGTTTATTATTTATTTTTGGTAAATTATATCATTTATTATTGGTGGATAAATTTATTTAGCTTTTGGGCTATTTATAGTCCATGTTAAGTTTATTAAATTTATATGTCCAAAATGACTAAAAATTAACTGTGCTAAAAATAAATTATCCAATTAAACCAGCAAAAGTTTTTATTGAAATAAACGTCAGAGAAGTACATAATATTAGGGTAACAGCAAATTTGTTATTTCGTACGTTTGTTAATTCTGTTAACTACACAAATTACGAACTAAGAGTTAACGAAATGCGTCATTATTTTTGCAAACAAAACTGTATGTCACTTGGAATTTGTGCCCAATAGAACACGGCATATAGGTACATAACTTGAGCTATCAGGCTCTAAAGACAACACTCTCATTGCTTCTGTGTATACGCCTGCACTCCTCGTAATGCACTGTATGACTGGAAGAGAAATTTAAATCCTGAAATATTTAATTAGTTGATTCGATTCTATCTAGATTAATTAGCTCCGAGAAAAAAAACGTCAAATCAACTACAGTGGTTGCCAGGTTTTAAACAGCTATTTATGATGACTCGCTATACATAACGTTCGGGTACTTACTGTATAGTAAATGGTAAGTTCAAAAATAGTTGTAAACGTATATCAACATTCTTTTTTCTAAATATGACTATCGAATGAGTGCCTCTAAGTTTTTATTTCAGATAATTCCACACTTATGTACTTTTTAACTTCCACTTCGGCTGATAAATAAAAAGGACGAGGCCTCTAAGTTATTCTTAGTCTCTAACGACCTACCCGCTGTAGCGTTTTTCACACCTAACAGAGTAAAGTAGGTAGTTAATCTCACTTGCTACCATAAAACATTGAATTATCGACCAATGACATGCTGCCGTTAGATCACGTGAGTTTGACGTTTATTACCCACCGACAGACTAATTAAATCAATAACAACAGTAATTAATGGCGGTAAGTTGCTTGAAGTAAGGTTTTTACTACCCAGCAAGTCGTTAAATTAATCGCGCTGAAAAAACTTTGTCACGTTATTAACATTATCATCAATAATTCATTAAACTGATTCATGCAAGCCAAATTATTGTTACGTTTAAATCATGAGGAAGTTCAACAGTGATCAAAAAAAATTTAAGTCGCCGTGTAGATGTGATGGTATCACGCTTGTTTGAAGATACTTCTATATGTATAGCTTTTTCAGGATATTGTTGTTACTTTACCATTGTAAATAAAGTTTATGATTAATTTCAAAAGAAAGACACAGTAAAATATGTTGGAAAGTGTAATTATATGAACAACCTCTTTGGATATATCGATTGTGATCAATACCTTAATTCGCTTCAATATTTTGTTTCTCTTGTGTTTATGTATGTTGGCCATTGTTCGTGTTCTCATATTTAAGATTACATGCGTTTATCTTAAGTATTAATGGCTTTTTTTTTCCACGTTGCCCTAAATTTCCATCAAAATATAATGTGTATATAAGATTTCATTCATAACGAAATACGTTTAAGAATATTTTTTTCTAAAGAGGTTCACGTTTTTAAAGTATTAGATTTCATAACTCCCGTTTTAGTGTGATCAAGGATATATTTTACCTTAGTGAAATCACACTTACCTCCTTTTCATTTCATGAGGTAGAAAATCTAAAAACATTTTGAAGCACACGCCTATTTCCATTTTAATTTAGACTATGACTTGGTTTACACATTATACTTTCATTTATTTTGGTTATAGCTACGCTCAGAATAAATATTTACACCTTATTACGTCTTGGGTCCGTTTGTGATATGGCGAATGTTACGCTCCCGTCATCGTAGCGAGATAAAACATACACCAGGTTTAAGTCTAATCATAAGCTTTTGAACACATTAAAAGGTTTCATCGAAATCGCGGTCCAGTAGATTTTGCGTGGTGCTCAAACGGACAAGACACAAACTTCTGTTACAGTTTTATAATAGTGCAGATTATACAACTGACTTCAAATTCAGAACAGACGCCAAACTTAGCGGACTCGTACCGCCATGATCGGGTCGTTACCACAACGCCGAATGTCAAAATTGACCACAGCGCCGACAGCTAGAAAACTGTTGTGTACCACAACGCCGAAATAACAACTGAATGAATTTGTGTGTGTTTTTTAAATGTACCTTAACGCCGAAATATCACAATCAAACCTAACCTTGCCTAACCTAACCTAACCTAGCGTAATATAACCTAACCTAACTTAACCTAGCCTATCCTAGCCTAGCCTAACCTAACCTAACATAGCCTAGCCTAACCTAGTCTAACCTAACCTAGTCTAACCTAACCTAACCTTTGTGGCAGTCCTGCAATGACATTTTTCGGCGTTAGTGTATTTCGGCGTTGTGGTAATTCGGCGTTGTGGTACACAGCAGTTTTCTAGCTGTCGGCGTTGTGATCAATTTGGCATTTCAGCGTTATGGTATTTCGGCGTTGTGGTGCGTCCCCGTCATGATCTAGCACACACACACCTTCATGTCCCTCGTGAGATCATTGTGGTCACCGAACAAACCAACGACCCCGAGAAGAAGCGCGACTCGACGATGGGACCCAGGAATGCAGGCTACATCGACGTCTGCCTCCCGGGGGTCTGCTCTCCCCTCCTCCTTGTTTCCTTATTCGTTGCGACCTTGAGGCGGGGGGTGTGCTCGCCCCGCCATAGTGGGCCCGAGATTTCCTTCACCTCCCTGGCTGCAAATGTTGAGTGATGACATTCCGCCGCGCCCCAGCTGGAACCCGCCCGCTCCGTGTGAATGACGACTGGATATCGGAGTCGAAATCCGCACGCACCTCGCTGGAATGCAAACAGGTGTGGTCGTACGGGAGGGACGATGGAGACGAATGATTTACCTCTCCCCTCCTCCCCTTCCCCACCGTTTCCAAATTTTCCAGAAATTAAAAAAAAAAAAAATTAGTTGTCTGTAAAGTCGGTTTACGGACGATAGTTTAACGTGACAACGTCATAACAAAACATTGATGAAATGATTGCATACTTTTATGAATAAAATTGAATGATTTTTATTGTATGGATACAAAGAAGGAGTGAAATGAAATCTACAATTTAATTGATAAATTTAATTTAATTTGCACTCATTAATTCAAATATGTTTATTACTTTAACGAAGAGATTATTTTAACTATAACTTTTATACATGTTTGCTATTTAACTTCTTCCAATCTGTGTTATTCTGTTAAGGATAGGACGATGATAGGAAAAGTAGGAAACGAATGGGAGTGTTTCAAGTTTAATGTGCCTCGAAAAAGTCAAATCGATGGTTGTTCCAATCGAGTGGAAGAGAGATAGATACGGCGCAAGCGTACAATGAGCGTAACGGGACACAGAGTAACGGGACAATGCGCGTTACGGGACACTTTTTCGTGCGTACAGCCGGCGTTTATAGATTTATTAGACGTTGTCACGTCAAAAAAAAAAAGAAAACCTTGTAATCCCTTTGGTTGTCGGCACTTCAGGTGAGTGGCTGAAAATGCCGTCGTGAATATTCCCGTCGTGTGTCTCAGGAATAACTCGCATCAGCCTTGAGGCCGTCGGCGTTCGAGCGGTCACTCACTCCACATCAAGGCGATACCGGGTTCGATTCTTCGCAGGGTCGGCCCTGGAATGATCAATGATTTTTTTTCAGCATGTTGAGAAACGTGGCGGACGTTTCCGTGAGCAATTATGTTTTTTTGGAGTGCTCCAGTCCCCCCGCCCCCCTCCGGGTCAATTCATTCCGCCGATGATGCCGCCAATTTCATCTCATCGCGTCTGATGTCCTCGGCGCCGCGGTGCGCACGCAGATCCAGACAAGCCGCGACGCGACGCGACGCGATACCTCGCGACAGCTCGACAACGTATTTCCGTTACGTTAGTTCTTACCGCATTATTGAAATCAAGTTGTTGGCATGATGCTCCTACACAGATGGATAAATATTAAAAATAATATGTCTTTTTTTCTGTACTAAACATAATAACCGATCTGCATCCAACTCAATATCGAGGTAAATTCCATTAGAATACTTTACAAGTAAATATTTGCACAATGAAAAACCAGTCAGCTATAAGCACACAATTTTTTTGACGTAACAACGTCTAATAAATCGATGAACGCCGGCTGCACGCGCGAAAAAGTGTACGGTTACGCACATTATTCCGTTACGCTGTGTCCCGTTACGCTCATTGTTCCGTTACGCTGTGTTCCGTTACGCTGTCGGCGAGTGCAGTAATAATAGGTGATGTTACAATTGACTAAAAATTTATGGTGATTCATATAATTGATGATAGATATTTGATTACAGTTTAATTATATGAAAACTTGTTCATAATTATATTTAAACTTTATGGCTAAACGCCAGTTTTTAAAACTAATTACAAGTCATCTACACGTGAACTGTTTCGTCGACTGTTTATAAAGTGAAGTGAAAAGTTAATGTGGTTTTCATTGCTTATTACAACAACAATTTCGGCAATAAAGGTTAATTATTCTTGCATTTTAAAAATCGGATTACCAGTATAATTTCAAGTATATCTTCTTTTATTATTAAAATAAAAATGATTCATTTTTATTCATAAAAGTATGCAATCATTTCATCAATGTTTTGTTATGACGCTGTCACGTTAAACTATCGTCCGTAAACCGACTTTACAGACAACCAATTTTTTTATACTCGAGCACGCGCAGACCGCGGCAGCCGTCAGTCACTCGATGTTGTCGCCTCGTGTCTGATCGCGACAGTTTTGTGACGTCGTGCCGCGACTGATTATGCGTGCACTGTTTGTGTGTACATACATGCAAATACACCGAGGACACCCACTGTCAAGACAGTGTCGTGCCGTGACCCATTCCGTGTGTGCCCTGCCTTAAGCAGAAGTTCATTCCTTTCGTGGCTCTCGTCTTCCAGTGGGCTACGAAGAGATTGCCGCCTCATTCCTTTAACGAGACGCTCTAGACAACACCAACTCCTCGGTTGGACAGAGGGTGCTCACACGATGGAGCAATGTGGAGCAGCGGCAATACAAAACTCGCATTCGAGAGGGTCCTGGGTTCGAAACCACGTCCGGCCGTCCTGGTTTGTATTTCCATGCTATCCTCGACAGCACTCCGTGCGGATTCCGGGACGATGGTTCCTTAAAACACGTCATGCCCGATTCTTGACCCAATAATTATTCGCTTTAAGACAATTTTTTTTCTTTGGACATACGCCATTGCAGCATTGCACTGTCTATCATGGTTAAAGGTCAAGCTTGCAAAATAATAGAACAGAGAACAAGCCTAAATCAAGCTGATGTTGAACAGATGGACCCAACGATGAAACTAAACAATGGCGGCAGCATAGACGAACACTGTAGTAGGTTTGGCGTACTGCAATGGAGCATGCTTAAAAAAAATTGTATTAAGTAAAAATTTCCCATTGCATGAATCATTTAAAGATCACATCCATTGCGTGCCAAAATTAGATGGAAATATAAAGCAAATAAATTACTGATAGGAATGGTTTCGATTGAGGGGTAGTAAAGGCTCTGAATAAGCTAAATGCAGGATTGCGAACTTAAATGATGTAATCTTTATGTTTAATCGTAGCCATGTGTCTAGTATTTCAAGTAGGTATATAATCCATTCCACCGTGGATTATAATAACATTACGGTTAACAAATTATTAATCAGCAAAAATTTAAAACTGGAATGCACTTAAAACGCAGGCGATGCCTACGAATAGAAAAATTTCAACTGAAAATAATAACAAGGCTGCTTTCTCGCCCGTTTTTTTTTTTTTTTACTGGCTGGAGTTGACGTCTTAATTCAGTAATAAACTAGATATTACTTAACCACGTGCATGTTAAGTTTATAATTCTTTAGTTTTTTTGACGTGACGTCTAATAAATCGATGAACGCCGGCTGCACGCACAAAAAAGTGTCCAGTTACGCACATTTACCCGCTACGCTGTGTCCCGTTACGCTCATTGTACGCTTGCGCCGCATCTATCTCTCTTCCACTCGATTGGAACAACCATCGATTTGACTTTTCCGAGGCACATTAAACTTGAAACACTCCCATTCGTTTCTTACTTTTCCTATCATCGTCCTATCCTTAACAGAATAACACAGATTGGAAGAAGTTAAATACTAAACATGAATAAAAGTTATAGTTAAAATAATCTGTTCGTTAAAGTAATAAACATATTTGAATTAATGAATGCAAATAAAAGTAAATTTGTCAATTAATTTGTAGATTTCATTTCACTCCTTCTTTGTATCCATACAAAATAGTGATAATTCAATAAAAATTATTAAATTTTATTCATAAAAGTATGCAATAATTTCAACAATGTTTTGTTATGACGTCACGTTAAACTATCGTCCGTAAACAGACTTTACAGACAACCAATTTTTTAATCGTAAACACCCACTTAGCGACTCTTGTGGCGTCAGCCCCTCTGGACGGGAGGGAACGGGACATGCGCATTGACGCGTCAGCTTCCCGTGCTACCACTATCTCTCTCTCTCTCTCTCTCTCTCTCTCTCTCTCTCTCTCTCTCTCTCTCTCTCTCTCTCTCGGAAGTGCGCCCACGTGCTGCAGCGTGCAGCGCAGTCGACGACGCGACTGCCCCCGACAGCCACGTGCAGATAAACGCTGCCGGGCCGTGGCGGGGTTGGCAGACTGCAAGGTGGTGGAGGAGGGAGGTGGAGGGAGGGGTACGACGACCTTCGCGGAGGCCGGCGGAATGACAAAGAGTGCAGTCACCTCCTCCTCCCCCCGGGGACGGTGCAAGGTAAATTGGCGCCCTAGACGAAAAACCTTAATGCAGACCCCCCCCCCCCCCCCCCCCGGGCGGACACCCCAAAAAAATTTTTCCTTGCCTCGAAATACATCACGTAAGCCTAAGATTTTGTTAACAATAAAATTTAAGCAGGCTTGTGTTTTTTTTTTTTTTTTTTTTACTTTTTTACTTATTACAAATCATGAACAGGTCACCGTGGACTTTAAATAATTACTTATATCAATATAAACATTCCAAACTGTTACAAAAATCTATTTTCATCTATTTTCAATAATCGTTGAACATATTATATCAGCCTGTTATGTGTCGTGCTGCGCCGCCCCCAGCTACTTGGCACCCTAGGCGGTTGCCTAGTTCGCCTGTATGGACGCGCCGGCCCTGCCTCCCCCCCCCCCCCCCCCCCCACTAAAATAACCAGCGCTGCAACATGCATGTTTCCGTAACAGGGATGGCTCCAGGGCCGAGCGACAGCGCCGCGACTTTTAATTTTTCTTTTTTTCTCTTGTCCGTCTATTATTTTGCAAACAAAAAAAATATGGACATTAAGGGAAAATGAATAATTAAATTTTTTATTAGCACGTAACTTAACTGTACTCGTCTTTACCTTTCGATTTCAATTAGTGTTTTCAACGATTTCGTATTTTTTTAAAAATCCTAAGATTTTTATGGCTTCATATAATTACATGATTTCATCAGAATTTGGTCGTTTTAATTTACGAACAATAGGTATTAAGATAAATGAGCAAAAACAAATTCGAAATATAAGTGTCCAATCAGCTTCAATTTTTTTTTTCCTCCAGATTTTTCGGGAGAGAGTTATTCCATTTCGAGAATGCCCCTCTCCAAAATATGTGTATATTGTATTCCGCCGCGTACTTCGTGGGGATAAAGTGATAAAGAGATCACACTGCGCAGGCCACGTGGTAATGTGTCAGGCCAGACATTAGCCAGTTATGGGCCAGTCATGGACTAGTCGTGGGCGTATATTTTGAAAGGAGGAAGGAGCCCACCTGAAATTAAGTAGTCCCTCACTGAGGAGCCAATCATAACTGTGGAATAATAAAAGTTATAATAATGCCAAAGCTATGTTTTTTAAGAAAAACTTTTAATGTCCATAAAAGAATACCCCAGTTTCAATGGTATATTATAACAGTTTAATCTAGACTATTTACAGCAAATCATTCATAAAATTAAAGGTAAACTAATGTAATACATAGGGCCATGTTTTTTTTTTTTTTTTTTTCGCTGAACGATTTCGAGACTAGCTGAGAGTTAAAACACTGTAGCATCGTCTGTGTTTCATGATTGGACGAGTTTCTTTCAGGAACATGTTAACCGTTGGTAGACGAATCACAGCCATTCAGTGTGGGAACAGATACGTCCTTAATGGCCAGGTCAAATAAGGAAATTTGCTTCTCTTGCAGGCGGTCACCAATCACAAGGAAGAAACCCTTGGCGCGGGCATATTATTTTGGAGTCTAATGGGCGTGCAGAATTTGTTTTTTCCCACGGGAAAAAATGCATGGCTAAGGCCATGCATATTTCGCGAAATGATTCCGAGACTAGTTATAAGTCAAAACACTGTAGCATCGTCCGTGTTTCGTGATTGGGTGAGTTTCTTTCAAGCGCATGTTGATTGTTACAACACCGATCACAGTAATTCAGTGGGGAAGCAAACGCGTCCTGAGTGGCCCCGGTCAAAAAAAGGCAATGACTTATCTCGCAGACGGCCGCCAATCACAAGGATGAATCTCCTGGTGCGGATATACCTTGTTGCAGTCTAATAGGCGTTCAGGTTTTTTTTTTTCGCGAAAAATGCTGCCTGCCCCTATGCATGGCCATAGTACTGTTCATTGACGGGGAGAGTACGTGAAAATCTGCGAAATAAATCAACGCTCCTGTGTGTGGTTTCTGTAATCATTGTGGCGACGACAAAACGAACGTGTTTCGCGACCTCGCGAGCTGAAACTCGTTCGCTCGGGCTAGGGACCGGAAAAATTCGCGGATCCAATGACCTCTAGGATAGCCTCCATTATCCTCTGCATTTCTCAAGCAAACACGCGTGTTCATTGGGTACTAAATTGTGAGGCGTCTCCGCCGGGTTAGCTTGTGATTCGACGCTTCTTTGGTCGATAGTCTCTCATCGGCCCACAGAGAGCAGAACCAGCAGAATCGTACACGTGTTTGAATTTCAGCCCTATCACGGAAATTGAATCCGCGAATTTTGTTCCAGTCTCTCTAGCTGGGGCGAGCTCCGGTGTCCTGCAGCGGCCGGGGTTGTTCCTCCCCGGGCGCGCCTGATCCGCCGAAGACGGCCCGTGTTTTCGCGCCCCACTTGACGGCTGATGGGCTTTTATTGGCGGCCGCCGGAGACCCGACAATCTCCCCGGTGACGCACGGCCGTTAGGAGCGCCGCCTCGGCGGTCTCTCACGACAACAACACGACCGGCTGCCGGGTGTTCGCACATACCGCATACCGTAGAGACAGGAAACATTCGCGGGTTCATTTCGCGATAGGCTAGAATCAAAGTGCGTGTAACTTATTGCCACTTCAGTGATTGGAACACAGTTTGCCTGAAGGACTGTGAGCCAATGAATGACCCTCAACGTAAGAAGTATCGAATCATAAGCATCCCAGTTAAGCAGGTGTCACGAGTCAGTAGCCAATGAGCTGGTGTAATATTCCCGCGTACATAGAGAATCGTGGAGTCCATCCTAGAAGTCATTCAAACCGCGAATTTTTCCAGTCCCTACGCATACGTAACTTAGTGACAGTCATGTTGTATAGACACACTTCACTTAGAAACATGGTAACTTACGAACAAAAAAAACCTTAACAAATGTAAATCTTAAAAACACTAAAACTTTACATTCACACAACTAGATACATCGTAACCTAGGATATCATAATTAGCTAAAGTAATGCGACAACCCCCGAACCACACAAGTAAGGAACATCGTGACTTATGACATTATAACTTTAAAAATACGTGAATACACTCCACTTAGAAACACAATACGCTGAAACGATTAAGGAACACCGTAACTTAGGTAATGTGATAAATTGTAAACATTTAACTTGGAAACACACAACCCCGAACTACACAACTAAGGAACGTCGTAACTTTCAACATTATAACTTTTAAAAAAAATGTGACAACATTCGGCTTAGAAACACACAACGTTGAAACACACAACTAAAGAACATCGTAACTTAGAAAATCAGAACTTAAAAATGTGACAACACTCAACCTTGAACCACCCCGACCTACTCCCAGAGTTTTCCCTGTGTCTATGCAGGTTTTACCTGGACCCAACTCATCTACGTACAGTCTAGAATTACGTTAGGGGAGTTAGTCATAGCATCAATCGCTGCCATGGCTGGCCAATTTCCCTCCTAGTACAACATTCCTGCATGATTAGGCGTACAGACGTACTTGAGTCTTCCCTACCTAGACCCCTCCCAAATACACTTAGTTTTAATTTAGGTTAGGGAAAAAAGGGCAAGATAAAGACACTACACTCCTGCATGATTAGGCGTACAGACGTACTTAGAGTCTTCCCTACCTAGACCCCTCCCAAATAAACTTAGTTTTAATTTAGGTTAGGGAAAAAAGGGCAAGATATAGACACTACACTCCTGCATGATTAGGCGTACAGACGTACTTAGAGTCTTCCCTACCTAGACCCCTCCCAAATACACTTAGTTTTAATTTAGGTTAGGGAAAAAAGGGCAAGATAAAGACACTACACTCCTGCATGATTAGGCGTACAGACGTACTTAGAGTCTTCCCTACCTAGACCCCTCCCAAATACACTTAGTTTTAATTTAGGTTAGGGAAAAAAGGGCAAGATAAAGACACTACACTCCTGCATGATTAGGCGTACAGACGTACTTAGAGTCTTTCCTACCTAGACCCCTCCCCAATATACACTTAGTTTTAATTTCGGTTAGGTAAAAAAAAAGGCAGGATATAGACACTATAACATATTAATAGAGACCGGAAAAATTCGCGAATTCTTTTCGCGATAGGCTAAAATACAAATAGTTATACCTCAGTGCTGCCTATGCCATTGGCTCAAAACTCACCTGGATGACTCTGGGCCAATGAGAAACGCCCAACCAAAGCTTTATCGAATCACAGGCTGCTACGTTGGGACATCTCACAAGACAGCAGCCAATGAGTGGGTGGCATTTGACCGAGTGTACGTAGAACTATGGAGTTCATCCTGCAGGTCATTGAACCCGCGAATTTTTCGCGTCACTACATATTAGGAATGCTTATTTTGTTTTTACATATTATTTGTTGTTTTTTTTTATCGTCTTAATTGACTGAGGGTGGTACGTGTGCAGAGTCCTGCTACCCATCCACCACCCCCGAGAGAGACTAGCCAATAAGGAACAGTCGCCAACATGAGAGTGACACCTGTTATCTCTTGCTTTGTGAGTCCGTGCGTGGCCCTCGTCTGCGCATGCTCGAAGTAGCGGCCACCCAAGAAGAAGGGAAAGGCAGAGAAGGAAGATAGGATGGGGGGAACGGCAATGTCGACCGATTTCTCCGCGAGCGGGTACGCCGTTAAAAATTTAGTTCTCCGGTGAATTTAAGAAAAGTACACTTGGTTACAAATAATCCGAATTTCCCCCCTCCCACCCTAAATCTTAACTTCACGGTTGTATTGGTAAATTATTCACGAGTAAAGTGTTTTAATAATGTACTTTTAACATGAACCCAGAAAGTTAAACTTGGTATTTAAAAAAAAAAGCTTCGAAAACTTTTTTTAGGGGTCCGCCTAGTCAGGGATGTATTTTGTGTTGGTGAGGCCTAATGATAAGTGCGACGTTCGCTGGTGTTCCTAGCACGGTATCGCCTCTAAGCGCAAGTCTCTGTTCTCGTTGTGCATGAGGCAGCTGCGAGATTTCAGCGGTTACCACAACATTATATAGCGGTTAAAAGAAAAGTGCTTTCAAGAATCTTCACTGGGATGTACGTACCTAAAATTTATTCTAAATTGTGGGGGGGGGGGGGGGAGGGAATACATTTGAACTATTTTCACTGTTCTAAAAATTAAGTTAAAAAAAAAACTAAACCTAGAAACAGAATATGTTATCTGTCCTCATCATATTCTTTTTAATGTTTTTCATAAACGGACCTTACTCGGATATACTAAGCTGTTTTCAAATCGCGTGTATTTTCCCCCCAATGAAGCTCTGCACACCGTACGAGTTCCCGGGTAGGCGGGGGAAGGGGGGGCCTTAAATAAGATCAATGATTAGAAAATAAAATAAAATTTGAAAACAAAATGAAAAACATGGCGTGCTTAAACCGCGTGACATGAAACCGTACAGAACTTTAAAAAATAGCAATAATAAAATCTAAATCGTTCGACGAGTCCGTAAATTAGCCGCGGTTTCCGACGGCGTACCGACCCTGACCGACGCCGTTTGGCTTGGAAAGGCTAGGGGGGAGGGGGAGGGGGGGAGCGACACATCGATTCGCGACGCGGGGTCCCGGGCCGCGTCCCTCCGACACGGGCGGGGCCTTCCACGGTCTCCTCGCCCCCCCCCCCCCACCTCCTACCCAACACCCCCGGGCCCAGGGCTGGGGGGAGGAGGAGTGATTCCGAGTCGCTCGTCGCAGCTCGTGGTCCGTGTCGCCACACAAAGAGAGAGAGAAAAAAAATATCCTGTAACTTTCACAAAATATCCCTTTTGGAAACCAGTTGCCAAGTACATAAATACTCTGCAATACTACCAAAAAAAAAATATATTGTAACTCTGTGCAACACATGGCCAGTGGAGGATCCAAAGGGGGGGCACCAGGGGCAAGTGCCCCCCCCCCCACCGAAAAACCAGTTGTCTGCTACATTAATATTGCCGACAAAAATTATTGTTTCTGAAACCAATAAAATATTTTAATATAATTAATTAATGAATTGCTTGTAGAATCATACAATCTGGTGGTTAGATGTTATGTGTAGTGTGAGTAGATTAAATACAAATTTAGTAATTTTAAAACATTTTTTCTCTGGCTTTTCTGAAATCCTAGAGTGCCCCTCCGAGGTGAACCTCTGGATCCGCCAATGCTATGGTTATTTTCCCGTATATTAAATACGTTTTTATTTTTAGATAATACTTAGTATTTCTTACGAAAATTGATTCATTTTTTAAAATATTTTAATTGATATTTTATCAAAGAGTATATATATATATATTTTGAAACCGTGCAAAAGATAATCGAATATTCGACAATAATTGGACCTTTTTTTTGTTTTAGTTATGCGCGCAGTTAATACTGGAAAGCTATTCAGGGAACGGTTTACAAATAACTTTTAACTATCGGAGGTATTGATACATCATAAAATATAAATGCTCGGGTAAGAATCAGAATCCAGTATTACTGCTAACACCATTTTTTGTAACGATGCAGCTGTTTTTTTTCTTTCGTGTAAACGTACAATTTTAGACATCTCTGTAGTTTTACATGAATATTTCTGTTCCATTTACAAAAAAAAACAGACAGGACCACGTGCCTGATTGCTACAACCCAGCACTGGTCTTCAGTGCAGGTCCCATGGGACGGGAGGTAGATGCGACCCCTCCCCTCACACACCCCTCCCCCCCTTTTTTTCCTAAAAAAAAATGCTCACATAGCGAGTGAGATGTTCCAGTTGACGTCGGTATGAATGCCGACTTCAAATAAGGATCAGAAGCTAAGCCCTGTGATTTGTCGAGCCCTTATATTAAAAAAAAATACAAAGATACTGCAAACTACAGCCGATTAAGAAATCGCAATGCCATCCCATTACGCCATCGGTTCTTCACGATGAGAGAATGCCTTTGGGAGCCGAAGACCTGAGGACCCGGCAATGCTGGAACCCCTAACCCCACCACCCTCCAGGCATAGTTTCCGAACCATCTGCTCTTGCCTGCAGAGAGAGCTGATCCACCTCACCAGATCTCTCTTTCCAACATCTGATTATGTGGAGGGACGACGATTTCCCCCCCCCCTCCCCCCCGGTAGAGCTCGCTTTGTAAAACACCCCTGGTACTACGAGGAAGTAGTGAGTAGCCTTGGTGCGGAGAAGCTACGTATTCGCATCCATCTACTCTCTCCGGGACTCTGTTGGATTCTGCCTCGGATTCTAGAGTAGGCAACAGCTCCCACAACCCAAAGTTGGCAACAGCTCCGACAACTCAAAGTTGGCGACAGCTCCGAAAATTCAAACGGCATGCACCTTCTCCAGCAGGAGTCAGTAACACTCAACAGTCATGGCGTGCAAAAAAAAATCCCAGAATTTTCCATATTTTCGCGAAAATATGGAAAACTGAAATCAGGCTGGCAGAACCCTCACAGCGCCGCTCTAATCCATAGGCCACATGTAGATAATATACTAAATTAAACCTATCATTAAGCAGCAAGTAGCCAACTTACGCCCGTAAGCAGTGGAGGACACAAATATCTTTTGCTGGGGAAGGGTAAGGAGGGATTTCAAAAACAACAATTGAAAATCTTAAAATTTGAACACTTACATTAGTATTGACACAAGCCCACGTAAAATACGGGACTACAGCAATAACCGTAGGCGACTTGGCTTCTCACACAGTAACATACTGTCTTCAGCATCATTACTTATCACAGCGTCTATTACTGTTTGGTATACAACCAAAAGTGGGGCCAAAAACGTTCCCTCGCACCTCACACACACACACACCTTTTGAATTTTATTTTTTTAGTTTCATTAATGAGGTTTTCTCACTCAAACTAATGGTAAAAATCATCTAATAGCAAACTGTCGTTTTTGAATTTTCTTGCATCACTGTGAGAGGTTGTGACTATCTTTTTGTAAAAAAAAAAAAAAGAGTTGGAAGGTGTAAAGCATGTTGCGAAGCGAAGTGGTAATTAATTCTTGATTTTTTTTTTTTGCTCCTCTCCATGCGAGGCTATCTAAAAGCATGGATTACGCCATCAGCCTCCACTTTTCTTCCGCCGCGTGCGGTGGACGGGTGACGTCACGTCCGCTCGCACGCGCGCGCTGCAGACGGCGTGGGCGCACCGACCTCGTCGCTTCCCCTGCACTTCCGCCGGCCACGGGGAGCCGCGGCGGTCTTCCGGCTCGCCAGCGCAACTCGGAACAATCGCACACCAGCAAAACTTAAGGGCCCCCCGCCTGCCCGGTCACACACGTGGTGCGCAGAGCTTCAGGAAGAAGCAACGCGATTTCAAAACTACTCGAGATATCCGAGTGGGGGTCTGCTTACGAAAAGCATGGGCATCACAAGGATATATTTTTTGGCGGGGACTGCAATTGATTTAGTTGTTGAGGAATATCCATCCCCTGGAAAAAAAAAAAAAAAAAAAAAAGCGGGGGGTCCAGGGGTCCTCCCCCGGGAAAATTTGGGGTCTGAAGGTGTAAAAAGGTTGTTTTTAGGCATTTTTCTTTCCTAAATATTCTAATTATAGTTGGTTGCAATATATAATTTATTTTTTATAAAAAAATATTTTCAGAGAACAAATTTGTAAAAACACAGTGCTCACATTACCACGACTGGACTAAATGCACCATGCGCAACATATGGGTTATATCACAGAAATCATATTTTTAATATAACTACGAAACTAAATATATTATTGGAGGGGACGAAATTGAAGACTTTGATATTGGGGGGGACGTGTCCCCCCCGTCCCCCCCGGTTGCGACGCCCATGACGAAAAGCATTCAAGAGTTCGCTGAGGGCCGAAAAGTACTTTCGATTTCGGATTAAGTTTTTAAACTGTATTTTTTTTTTAGAAGAGTTCAAATGGTCAAAACGCATGTTTTCAGAGTAATTTTTAGGCGTAAAAAAACAGTACAGATTCTTGAAATAACTTAAGGGACTTGCATTACACCTTTATCGTCTTTTCTCGGCCATATAACGTTACGGTCACCGTTCAAATTTCACAGTTATCTTGTGACCACGAGAAGACTGCGCGCTTCAGTTCAGAGCCTTGCGTTTAGAGGTTATACTGCGCTATAAATACCATCGAACGTCGCGCTTATCATCCCGCCTCACTGACACCATTGAATATATATATTCAATGCTAACACACATACACCGCTGATTAGGTGGGCCCCTTAATGGGGATTTTTATTTTATTCTTGAGTTAAGTGAAGTTGGTCTTGCAATCTTGCAACTTTTTTTTTATATAGAAAAAACGGTTCAGTTAAGATATAGGGTAGTAATTAGAAACATTTAATTTAGAACAAATGTTTATGAATAGTAATTACTTCAGCTATTTTCCATTTATCCGGAGAAAAAAATTGGGATGTTAGACTAGAATTAAGCAAATGTTGCAATAGAGGTACAAGTATATATTTTAACAACCTTTTAGAATAAAATTTGGTACGACATCACGCCCTGTTGACCTTGAAGATTTTAAGGCCTTAATACCATGGAGTACAATACCTTCAATAACGGATATTGTGTCAAAGTTCTTATTGGCGATGTTTGCTCAAGGATTAAGGCTGGGGGCGCATAAACACTGGAGAAATACTCAAAAAATAAATTGGTTAACACATCATGTTTTTAAACATCGTTAATTTGTAGAGAGAATTGATTATTATTTTGACAGAGCGCCAAAACATTTTGGGTTATTTTTTATATTATTATTGATCATAAGGGTCCAGTGAATTTTATCACGCTTAATTAGAATCTTGACTTGTTTCCTGTAGTAAGAGGAGCAGGTATAATAGTATATGTTGTTGTTTCTTCGGTACAGTTCGTGAATATTTTTTCAAGAATGGTATTAATACACGTGAGATCCAATGAGAATATTTAGAAGCCTTTTTATTAGACGGTGTTTATTTGGCCAACAAGAATATTAACATCAGAAGTATCATAGCAATTATACCAATAAAATCACCGCTTTGTAATTTCTAAACACAGAACATAAATTACTAATGTCACTGAGCATTGAGTTAATACGCGCTGGGGTAAATTGGATAAACGAAGACCAAAAAGGTTTTTATATGGAAGGGTATTGTTGTACTGAATAAGTCCAAGGCTTGATATACATAAAAACAAGGCAAATGATTGTAATGAGACGATATTTCCAAAAAAAAATTGAAATACTGACAGTTGTTCAGAATCCTCTTATTAAAAAATTTACAAACAGTTTATTCGGTTCACATCACCCCGTGTTATATAGAAAACTTAACGTTTACGTACCACGACTGGCGGTGGACTAGAATCGATGATAGTACATGCTCGCAGGGGCATAGGAACCGGGGGGGGGGGGGACAGGGGGGACGTGTCCCCCTGAACTTTTTGGGTGGAGGGGACTGTCCCCCCCAACTTTCTAGACCGTGAAATTTTTATTTTATAATATTATTCTGCCCAACTTTATTTTTAATTTCTTCACTCATCAAATTTTATCTTAAGGAAACAATAATAATTTTAACATCGATGTATCCAATCGTTAGATACAAAAACTGCTTAAAAAGCGCTATTTTTCTCTTTTAAAATCAAAATTTTCCTGTGGAGGACCCCCGGACCCCCCGTCTTAGTAAGAGGGGAATGGGTTTACATGACATCAAAATCATTATTTGTCTCCCCCCTCCACCCCCCCCCCCCCCCCCCAACATTACGAACACAGCTACGCCAATGCATGCTCGACGATTACGGCATGTCTAAAAAATCCTTGCCCAGACGGCGGCGACGCGGCGGCGTCTTGAGGACGACCTCGGAAGCTGCCGGAGGAGACCCCGACCTTGCATTCCTGAGGTCGATCCGTCCCGCGGGCTCACCCCCCCCCCCCTCCCTTCTCATCACCCATCCTCCGGAGCGAAGACCACCCCCGCGCCCAACTGCTGCTGGCCTGCGCACTCACGGGGCTGGTTCCAAGCTTCGACCGACCACTCCGACCACTTAGATCTCAGTGTTTTGCGTGTTGTTCAATTAACTGTAATTTCAGTACATGGAACTGTAAATGGAAATATTCACGTAAAATTACAGATATTTGTACTTTTGTACGTTCACTACACTAAAACAACTGCAACACTCTCCAAAAATAACGTTCGCAGTAATACATGGGTTCGGATTCTTAGCCGGGCATTTAATGCTAAGTGTTGTCCCAGTACCTCCAATAGTCAAGATATGTGGAAACCGTTCCCTGAATTGGTTTCCAGTATTAACTGCACACATTAATAAGCATAACAAAACAAAATAAAGACAAATCGTTTAACATTGGCTTATATTTTCCATAGTTTAAATAATTATTTTTGAATTAAGCATCCATTAAAATTAACATTAAACAATGCATTAGTCAGTATTATCTCGAGAAACGTATTTCAAATATGCAAAAATAACCGTGTTGTACAAAAATAAATTATTCTTATAGTATTATAAACTATTTCAAGGCAACTGATTTCCAAAGGAATCTCTTGTAAAAGTACAAAAAAAATTGATGTATGTGGCGAAGGTGAGGTACAGAAAGTGACTTCAACTGCTTGGCAGCATATATTCTGATAGTTCCTAACTCCGTTCTTTTAGACATGCGTCGAGCATGGTGAAAAAGGTTATTTCATTGTTTTGCGTACAAAATCGTTTTATGATGATGCTTATAACACAAAATAAATCGATTTAAGAAGCAACAAATTTCAAACGCAGAACATATATGTAAGTCTGGGAACATCTTTTCTCGATGTGTTGCCGACATGACTGGCCGTGTATACCCGAGTGTGAACACGTTTCTTCGTTTAGATAAGACTGGGTGAGCTGCAGACATCACGCAAGTGATACCGGCATCAGATTCCACAGTCGCTGCCCCACCCCCCTCACAGAACAAACCCTCGACACCTTTCCATCGTGAAGCTCTGACCTATTGTTCCACTCAGAACCAGTGTCACATCGCGATTACGCACCCGTAGACAGAGCGAGAGAGAGATAGTATCTTTTTACAGTATCATTTCAGTTGTCATCTCCAAAAGAAAGGAATCAATACTAAACGCCAATGGCTTCACACAGTGGAAACTGTTTGCAGTAGCCATTCGCTGTTAACTTCAAGCATCCCACTAAATTATATGCCATACTTTAACAAAGCCAAATTTTTGGAAACTAAATCATAGAAAATAATTTTTGGCCTGAAAACTGTCGAAACCGAGATGGCGTTTTTCGTTTCCGATCCCTCCTTGAAATGAATTTTAAGATATAATATATTTTGCGACTGAAAAGAAATAACATGCAGGGTCGCCGGAAAAAAAAACTAAAGGCCCGGTTGCAAATAATTTTGCCTGAACCCCTCCCCATTACTTAATGAAGGCTACAACTTTTCAAACCTCACATTTAAAATAAAAAATCTATAAATAACGTACACGCCAACGTGATCCGCCCGTGTCTGCATAACGTGTGAGGTTTATAATTAATTGTATTAGCAATACACTTGTGATTTTCGTCTAATATTCTGGCTTGTGTCGTGTCCCAGTTTCTGTAATGTTCCACGCACGTTCATTTTCGCGGTACGATCCTACAAAGTTGATAGTTTCTGCTTCCAACCACCTATCACCTCGAGTGGACGAGCTACTGCACCAACTACTAGCTTTAGCACTCTCCCAAGTATTTCCCCAACTGTCCACGCACGAGAATAGCAGCGCGACTGTTCTCACTTGTATTATCTTTGAAAGATTTGTGCAATGGGAGTGCATGACTTGATGAAAGCTTTTGGACATACACCATTGCTAAAGCAAATGTAAGTTATGTCTGTAGAAGAAAACTACAAAAAACACAAAAGACAAAAACACAAATTAAGCAAAAAATTGCTGTTGTCAACAGGATATTATAAACACCACATAATATTCCATAACAGGAATATGGTCAACAAACAAAGAAAAACAATGAAAATGGACTAACAGAACGAAGAAAAACCACAAATGATGACAGCACAAAAAATATTGAACCCAAAAAAAAATTCAGCACAACAGTTGAAACTTGACAAAATCACAGCAAAACGAAAAGTAGAAACAAACTCAATAGTTTTTCAAAAAACAGAAGAAAACGAAAAAAAAAACCACAAATGATTACAGCACAAGAAATATTGAACTCAAAAAAATTCAACACAACAGTTGAAACGAGACAAAAACATGACAAAACGGAAAGACGAAACACACAATAGTTTTCTAAAAACATAAACAAGCGACGTTTCGGGAACTGCTATCTGCTCCCGTCCTCAGGCAGAGACGCACATGGTACGACACCAGGCATGTCCAAAAGCTTACATCAAGTGTTCTCACTCGCTCTAGTTGCTAGTTGCTATACCGTTCACTCGACCCATGAAAACGCGCACAGGGAACTCCGGCGAGTAGCGGTTCGCCACACAGCTGCTGTTAGGTGCACGGGAAGCCTTCATTTCACAGACGAGAGAGCCACACCCGAAGTTCCCCGAAGTTCATACTCGCTTTTTTTTCTTCCGTACCACAACAGGTGCATTTATTTGGGATGTAGCTTACTCAAACGTCATACGCCGTTCTATCTCATTGTATAAACCGGCGTGGCATTAAATTTTGCGGTCGATTAGGATAGGTTAGCTACATTATAAATACTTCAAAACATTGTGGATGGTTGGTTATATTCAAGGCCGGCGCGTCCATATAGGCGAACTAGGCAACCGCCCAGGGCGCCAAGTAGCTGGGGGCGGCGCAGCACGACACATAACAGCTCATATAATATGTTTAACGATTATTGAAACTAGATGAAAATGGATTTTTGTAACAATTTGGAATGTTTATATTGATATAAGTAATTATTTAAAGTCCACGGTGACCTGTTTATGATTTGTAATAAGAAAAACAGTAAAAAAAAACACAAGCCTGCTTACATTTGATTGTTGACAAAATCTTAGGTTTACGTGATGTATTTTGAGGCAAGGAAAAATTTATTGTGGTGTCCGGAGGAAGGGGGGGTGCATTAAGGTTTTTCGCCTAGGGCGCCAATTTACCTTGCACCGGCCCTGGTTATATTAGGTAAGTATAGCTACATAAAAAATACTGTAAAATCATTTTATGGTTGCTTAGCAAATAACTTTTTAATATGTAGCTATTCAGCGCTAGGAAACCGTTTACATGATTTCACAGTATCTTTAATGTAGCTATCCTAACCAAATCAACCGTCCACAATGTTTTAAAGTATTTAGCTATAATGTAGCTAACCTCACCTAATTGACCATTAGTTATCATGAGTTTTCCAAAATAAACATTCACGGACACACGGCAAACGAAAAATATGGCGGCGTTAAAATAAATACCGTTGCCTTGTTTATGGTCTTTCCTTTTATCAACACCGCCATATTCATTTACAATGAACAAAAAAAAAACCGAAGATGCACGATCGGGCGTTTGGCTCTCTCGTCTGTGAAAAGAAGGCTTCCCTTAGGTGCACGCCCAACATGCATCACGAACGGCCGGTACTGTTAAAACCTGCCTTTCAATTTTTGATGGCCATCGTGACCACACACGAAGACGTTAAACGGGCAATAAAAGTCCGTCGTGGTTACGTTTACTCTCGTCTGGCCTGCCGGTGCGATGCGGGGAATCAGTTCGCCCGCCCGCTGAGCGAGGTAACGAGATAGCGACCTTGAGATGTGTAGCGCACACCTTCGCTTTTCACGACGGCCGCGATCGTTCGAAGCCCGGACACGTGGGTGAGAGCACATCCGTAATGGAAGTGAGGCGGGGTGATAAGCGCGACGCTCGCTGGTGCTTCCAGCGAGGTGTCGCCTCTGAGCTGGCGCGCACAGAACAACAATGAAATTTGAGCGGTGAACGTAACATTATATGGCGGAGAAATGAAGATAAAGTTGTAATTCAAGTGCCTTAATTGTTTTACGCCTAAAAATAACTCTGAAAACACGAATTTCAGCCATTTAAACTCTTCTAAAAATACAGTTTAAAACCGAAAGGACTTTTTGGCACTCAGTGAACTCTTATATGCGTTTCGTAAACAGACCTCGGATATGTTGAGCAGTTTTCAAATCGCGTGGTTTTTTCTGAAGCTCCGTGCACCGTATGTGTGCCCGCGTAGACAGGGGCCTTAAGAATACCCGAGCTCACGGTGTGCAGAGCTTAACAAGAACCTACGCGATTTGAAAACTGCTCAACATATCCGAGTTGGGCCTGTTTGAAAAAAAAAAACATATAAGAATACGTTGAGGGCGGATGGGAAGTTTTGTTTCAGTATTTCTGTTTTAAAACTGAAAAGGGCTAAAACGCGAGTGTTCAGAATAACTTTGATGCGTGAAACGCCCAGTAAAGTTTCTTGAAAGCATCCAAGGGCCTCGCATTACACCTACAACTTCATTTCCCAGCCATATAATGTTATGGTTACCGCTCATTATTTCTAGTTCTATGCACGACCAGTATGACAGCGCGTCAGTTCAGAGCTGGTTATTTATATGGTTAAAGTTATCAGTTATTGGGCATGAAATTTTGTTTTTGATCATTCACTATTCCAATTGCTAAGAGCGACTTAATAAACCAATACAGCCATCAAAATTATGGCGTAATTTAACTCTGGCATTGTAATATATAGGTTTTTTTTTATTTATAAGAAAACAGAAAGCAGACATACCTTAGTGCAGTCTAATGAACGTTTGGATTTTTTCGCGAAACATACACGGCCCTACTGATACTAACCTCTGATAACTGTCAAACGTGAGGCAATATTTTTTGCACAGACTATAAATGGCAGATGCGGTGCGGGCAAGGCGAAGAAGGGAGTAAGCGAGCAGAAACGTGCGCAATAAGTTGTGAACAGTCTGCGGCAAAGAGTGCGAGATGTGTGTGCTCAACCATGAACATTTTCTTTTGGGCTCTCTCATTCAGAGTGTTTAGAAGATTGCCGACATTGAAAACGGGTAAGGGGTTCCCCAAGTGGAGCACTATGAGATGGCCTACAAGAGCAACAAGTGCTCAAAACCTCAAAAATCGGAGCGAGGCAAAAAAAATGGTTCTTTACAATGGGGAAGAGAGATTTTACCACACACAAAGCGAAAACATACAACGTGGGCATTGCCTGAAAATGCTTCTTTGTTCACTTCGCGTGTGTACAGTTCTCTGGAGTATGTCGAGGAGTGTGGTGAGAGGGTAAATAAAGGGAGGAATATTTGCAGAGACGCACTCCGGTATTTTTTTTTGTCCCGGTAGTTAAAAAGACAAAGCTCAGTCTGATACCCAGAATCTTCCACACTTTTGCACGAAAAACCTACAGATCTCCGACCAAAAGTATACCGTAGTCTCTCTAGTGTCCAAAATCGATTACCTCAAGCTATATATGATTACGTATATGTATAGACGGGATAAAATGAGCAGATTCATTTCACGATAGGCTAGAATCCACACTCGCTCACATTCATGCTGCTTAAGTGATGGGACCAAAATTTACCCGAAACTCTGAGCTAATGAAAAACCCTCAAAAAAATAATAATTGAATCACAAGCATCTCGGTTAACAGATATAACAATTTGGTAACCAATGAGCAAGTGTTATTTTCTCAAGAACTTATAGGATCATGGAGTCAAGTACATCCTAGGGTTCACTGATAACGCGAAATTTTCCAGTCCTTACATTGTAAACATTTTTTGTACTTTTTACAAGGAAAATCCTTGTAAACCCTTTTACCAACGATATCACTTGTAAAACTACAAGGCAGAGCTTTGTAAAATTGCATACAGTACAAAGTCTTGCCTTGCAGTTTTTCAAGTGATATCGTTGGCAACAGGGTTTCCAAGGACAATCCTTGTAAAAGTACAACTTTTTTTCCTTTTTTTTTTTTTTGAGATACGTATAAGCACCGAGTCACTTTACAGAAGCTGTGCATCCAATAGGCTGACTTTTATACAGTTGCGGCGTTATTTTTTTTTTCTTCAAGCGAAACATAACATCTGGTCGAAAATGAGGATTATTAGAGCCGGTATCACGCACCGACCAAGACAAAGGTATACGTTGGCGCAGGATGTGTAACGCAAAACTGTGTCAGAGTTAGTAAGTAGCGTCAAAAAAACTATAGTGTTTTGTTTTTATATAAATGTTCCATGTTTTGGTAAATTCCTAAATATTTTCAACTAATACTTAAATAACTGCAGCGCACATCAGTAATGCAAACGTAATAGTTAAAACTTAACTACGATTTGTAGAGGCAGGCCTCTTTCACGAAAAAAAAAAAAAAAAAAAAAAAAAAAAAAAACGAACGCTAATTAAACTTCATCCAGATATGCCGAGTAAAGTGTTTGAGAGAAACTCAACTAACCACGAAACACAGACGATGCTACAGTCTGGTTTAGAAATATCTTCACGAAAAATACATGGCCCTACCGATTCCTTTGACTGTGTTCTTGTTAACATTTTGCCTGAATTTGAAAATTCACGGTGGAAGAAGGGAATCATTGATAGTAAAATGATCTCAGTGCAGTGCTGGTTGATTGCAGTTTAAGAACTTTTTCATGAGTGACATCTTAGTCCTCGGTATACGGCGTTTGGCAGGAGTGATTTCGTGAATGCAACCCAAGTCGCAGGGAACGGAAATGTGTGACCACGGTGCTGCCATCTGTGGTGGATGAGACAAACCAAAGTTAACAAAGCCAAGGGGAAAATTTATGGTATTAACTTTTTAATGAATTTTAACAAGATGGACAGTATTTTCGTAAACATTTCTTGTCGAATATCAGGTCCTGAGCTGAAGTTTAGCATTTTTTTTTTAGTCTTTTTCGCTTTGCAATTCTAATTATTCGATAGTCGACGTAGCTGCTCCGGCAGCGAATTCTAGCGGCGGTTTCGGTAACTACAGGTGTTTCGCGTCATGAAATGTAGTTGAAAGCACAATTCTCTTATATTTATCACGCTCGAAATTATTTTAAAGAATTCTACGTTAAATTCCGTGTCCAAGAATTATATCGTAAGTTTATTTTCAAAATGATAATACATGAATGTGCTCGTTACCGAGGTGAAACGCATCACTGGCGAGTACTGAAAGTCTCGCTCACATATTTTTTTTTTCCAGAGAAGGATGATGGCATACCCGAAGAGACCTTCGCCTTGAGTGTAAATCCACACGCAAAGGGCATTTATCGTGGACACGACTGATTTGACCTACACACCCCGAGGAAGCAAAGAGATGCGCCACTGAATTATTCATTTCTCTGATCGCCGCTCCAAAGCGTTCGCATACATACTTAACGAAGCCAGGATCCAGGAGGAAATAAAAAAAGGGGTGGGGGGGGTCGAGGAGGGGAGCGTCTTGATTAAGAAGTTCCGTGATGTGAATCCGTTCCGAGCGAGAGGTATTTCGGTCGAGCGACTAATTACAAGCGCGGCAACGGGGTTGTTTGTTATTCCGTAAGTAATGAAGCCTTTAGCGCGCAAGGAAAACCAACTCGTCCAGTTATCCAGGTGTTTTAAGGTAAGGAAATACGAGAACAACAAATTTATTTCAGATTGCGCTATTATTTCGAACGAGCGTTTTTAAGTTACAGTTGATTGGTACGTCTTTTTTTTTCTCCCCACATGACATTGATTGCATGGCAATATTCTTAGTTTATTAAACGTCAATTTGGCCGGAATTGCAAACCTTACCCCCCCCCCTCCCCCTCGTTTTCCAAACATCGACCGTTGCCAAACGGAGCAACTTATCGTGTTTCCGCCGACGTAAGACATGTTAAGTTATCGACCCGAAGGTCCTCCAGCCTCGAATCCCGCCATTTTGAGATTACACCCAAACCTTTTTTTAGGACATGATATTTTTGCCCGAACTCGATTTCTGGCATAACTTTGCGAGTTATCCGTACATTAAAAGTTCGATCAAGACGACAGTTATTTTAAGTGGGGCGCAGAAGGTGCGCCGAAACATGATGCAAGCAGAAACAAATATTCAGCGGTAGTTTGCCGTAGTTTGTCATTTCCCTTCGGTTCTGAGCCACAGAGGAAAATTTCCCCGTTTTCGGCCAGGAAACGATCCAGGGATTCTTGGTCTGACCTCCTTCCGGTTCCGGGCTGGCGTCAGTTCGGTGAAGTAGGTTACAGTGTAAACTTAGTCCTCATTACGAGCGCAAGCGTAGAGACGAACGGGCAGGTAGGTACAGTAGGTATTTTTCCTCGTTGATAGCGAGAGTTTTGCAGATGGACAAACACTGAAGAAGTCAGGGAATTGGCGGAGGGAATAATCAACGGCCTATTGTTAGTCCCTCCGGAACCAGCGGTTACACTAATCGCGGCCACCAAACAAAAAGACTTATCGTGTTTCCGCCAACGTGGGATAGCTTAAGTCATGGCCCCGAAGACCCTCCCGCTCCAAATATTTTTTTAGAAATTTATTTGTATTTTCTAAATTATGTTTTTTTTTCATTGGTGATTTTCATTGACTAATTATTGACTAAGTAATTGACAAAAATATTCTTTATTTTAAAAAAAAATTCAGTAACATTATTTCAACCTTGCCATGTCTACTCGGAACTCAAATCAAAAACCCTTAGCATGCGAGCATCCACCTGCGCTTCTGAGGTCGGCTGGGTCAAGTTCACAATTTCGTGACGTCACCAATACGGTTATGGTATCGGGATCTACACCACTCCCGACCGGCTCCCCAATGGTGGCTTTTGAATCGAGAGATACGCAAACGCGGCACTAGAAAAGCTAGCTCATAGACGCATTGCAACATCAATTCAACTCACAAGGTACTATAATTCCTTCACGTTTTTATGTATATACATAATATAACACTCATAAACTAAATCATGCAGGGGGGTTTGGTCTAGTAAAGTTGAACGAAAAAAAATTATTTACGTTAACACTCTCACTCAAACCTTGTACGTTTAAATTAATAAACGTTGGCTATTATATTTATGAATAAAAATTATTTATAAATTTAAAGACATATTCCGAAAGTTAGGCTTTTTTTTGTAGATTGAAGGTTCAGAGTTCGGCTCCCACCGAGTTCATTGTATTTGTTAAAATAAATTGAAATAAACTCATTTTTTTTAAAGTTTATATTTGACTTATATATGTACGTCTGAATCCAAACCGCGGAAGGCATAGTTAAAACACTGTATAATGACGACAATAGCAAACCAGGGACACCGTGGTTTTAACTACGTGGGGTCACCACGCCCAACTGAGTAGTTCCTTCTACAAAAAAAAATATGTTGCTATCGATGCATCCACGTATTTTGATAACAGTTTCTTTCGCAATTTAAAAGAATAGGCCTAGCTAAAAAAAACCTATATCCTATTAACCCCACATTAGGTATCACCTGTGGCATGCAACTTATCTGAGATTTGACAGTTCTCGGCCCATTTCCAAACTGTCACTTGCAAAGCAGCATATGATTTACTATCAACTTTACGGTGAATTTAAGGCTTTTTAAAACCTTCTCTTACACTTGACCATTTGGCCAACTACACAAAACACTTTGCATAATCTTGCAATACTTAACTTAAGGTGATCTAAACTTAATAACTTAAAAACCAGAGCCTAGACATTATAAACGTCTAACGAAGGTAGCATCGAACCGGAGACCTCCAGCATGGACGATTCGAGTGCAGTGCCTCACGAGACTATCGGATAGGCAACATACTATACTCGTTTATAACTATCTTCTTCTCCTTTATATACATATATATACAAATGGATGTTTGTGTGATCATCTTCTATACGCTCACGCATCGTTCATCCGATTTGAGTTGAAACTTTGCAAACTTGACCTTCGAAGCAAGGGGAAGGTCACTGTCTAGGTGAGATTTCGATAAAACAAAACCTTTAATAATGGCGGGCTATTAAATGTAGTTCACTCGGCACGAGACAGAGCGTGCGCGTTGCATGCAATCAGGCGAACGATCGATATCGATATTGGACTACGCGAGCGCGCTCTATACAGTAATCAACTTAACCAAATATGAATGCGCTGCAGATAGACTATAAGATGGAAAACGTATTTGAAAGAAACTTTACACGTCACCAACTTCGGATTTCTGTTAATTAAATAAGTAACCGGTAATATCTTAACAATTAATAGATTTCAGTTTTTAAATGCATCGTTTTATACGGGAAAAGAAGTTTATCGGAAACACCTTAAAATGAAAAAATAAAAATAACGTATATCTTATTATTGACGGGATCAAAACATTTGACCGTATTGGACGGGAAATCGTTGTGATGGTAATTACCGTACTGTTTAGGTGAGATTCTGATAAAACCAATCATTAGAGAAAAATTTATTTATTCTTGATAAAATTTTGTAATTGCATTGATAACTCACCGTTTATCCGATCTCTATGAAATTTTGCACGCTTGACCTTTGAAATCATCGAGGTATTAATCTATGGAATGGTTTTCTGTTCTGAAGTAACTGATAGGCTATAGTAGCTGTTTAAAGGCTAATATGCTATAAATTTGTTTAATAGCGTGAAAAGAACTCGCTAGAAAGAATCTTAAATATGTCATTCATTATGTAGTGAATATTGCCAAAGAAACATAATACCAACACATCTGCAAGAAATTAGGGTTTAACTTCATTATAACGTTTGTTATGCAAAAGGGGGGAAAAAATGGGGGGGGGGGGGGGTTTATAGGTCGTTCTCATTTTGACTTCAAGTGTTTAAATGGCAAAGATTGTACACACTAACTCCTTTACTTCTAACCTACAAATTTAAAACACGAGGAAGGTCACTGTTCAGGCGAGATTTCGATAATACCAACCCTTAAAGCAAAAAATTAATGTGGTGCGCGAGTAGTATCGGATAGTTACCAATGAGCACTTCATGTCAGTTCCTCTTTTCTACGGTCAGAATAATAATGGTGGTGTGCGGTTCGAGAGAGATAGAGAGGTAAAGATATATATATATATATATATATATATATATATATATATATATATAGAGAGAGAGAGAGAGAGAGAAAGCGAGAGAAAGGAAGAGATGCAGAGAGTGACGGAGTGAGATAGAGGGTTAGAAATAGAGTGATAGATAGGGACTGGAAAAATTCGCGGGTTCAATTACCTCTAGCATGAACTCCATAGTTCTACGTACACTCAGTCAAATGTCACCCACTCATTGGCTGCTGTCTTGTGAGACGTCCCAACGTATTAGTCTGTGATTTGATGCTGCTTTAGTTGAGTTTTTCTCATTGGCCCAGAGTCATCCAGGTGAGTTGTGAGCCAATAGCAGAGTCAGCACTGAGGTATAACTATTTGAATTCTAGCCTATCGCGAAATGAATCCGCGAATTTTTCCGGTCTCTAGTGATAGAGAAATACAGAGTGAAGGAGAGAGATAGAGATATAGAGCTAGAGAGATATATAGAGAGTGATATAGATAGAGATAGGGAGCTTGAGAGATATGAAGTCATGAATATAAAGAGATAAAGATATATAGTTACAGAGAGATGAAGAGAGATGCTTTTTACGTGTGTACAAACTTAAAAAAAAAATTACAAATAGGTATTGCAAGGCATGCCGGGCATTAGCTAGTTCTACTATAGAAATAACTCTTAAGTGCGTCTTGGTACAACTAACATTACTCTCGCTCTCATTAAAACATAACTTCATCTCCACACGTCCAACTGCAAGTCTTAACTAAGTCAGTTACCGAGCTCTAACACAGCTAATAAACATGAGCAATAATAACGAATGTACTAAAATAATTGAACCGAAAGGTAGATATACACATTACACATATGCCCACTTTAACGTCTGAAAATTAACCCGGAGCGGTTCCGAGATCATTGGTGACACTGAACGATGTATTTCGTAACATCGCGTTTAAACTTTGAGCCTGTTTGTTTACGGACATTGACAATCACACCAATGTTTACAAACACTGTTGACAGAACAGCATTGGCAGAAGGCATAGATACATGGACCATTCGTACTACTTTTGAGAACTGTCAAATTTGAGACAAATTAAAACTCAAGATTATATTACGTAACAATTATATAATTTTTAACCTTATAATTTTACAAAACCAAAAAAATTATAAAATTATTAAATAAAATTGATTTTTACCACTGTCAGCATAGTATAATTTTAACACGTCGGAAACCACTACAGATGAGGTTTTAAAAATGTATTTAGTATCTACGTTTTCAACGAAGTCAATTTTATCCTTTCTAATAGGGGAACAGAGACGATACAACCGGTAAGTTCTCGCTTTAGTAAACATTCTAAAGGTACACATTTGCGTATCTTGTGTTATACTATTTGCTCAGTTGTCCAAATATTACTCCCAACTTTCACTTGAAAACTTCACGACAAATAGTGTAAACAACTTTCAAAATTGCACCGGCAACATTTGACTTCTGCACAGCTTAAATAATCAATAAATCTTTACGACAAACTACAGCCAACTAGCACTACCAACATCATTTTTGCTAGCTTAATTTGTTAATAGTTTCAGACGGAGGCAATGTTATGATTAATGAATAATTCAAAATGTAACGTTTTCATGCACAACATGCTTTTCCTAAAATAATTATGGAAGGACTTGGTCAAAAATGCGTATTTGCATTTCGTGACTACCTCTCATAATGTCTTTGCTGATTTAAAGCTTTATCTCGGAAATTTTGCGCGTCAAAATTTTATTTCCTTGCGACAGGAGGTGCTCTTAAGACAGACATGCATGCGTTATTACCATAATCACTTTTTTTTGTTTGTTTACCACGTCAGAGTTTCAAGATAGAACACGTTAATGAAGATGCCAATGCTTTATATAAAGTGAATAACAAATTTATATATACATGTATATATATGCAGTACCCGACTGAAAAATGAGTAATCGTTATTAATATTTTTCAGTTTCAAGTACGACATACTCTTTGCGCGCAAATGTGTTATTATTTTGGAGGGAAACAAAAATATATATATATATTGTTTATTTTCATGCGGGACCAAAACGACCGACGGAAATGTTAGGAATGCTATCATACGTAAAATAAAAAGTAAGTGTTTCTCACCGTGGGATGTTTTCGAAACAAACTCCGCCGGGAAGAGCAGGCGTGGCGTCGGGGTTGGTTTTTGGACGGGTCTGTACCGGCCGCAGCTGTGTGACTACACCTGGGAACGGACTCCTTTGTTGCGGTGCCCGGAGCGGACGAGGAGAGGGAGGGGAAAGGGGGCGGCGGGGGCTACGACGTAAGTAAAGAAAAACCCGCGGAATTAAAAAATGAAAACAAACACCGGGGTGGCAGGGAAGAGCTTCTCGCCGGACCGTCCGGCCGGTAAACACGCGATCAGCTGACTGAGGCCCCGCCGCGCTGCAGCCGGCGAGGCTTGCAGCTCCCGTCCCGCGGCGGTCTGCTGGGGAGGGGGGGGGGAACACGAAGGGAGGGAAATATTTCAGTACTCTTCGTCTCTCTCTCGTCCACCGCCGTTGCATCCGCCGGGGCGACCGGCCGGTTGAAAGGAGATGGGATGACTCCGGGCGGAGGAGGGGAGAAAAAGCCTCCTCTTTCCCCCACCCCCTCCCCCACTCTCCCATGTGCACCCGTGCCAAGGGCTCTGGGCGCGACCAATGGCTCCAGCTTGTCTGGCGTGGCAGCCCCGGGGGTTTCCCCTTCACCCCCTCCCTTCCTTGTTCCTGCCCCCTCCCACCCGGACCCAGGTACGTATACGAAGACGACAACAAGCCAGGCACCGGCGCGGCGGGGAGGGTCTCTCCTGGCCAGGAGAGGAACGCGTGACGTCACTCGATCGTCTTTTGTTATTCCCTCCCCCCCCCCCCCCCACGAGCCTAGAGCAGAGAAAGAAAGAGAGAGAGAAAAAAAAAAGAAAAGTGGGGTTAGGAATTGGATCTCCTCGGCGCGCAAGAAAACGAGATAATGAGAGGGCGGGAGAAGTGAATTATGTTCGCGGCCGTAATAAATAAGTTACACTTTTTTTTTTCCGCCTCCTCTTCATAAAAAAAAATTCCCGTCTTGTTTCTCTTCCGTTTAACCTCTCTTCATTCGTGGAGAACACTTTCTAATTCGAAAAGTTACGCGCCGATCGTAAAGTGGGATGGACGGGGAGCGCGTCTCCTTCAATGCGTTGCTATAAAAGGTCTTAATTAGTCTCGACTCAAAGATTGAGTGGTGGTGGGATCAGTTGAGATGCATCGTTACTTCTACTGTGAAACTAGACGATTGATCGCTTCCGTGAAAAATTTAGTTACACCAATGATACCATTCAGGCCCGTTCTACATGACGAAGACGGACCCGTAAGGATAAGCTCGGCAATACGAAGCCCTCCGTTTACGTTACTCCGTGTAACCAATAGATTGGCTGCCGTGGTAGCCATATTTCTTTACGCATTAAATAATAATTATAAAAATTGTTTCAAATACAAGAACATCATATTTTTTTTATATCGGTACCATACTTTAAATTTTATTTTTATTATATTTGTAAATCCTGAACGTGTTTGTTTCTGTCATCTCTCTCTCTCTCTCTCTATATATATATATATATATATATATATATATATATATATATATATATAATTAAATTAAATTAAATGCACGTGATCCCGAAGTTCAACATCATTGGTTGCCGTTTGTTACGTTTCCGTGTAGCTACATAACGTGCTTTAGAACCCCAACCTAGACCGCATAAGATCGATCTTTTTTTTTTTTTTTAACTGAACCCATCAACGATGCTATGAATTTTTACGTAATCTTAAAGTGTCTTATGCCCGGCTTGCAGAAATCATACACATATCCAAGCCTTTTTATTTGATAAATTACTGGCTGGAAGGGGCATGCGTATCCCACGCCTCAATCTGGATTCGAAGGGATGTTCTACTCCAGGGTCAAAAAATCTGTCGATTCTCGGTGGAAGAGGGGAGTTAACGTTCAGCACAGTTACAATTTTGCAAGCGCAAGAAAGCCCCCACAGTGTGGAACTGCCCAAGAATTACTCTCCCAGTTTAAAGCCACCCCCCCCCCCCCCTTTTTCCCAAAAAAAAAATCAAATGCGGCACCCGGGTTACAAGCCCCGTCTGACTCCGTCAAGTTACGTCCTTACAGAGAAGCGAGCGCGTGGTCTCACAACGCCACCGCGTCAACTCATGTGTCTTCAGTTCTGCTACTAGGTTTTTTTTTGTATGGTCGTGTAAACCGCGCCATAACGGACGTAAACTTCACGACTGGCGCTTCCGGTAGCAGCGAGGCCTCACTGCGATGAAAAAAAAAAGAAACACAAAAATAATAAACTTGAACGCAAACTTGACGGTCGACAATCGCTTGGTTCCTCCTCCTGCGTTGCCTCGTCGATACAGCCGCCGGCTATCACTTGGGAAGCCAAAGAATCACCATTTTTTTTTCTGAAATAACTTAAAAAAATATGTGTATTTGTTGGAGGGGTCCGGGTTAGGGAGGGAACTAAGTGCGTCGCAGGCCGCAGTGATTCTTTGGCTGGGTCGTTACCACAACGCCGAAATACCATAATGCGGAATGTCAAAATTGACCACAACGCCGACAGCTAGAAAACTTCTGTGTACCACAACGCCGAAATAACAACTGAATGAATTTGTGTGTGTTTCTTAAATGTACCATAACGCTGAAATACCACAATCAAATCTAACCTAACCTAGCGTAATATAACCTAACCTAACTTAACCTAGCCTAACCTAACCTAGTCTAACCTAACCTAGTCTAACCTAACCTAGTCTAACCTAACCTAGTTTAACCTAACCTAACCTTTGTGGCAGTCCTGCAATAAAATTTTTCGGCGTTAATGTATTTCGGCGTTGTGGTACACAGCAGTTTTCTTGCTGTCGGCGTTGTGGTCAATTTGGCATTTCGGCGTTGTGGTATTTCGGCGTTGTGGTACGTCCCCGCCGAAGCCTATACTCCCAGTCATGCAGGGAAGGGTCGCATGTGCGGGGACTGACCAGTCGCGGCAGCGATTGGCGCGTCTTATTTGCTTGATACCGCAGGGCCGGAACTAGGGGGGGGGGGGGGGCAAGCGGGGCATACGCCCCGGGCGCAAAGCTGTGGGGGCGCCGAAATCACCAGCTTGCATTGTAATTCCTACTACAACTGGTAACTGGTTAAAAGTTTTTTAACTTGCATGCCAGGAATGTCTAATCTGATTTACAATATAACGTCTCAGCATATTCAATGAACAAGTCTAGTGATTATACGGACTACTTTATGGACATAGTGGGTTCATGCATGGAAGTTACAGTGGCACAGAAACTGTTACATGTAGGTATGGAAAATGCTTAAATAGCACCATTTTTCCGTGGGAGGGCCCCCGGACACCCCGCTTTATGGGTGTGGTATGTGCAAAAAAAGAGGGGGGGGGGGGGCATGAATCCATTCATGCCCCGGGTGCCAGAGACTCTAGTTGCGGCCATCAATCAGGCGCCGTGCATGAGATCCCAGCAGGCACGTGCTGACGCCAAACCGCCAGGCGACGACGAGGGAGAGTAGCATCAGCAGGGGAAAACACAGATGAGAGGGGAAAGAGCGGACTGGATAACACAGCGATCGTCCGGCGTCAAAGACGTCTCGCCACGAGTGCAGGAGCAGGCACCACCCCACTCCCCTCCCCTTCTTAATCCCTTGTCGCGACTCCCCGCGCAGAGCGACAACAATAATTCCGGGAAACCCAGCGCAAACCACGGGTTAAACCCCTGAAAGTGTTTGTGGATGAAAAGCACACATACCCAATGATAAAGCCCCCCCCCCCCCCTTACCGTTTACAACACGACCGCGAAGCAGAAGTGGTTGTGTGAGAGCAGAGCTACTAGTCACGACTGCCACACTATGGGTGGTATGTTATATCACATCTATTTTCAAGCAAAGTTCGCCCACGCCTAGGCTCTGAGATGTGCCTGGTTGGTATGTAAGTTTGTGTGCTTTTCTTAATTCTCTAGTTCGAAGTGCTGACTGGTAGATGAGTGAGTGTCCGATGTAGCCACTCACCTCAAGGGCTGCGAGCGCCCCTGGACATGAATCCAGCAATTGATCAAAAAAATATATATGAAAGCGGACTACGCGTCCAAGTTCCCAATATCCCGCATGGTAGACGCTCTTCTGCTGTCCAACTCTTCGTTCGTACCATCCTCTGTTTCCTGTGTATGTACTCCTATGCAATTGATGCATGCCACCGCATCCCGCAAATCTGTGCAGTTTCTCCTAGGTCATACTTAGCAGTGGCGTCTCGTCAGGGCAAGCAAGGCAAGCAGTGCTTGCCCAGGCAGTTTCCAGACATTGTATTTTTTAAATATATATTATATTCAGAATAGTATTTTACTTTGGCTCGTGCAGTTAGGTGTATGTATTTTTTACACTATCTTCTTGGGACCCAATACTGTGCGCTATAAGAAAAGAACTCGTTGACACAAAACATGCTGTTTTAGAAGCGTTGCTAGGTTTAGAAGCGCTCTCCGTGCATGGCTAATCCCAGCGTGACTGGGAGTATAGGCTTCAGCCTGAAACGCACTTAGGCCCCTCCCTAACCCGGACCCCTCGAACAAACAGACCTAATGCAAAAAAAATACAACTTTTGCGATTTTTCATACTTTCTTACGCGTTTAGCGTATAAAAAATATCTGTCACCTAACCTTTCAATGTTTAATTTTTGTTACGATCACCTATACTTGCGAAAACCTTCCCTCTCGAAAAAAAAATTATAGAGAATAATTTTTTGCAAAATTAACCTAAACTATTTTTTTTTTAACTCTTGCAACAAACATGTAAAAATCCCAAGATGCACGGACACAGGTTTTTCTACCATCTGACCCCGCACGTAAGAATCTCGGGTTTCTCCAATTGTTTCGCGGTGAAATGCGCGGAAGGTACCGGTGTTGTCGGGGGCGGAAGAGACGTCGTCATCGTCGCAAACACACTCCGACGAGTAGTTGTCTCGCCTGGTTAGTGGCGGGACGGGTCGGCGTTTGTCTTCGTCGCCGTGCGTGTGCGGGGGTGATTAGCGCCCCGTCTCCCCCCCCCCCCCCCCCTTCTTGCATCTCGTCCGTGATCCCCTGGCTCCGCGCGTCTCGCAAGTCCTCGCACGGGGGCGCTGGACAGTCGACCAATGGCGGCTCCAGGAAGACCTCTCGGGCACAGGAGGATGCAGTTAGTAATCATGACATTGCCCTTGGGATGTTCACAAAATATAATATGGTCTCAAATACTGAAGTGTAGTTTTTTCGTACAAATTTTGATTGAAAGAAGAGTTTAGCACATTAACGAAAGTATTTAAGTTAACATTAAGGGTTCCGCCTACCTGGTCACACAGACGGTGCTCAGAGCTTCAGGAAAAACGACACGATTTCAAAACTACTCAAGATATCCTATTGGGGTATGTTTACGAAAAGCATTTAAGAGTTCGCTGAGGCCCGAAAAGTACTTTTAATTTTAGATCATGTTTTTAAACTGTATTTCTAGAAGAGTTAAAATGGCTAAAACGCATGATTTCAGAGTAATTTTTAGGCGTAAAACAACCAGTACAGATTATTAAAAGCACTTAAGGGGCTTGCATTACAACTTTATCTTCATTTCTCCGCCATAGAATGTTGCGGTCACCGCTAAAATTTCACGGTTATCCTGTGACGACGAGAAGACTGCGCGCCAATTCAGAGACTTGCGCTTAGAGGCGACACCGTGCTAGAAGCATCAGCGAGCGTCGCGCTTATCATCCCGCCTCACTAACACACATACACCCCTGACGAGGCGGGTCCCTTAACATTTCCTACAAAGAAATAAGAAGTAAAATTATGGGCTCGGAAGGGGCTATCGCCCCCTGCGCCCTTCCTCTGGAGCCGCGCTTGCTGTCGAGTGGCGTCGGCGAGCAGGGACGCCAACCCTTGCGTCTGCTCGACAACACGATAACTGTCGGGAACCCCCGCAAGTAATACTCCTCGCGTGATCCAAAGTTTCCAAAAGGAAGATTTTTCACTCAAACCTCTACGTTTTGGAACTGCTTTCTTCGGATGTGTCAGTTTTTTTAAGGGAGATCTAGGATCTCACCACGCTATCTTGTCAATCATTATTTTTTCTCTAATTTTGATTTTTAAGTCATTTATCACAATAACTGATGAGACTTAGAGGAATTTAAAAAAATAATGTGAGTGAGTCTTTCAGTATGTGAAAAATGTTTATAATCTTATTTGTAGGGACACCTGTATTTCGCGAATACATTTCGTGTCAAGGTATTTTACAAAACACTGTAGATTTTTCTTGTAATTATTTGGCTGTGGTCGTTGAAGGCTGTTTTCCCGCACTTGACGGGGCCAATGAGGACATTGTTACCGTACTGCTGCACGCCCGCAATTCGCCAAACCTCTAAGAAAAAAGCTACAGTTTTGTGTGAAATAGCCTGACACGAGATGTATTCGTGAAATACAGGTGTCCTTACTTATTTGGAGCGTTATCGTCTGTCATTAAGATGGCCGCGTGGCCAGGCGGACGAGTTCGAAAGGCGCGATGAAAGTTTTTAATGGCTTTGGTGTTTTGTAGTTGCTCGCGATAATATGGTCGGTTTTATCATTGAATATAATGTACATTATATTATATATTCAATGGTTTTATCCTCTCGGCGGTAAATTATTCTGGAGACTGTTCGTTGATAACAGACGATAACGACGTAAATAAGATGGCACATAAATTATTCATTTTTCTGTCGTAACAATAATTGGAATAAATACCTTGAAATATAAACTATAGGGGAAAAAAACTAACAACTCCGAAATAACGTGGGTGATGACCTTGATCGCCCTTACAAACACGCATTCGAAAGCAGTTCCGAGACGTACAAGTTTGAGTGATAACTACTCGATGGGATACTTAGGGATCTTCCCCAATGATGCGTTGAATTTTATCTTATTTCCAGGAGGTTTTCCAGCTGAAAATGTATATACTGGTTTCTTCTTCGGAACTGCGTTCTCAGTTGGGTTAGTAGATTCAGCTTCAATATTCTGGGTCCTTGTGGAGCTGAAATTTTATTTGAACATGCTCTGAATTTTCGGTAACGTAATTAAAAAAAAATTGGAATACATGCATATTCCATACATTTCCACGATGAAATTGTTTTTAAACGCAGAGATTTTGAAACACTTAATTAACAAAAAAAAATTGGTTGTCTGTAAAGTCGTTTTACGGACGATAGTTTAACGTGAAAACGTCATATCAAAACATTGATGAAATGAATTGCATACTTTATGAATAAAATTGAATCATTTTTATTTTAATAATAAAATAATAAATACTTGAAATTATACTAGTAATAAGATTTTTAAAATGCAAAAATAATTAACCTTTATTGCCGAAATTGTTGTTGTACTAAGCAATTAAAACCACATTAACTTTTCACTTCACTTTATAAACAGTCGAGTGGAAGAGAGATAGATGCGGCGCAAGCGTACAATGAGCGTAACGGGACACAGCGTAACGGAACAATATGCGTAACGGGACACGTTTTAGTGCGTGCAGCCGGCGTTCATCGATTTATTAGACGTTTTCACGTCAAAAAATCATATATCTTTTTTTAATATTTCCGCATTGAACAGTTGAACCGTTCAAGACAAAAAAAAACTATTTTAATGGCAGGGCTGGTGAAAGGAACAGTTTTTGTCGTGCTCGGGCCTGTGTACCGTCCAAATCCCGGTTCCATTCCGTCGCGTGCCGCTGCAGGTGAACGTATCACCTTGGTGACGGACGTACACTCCGCGCCAGAACCTAGGTCCCCCTCGGCCACAAGTCACGAGTACAAGAAGATTCAGCCTCCATGCTGCAGTTCTCTTCTTTTTTGACGTGACAACGTCTAATAAATCGATGAACGCCGGCTGCACGCACGAAAAAGTGTCCCGTTGCGCACATTGTCCCGTTACGCTGTGTCCCGTTGCGCTCATTGTACGCTTGCGCCGCATCTATCTCTCTTCCACTCGATTTGGAACAACCATCGATTTTACTTTTTCGAGGTACATTAAACTTGAAACACTCCCATTCGTTTCCTATTTTTCCTATCATCGTCCTATCCTTAACAGAATAACACAGATTGGAAGAAGTTAAATAGCAAACATGTATAAAAGTTATAGTTAAAATAATCTGTGTGTTAAAGTAATAAACATATTTGAATTAATGAGTGCAAAAAAAAAGTAAATTCATCAATTAAATTGTAGATTTCATTTCACTCCTTTGTATCCATACAAAATAATGATAATTCATTAAAAATTATTCAATTTTATTCATAAAAGTATGCAATCATTTCATTAATGTTTTGTTATGACGTTGTTACGTTAAACTATCGTCCGTAAACCGACTTTACAGACAACCAATTTTTTTATGTGTAAAATCTTAGCTCTCGGTATACGGCATTCGGATAGGAGAAATTTCGTGATGGGAACGGAAGTCGATTGGAACGAAATGTGGAAGTCTCAGAAGTCTCTTAAAGACAGCGGACCCACGTGATTCGTCCGTACCGTGTATATTGCTTTCGTGAACATTGGGGAATTTACACCGCGCATAGGTATTGAAAAATAAAACTTTATAGTAGTATAACTATCATTAATACATTTTCTTATAACTTATAGTAAAAAAAGAAATAATAACAACTTGAAAAATACGCTAGAGTCTCTTAGTTACCATTGAAATGTATTAATGGCGCAGCGTTCATCATACTGTAGAGACACAACAAAACTGTTAAGACTACATATTTATTTTTTAAAGTGAAACTTCATTACAGCCGGTTGGGCAGTCAAGGCAATGACGTCATGAGAGCGTAACGGAAAGTGTAACTCTCAGATGGTAACTAAAAGTGCAAAGCCTGTCACAAATAATGCAGGAAGCCTTATATTAGCAATAAAATTACTTGCCAGAAACACAGATTGCAGCAGCAGCAGCAATCGATGAAATGTTTACGTTATAACTTAACCCACTTGGCATTTGCATTCTAGCGCACTTGTTTACTTGCACAATTATTTACTTGCTCACTTGCATACTTCCGCACTCAAATACTTGCACACATTTGTTGTACACTCGCGTGCCTGTGTACTCGCCTGTACGCTTCTATTATTGCATACTTATTTTGTATATCCTTCAAATTTTCAATATATATATTGCTAATCACGCAGTGATTTATGAAGAAATATTTCCAAAAAATGAGACTTTAGGAGTAAATTTGAATGTATTCTAGTGAGCGAACATGACATAAGTCAGGAATAATTTATAGTTGTCAATATACGTTTGACTAACTAAACAGAGCATTTACTGTGTAGGTTATATATGAAATAATAATAAACAACACAGTGCAGACTAAATTACGATGATTTTACAGAGAAACGTATGTAATATAAGATGACACGGAAAGTGAATCTCAGCCTTAGGGCGCGTTTATAAGTCACGCAATGAACGCGCCTGCGAACAGTGCAATAGGCAACCAACGCAAGAGAGCCACAGTCGTTTATAAAGCACGCAAGTCATAAGACGAACTTAAAAAAAATTAAGTAGTAAAAACACTTTTTTACCACAGGCTTCTTTTGCTAATTTATTTTATCACAAAGACAAAAAAACTCAATAATTTGATTTTAAACATTTATTTTCTATCACCGTGTAAAAGTTGAACATGTACAATCATTATGTAATCAATACAAAGAACATTGTGGGTTCTATGCACTTAACGTCTGCGTCTTGAAAGATTTTCGGAACACTTATCTTAAAATATTTCCGTCTAAAACGCAAGAAAGTTGGAAGTTGAACAGTACTTGCGTTGCGCTATTCCGCCTTGCGTAGTTTATAAACCGATACTCTAAAATGTGGCTGATTAACATTTTTTTGTCTTGCGTTCTTGCGTTTCGTGCGTAGTTTATGGACCCTGCCGTAAGGTGTTAATATAGGAAACGTAAAACAACCATCTTGGTTTTCTTGGATTCACTTAGCCTATTTTAAATGTTATATTAATGGAATATCTTTTATCATTTTTTTTTTTAACTTTTACCATTGAAATTTTCACTTATATAGTCACGCCACTTGATTCGACAAATGCCTAAAGTTGATAGTGATTTCCTGCAAAAAAAAAATTTCCCCTGCGAAATCATTAGCATTAGTAGTAGTATAAAATAAGACATTCAGACTGAGGTTCAGGATTAAGTTCCCCGAAATCCAACCATACTGATGTGATTAGTAGTGTGTCTTTTACGGTAGAAAATTAATTAAATTGGATCTCTATATTAATGGAGTAAAAGTTAAATAAACTTTAACGATGGACTTCTTTAATTTCATGGATCATGGATAGATGAACTACGGGATCCAGCATGGACCCTAGTTGAATTAAACGTCAATGTCTTAGTTGCATCGTGTGGAGCCGCTCGCGTGATACAGTCACCCCCTGTCCGTGTCGCCAGAAGGCGCGCAAAGCTCCAAGGGTTAAAGTGCCATTTACAAACCGCTCAAAATTTATTGTAAGTGTCTAATTAGTAATTACGAATAGTATTTAAGAACCATCGCAATTTTCCATACAAGTTTCGATCCGTGTTTTCGTCTGTAACGTGTATATTGTTGGACATTGGAAAAAGTTGAAATGGTAGTTTACACTGACGTTTTTAGGTACGAAAAACTCTACACGCAGTATTGTAAGCGGTATAGGGAAGTTCAAGGAGCCATTTATCTTTAATATTCCTCCTTGAAATAACAGTTTCGCCGCTCAAGTCCCACAAATGCGCGCTACCGACGAAAATATTGCACCTGAGTTCGGTGCCCAGCACGTAGAGGCTATGAGGCGCGTGCTACGCGAGCCAGTGTCGCCCTTAGCGACCCCGCGCTTTCAGAGCTCATGCATCCTACCAGGAAGCCATCTTAACGCCAGAGGATATTAGCATGCGAAAACCCAGTGGGGAAAAGGGGGGGCGGGGAAATGAGAAAAAATGTTCAGAAATTGGGTAATAGGGGAGAAGGGGTAATGGGGAGAGAGGAAGGAAAAATAATATTAATCAAGAAAGTGTTGAAAAATGTACTAATGGTTTAAAAAGTTACCTCTTTTTAAAAATTAAACGCTGTTTTTTTTCTTCCTTTTGTTAGATAGGCTATATTTAAAAGTGGTAAAGGAAAACTACTCGTGCAAAAATAGGTAAATGGGTCAGTAACGCTAAGCATTCACCGTCAATTACTTTTCTCAAACAAAAAGCAAGGACGGAGCTGCAGTTCGAAAATTTGTAACTAATCCTCACAATGTTTATATATATTAAATAAATTATGATCTTTATTTTTTTAATACTTTATTATTGTACCGCACCATGGCCCCTCCTCCGTCACTTCCGAAAAAACGTACCCCCATCCCTCCTCCGTTTTGAGCTGGACACGCCCTTGTAAATAGGTACAAAAAGAAAATCAACAAGGGCAGGATGGTGGGGGGTGTGTTACACCTTAACACGTCGACGTCAGAAACCAGAACGCGGTCGCTGCCCGGACCAAGTGCCACGGCCGTGCTTGGTGAGGGGGGAATGACTATTCTTTAACGGAAAAAAGAAAGGGGGGAGGGGGTCAGAGAGAGCTCGAGGGACGAGCGCGGCGGCTGATTTGTTTGTTTACACGACTGGCTGAGGGCCCGCCGCCTGCTGATGAAGCGAGCGTCGCGTCGCCCCGTCCCGAGGAGGTCGCTCTCTGCTGACGTCATCGCGCACCGCAGACCCCGGCGCTGGGTCAAACACTTGCCTTCGCAACTGCCAGAGCAGATTCTCGCCATAATTATCACACGCATGCAAGATCTTCCCCTGACACTCGTTACATTTTTTTTGTGACGTTGGTAGTACATACAAGTATTTCCCGGACCAGGGTGCGAGGTGCCGAACGACCTCCGATGTCACGGCGGCCATTTTGATGTCAAATTTCTTCGAAATTCTTCAAAAATGTCTCAAAATTACTCAAAGTACCTAAAAAATTTCCCAATTTCGAGGGAAAAAAATTCCCGTTTTTATGGAAAATTTCCAATGATATAGGTACAAAAAAATCGGACAGCTTGAAATTAATTATTTAATTTAGTGAAATAATCGAGATAAATTTAAATAAATAATAAAGCTCAATAAACTGTTGAATGTTTATTCTAATTTATTAATTTCTGTTATTTATTAAATAATGTAATAATTTGTAATGCTAATAAATTATAATACATATAACCTCACAAACACTCCCATGAAAACTGCCAGGAGACTACTAAACCTTTCACAGACACTCACTGCCAGCGACAATGGAAGCTTATAAGCAACATGACGTCGTTACACATACGGGAACATAACCTCAATTATATAAATACACTTGAAAATAAAGCTTGAAAAATTTTATGAACACAATTTCTATCACTAATATTCACAATAAATAAATGTTTTTTTTTTTTTAAATATATGGACCAGTATTCAATAAGAATCACTATTGCATGAGATTTAAAAGCACATATGTACATACTCTTTACTTCTACGTAGCCTTTTTTTTTATTGTGAAAATTTCGTTGCGTGGTGCGCGCGCATCGTTAAAATTCAGTCTCGTCTTTTTCTTTTCAAGTTTAACATTAAAAATTACAGTGTACTACCACCTCGGAAACGCCTTCCTGGAACCACTCCTGGGTCACACTGCACTCCCGCTGACCAATCACGTGTCACCGCGCGCCTCGCCGGACCGGCTGCGGCAGTTGGACGCTGGCAGCGACCGCCGCGTCGGACCGTTGGCTTGGGGGGGGGGGGGGGGGAGGAGTCTTTAAATAATTACTGTTTGCTTTCTCACGGGCCGCCGGGCGCCGCTCAATATTTGAACACGGGGACCGGTGCTGATGGATTCATCGAGCACTTTCGACTCCTCTACCCACCCCCTCTCCGCCCCTCCAACACTCTCTCGCTCCCCTCCACAGCCCTCTCACGAGGTCAAAGCGAGTGTCCGAACTACAGCGCGTCTCAACGTTAGTTTGCAGTGTGCATTCCACTCTCTTTCCAATGCGCCGATATCTGCCGTTATCGCTGAGCGCTGTTGCCAGATGTAACGCTATAGAGAACAACAGGTTTAGATACACCTTTATAATGCAATGGATTTTTTTTTAATGTGTCTGAAACATTGTTTTTTTTAAAAGGAATGTAATATTTTTCTTAGAATTTTGGAAATACATTTTTTTTGTTTTAATTTTATCAAGAGCATCAATTGATAACATCCTATCTTTACTTCTGAAAATACGTAACTGAAAGACGTCACCTTGGTATCAACAATTTTAAATTGCCGGGTTATAAATAGTGAGCGACTGCTACAAATAGTTTTTACTGTGGAAGAAAATGGGTGTTTAGAATAAATTATTATTTTTTATTTTATAACGACTACAAATATGTTAATAGACTATTTTTTTGTTTTAGCAAATCAATATGATACAATTAAAAAACTTATATTTAAAGATGGTATACAAAATAAGATTTTTAATGTAAACAAGTTGGGTCGTATCAATGTGGTAACATGGGCGCCATTTATTATGTACTGCAATCTAAGAATGACACACACTATAGGTGAGCGAGAGAGAGATAATTTCACCCTTTAATTTTCCTCGGACAGTACTTGAGCGTACGCTGACTTACGGCCCGTAGAGAAGTTTGGGGGGGGGGGGGGGGGGGGGTAAGCAGACAACGTGTAGCGATGTGCGTACAGGCAAGCACAGCTGAAATTGATTCATCAGGGATGCGAACCAATGTTCCCGAATATATTATGTAACATATTTTCTCCTCGCGTTGTTTTCGAATTGCAAACGGCAGACACCTGGAAATTTCGCGTATTTCGTTTGGCGTCGGGCTAAAATCCGAAGCCAGTATGTTTACTCTACTAGCGTTTGCTTTTACGCTGTTGAAGATTTTTGTATTATATTTATGTATTATAATGATTGGAATGTCAGTTTTCGTAGGCATTTTAAAAATTCTGGTTACTTTTTTCTATGACTATTTTAGTACCTATACCAAATGCATTCCAGGATGGTTCCATTTTCATTATCATAAATTTTCATTTGGCACACCAATATGTTTGCTATGTCCCCTAATGTCTACGAAAGTGACTACATACAGGTTAATGTTACTGCACATGGGTCCGCCATCTTTGTGTCACATTTGCGTTCCCGACTTCTGTTTCATTTTTACAAATACAAAATAATATTCAAACTTACACTAATTGAACACATTAGCGTTTAAAAAAAAAATCGCGAGACCAATTCGGCGTGTGAAGATTTATTCCAGCCTGGTTTGGAACACAGAAGCCTTGAGTTCGGTACCTAGTCGGAAATTATTCACCCCCACCACTTTTGGAATCAAAAGCTTCGCAGATTTTGGTGATTTTCATCCTGCAATGTTGGCAATGGATTCAATAACTCTCAGACTTGGGAGTTAATATATATTCACTTATGAATTCATGGGTAAATTGCTACGGTTGTTTTACTTTACAAGCATTGCATATTTGGTTTTTTTTTAAACATTTTGTTCCCTGTTATGTATAATACGAGGTCTGCTGTTTGTAAGTAGATGCAGGCGCATAATTAATACGCAATTAAATTACCATTATTTTTCGCATCATAGTCACTTACTAATTCGTTTTCTGTGTTCCAAGAGCTGGTCATGCACTCATTTATTTCTTTATCGTTATTATAAGTGGCATAGTTAATGAGATATGCTTTTTCTTACACATAACCACCTTAAAAAAAGATACTCTACGTTAACATTAAGTATTTAAAAATAAATCATTATAGCAGAACAAAAATTATACCTATAGGACTGCATAAGTGTATTTAAGAGTTAGGCTACAAGTCATTTTTTGCCAATATAAGACAATATACCATTCAGTTACACGTTTATGCAGCAGGTAAGCAACGGAGTAATCATCCAGAGATGCTTCTTCAGTCCTTTTAAAAGGTAGCATTGGTTATTTCTATAAATAATTATTTATAAAAAAAATTCCGTAATCAGCAACAAAAATAATAAGAAGAAAACTAAAAATCTTACGTGGAAGTTGGGGCCAGGGTTTAATCCTTTCACCGTGGCCCGTGCCGGCGAATGGTTGGTTCCCAAACCACAAGGCGGGCGGAGATGTGTCAATACGGCTGAATAACAGCCATTATCGTAATAACAGTCTCCCGTCACACCCTCTGCCCAAGGGGGGAAAGGGGGCGGGCGCGCTCCAGAGCGGCGCGGCTGGTATTAAATGAGTTTCCGCCCCCTTACAGCCCCCTAAATCACGAAGGGGCGGGTCTCACACACATTCCAGCAGCGGAAGAGTGGATCTGGAAGGGGGGGGGGGGGGTTAGCCCCATGACCGACCCTTGAGGCCTGACCCCGGCCAACAGGACTAGCCGCGGTAGAGCCGCAGCCAATCGCTGTGCTGCAAACTTGTCATTAGGATTCCCCCCCCCCCCGCCGGGTCACCAGCTCAGCAACGCCGGTAATCAACACGTTAAAGCGTTCCTAATCAACCCAGCATTCTTGAATCGAGCGCGCGGGGGAGTTCTTGCGTAAACGTTCCAACACCAGCTAAAATTTCACGGCCACAATGAAATCTTGAATTTATTATTTACTATGATGTAATCAGACCTTTTTTTTTATTGGAATTTTTAATTATACTCATGTATATTTAAGGCGAATAATTACCTCGTAGGTCAACTGAAATATTTTATAATCAGTCACACTTCCTGTACGAAGGTCAATTTAAAGATGTTGCTTCAAACTCACGTATTTATATTTTATGTAAGTTGCCTTATTATTATTACAACTATCTCTTAATGCAAACTTGGGATATTTATTTTTTGTTCTAAAATGATCAACGAATACGACTATTGTGAAGTGCCTAAACATTCAAAGAAAAACAAACGTACAGTAAACTATTTTAGAAACTAATATTTTAACATACATGAATAATATTATCTGTTAAGTTATTATTTAATTTTGGTTTAGGATGAGAAACTATGTTTGTAAGATGTTTCACCGATGTGTAAGATTTTGGCTACCAATTTAGACATATTGTGACGATATCTGTGATCTTCTTACTTCTTTGAAGGTCACCTTTGTCTTGTCCTCCTGTGGTCATCCATCATGTTAACATATTAGTTTATCTTGTGATTATAAACCCACTTGATTATGATTAATTTTCCTGGTTATTTTCTGAATAAGTAACTTGGTTTAAGTCTGTAAACAGAGTCTCGATTTATAATGTGTCGCATGAAAGAGGCGTTATGGCTGGAGAATGTAATGATTCACTTTGTATTGAGGGTAGCCCCACGTACTAGCCGCCATCTAATGTATATTTTCTGTGTCAATAAACTACTTACTTACTTGATTATATGATAATTTGGTCGCTCCATACCGCCATATTTGCTTTGATTTCCGCATGAATCTTTATAAGTATTTATATCATATATTTTATATTTTTTGCCATTTCTTCTAGCGGTCCTTGTGAGACATCCAGGCCATGGTTGTGTAAATTCCATTAAGTTCTGGAACGGGAGTGAGTCTTTTTCCTCCTCCTCTAGCGGCCTCAGAATGCTCCCGACAATTTCAGGAAAGTTTCTACAATAAATTTTATTTCCGGCATGAAGCATGTTTGCATGAGCGGGAACCCAAAGCTTTATATCTGCGGCATGGAGGCGAAGGGACAACCCAATAACTGCTCCAGAACCGGGGGATTTTTTTTAAGGGAAAAATTTCCCCACTTAGTTATAAACGAACCCGACCCCCCCCCCCCCCCCCTCACCCTACAGCTAGCAAGAATCTGACCCCTAGACAACAGCAGGAGAGTGTGAATATAATATTTCAAAGTCAACTGTTAATCAGTGATATTTTGCTGGAAAATTATTAACTGTTTCCCAGAGGAATATCACTGGTTTGCAGTAATTATTCACAGATTCGTGTTTTGATTCTGTTTGTAGCCACGCGAGAAAAGAAACCAAGGGAGAGGACAAAGTTACAGTCTGTGTCAAGTAATTTGTAAAAATATTTGACGGTTCAGGGAAAGTAGCACCGGTGGTATACCCATTCCCCAACTTTCACTTGAAAAAGCATCACATATTTTTGTTTTTTTTTGTTTTAAGGCCCTGCCACACTGTCAAATATTTGTCTCCAACAATACTTGACAATTCAGTTTGGAGAGGTGGGTAGTATTGAAAGGAAAACTGCTTCCAATTTTCTCCATCAAGTACATTTGGACAGGCAACCTCAATTATGTTTTAAAACATGCCACATCATCAAAGATTATTTATGGTCCATTTTAATTTGATGGAATTTTTAAACTTATGCTCATTGTGCTTTTATAATTTTTAAAAAATATATATATACGTATATATATAAATTTAACTCACAATAATATTCGTTACGTTTTAAAAATAAATTTTCAGTGGTGTTTTAAAATTATAAAAACTTTTTTCTTCTCTTTAACACATAACATTATTTCGCAAACGGCATTCCTTTTTAACAATATTTTAGTTATTTCGCTCTTATAACCCCTTTAATCACCCATTTTATAGATTCGCTGTGACGGAACCGGATTCGTTTCCGAGTCCGTTATGCGAGATTTGAGTGAGACGAGTCAAATATTAAGTAAACAGGTTCTCCAATTTTTTTCTTTAGACAGCCGCAACATGAATTTTCTCTGCATCTGCGAGGCATTTTAAGACGATAAAAAAATAGATTTAAAAAAATATTTTACTCACAATTTCATCACAAAGTCTTAGAAATAAAGGAAACTTAGGGGGGGGGGGGGGGACCCGCAAATGTAAACAAAACATGGTAGTCATTAGTAGAGCTCTGCTGATAAAACAATAAAACCAGAATTATATAAACTAATAATTATTAAAATAAATTAAAAAAATCACCTGGGCGAGTGTAGTGGCAGATGCGAGTGCTCAGGCTGAGAACATGCCTTGTGATTGTGACGTTCGATTGAGTTCGACTTTTTTTTTTTTTGAGCTGCGGCAGCGCAGTGAGCTTCTAGAGCCGCACAGGGAAGGGGAAAGCCGCATGCGGCTCGCGAGCCGCGGTTCTACCAACCGCGACCCCATGGTTAGAGACCCGAAAAATTCGCGGGTTCATTTCGTGTTATGCTAAAATTCAAATAATTATACCTTAGTGCTGCTTCTGTCATTGGTTCACTGTTAATCTGGAGGACTGAGGGCCAATTAGAGACCCTCACTCATAGAAGTGTCGAATCACAGGCCACCCAGTCGAGACGACTCACAAGTCAGCAGCCAATGAACAGTTGGCATTTGCCCGAGAGTGTAGAGGATATTGGAGTCTATCCTGGAGGTCATTGAACCCGCGAATTTTCCGGGTCTCTACCCATGGTATGGGGCCACTACCGCCGACAACCGTACGAAGTTGTTTACAAGCAGTGTCGGCGGGACGACAGCGGCGGAAAGATGCCACTTTTGAGGACTGGATTCGAGACAAGGTTACGTGGCACGGACTCTAGGAGTTTCACTCGGGTGGACTGCGCCCGTGTCAGAGAACGAGAGAGAGAGAGAGAGAGAGAGAGAGAAAGAGAAAGCGCTCCCACGACTGCGCTTCTCTAATTTACGCGACGTGGTTCACTTCCCGTTATCGCAGTACACGAAGGACAAGGCAAGGGCTTGCTCCGTAACTTTCAATTAAAGAGCGAGCTACGAGCTTGTACTGTGCGCGCTCCAATCCCCCCGCCGGCTCGTTTGAAATGTCGTCTTCGACAGGCTGGCGTACGTTACTGGGAAACGTATAGAACAGTTGAAATAAAACTTGACTTAAATAGCATTTGGTTAGAATTACTGTTTTTTTCAGCGTAGTAAATACACAACTTCAAAATAAACAAACATCGTATTCAAAATTAAAATTTTTGTGATTCTTTTCCATTCCTCTCCCTTCTACGCCAAATGATAGGCACTATACCCGTTGGGGTTATTTTGAACTAAGCTAATGTTATGTTTTGTATTGGTAGTACACGTTATTAAAAATGGTAACTTTGCAAAGACAGCAACCTTAACTTTAAAACTACATAGTTTATTTTAGGCTGAAAGGGGAGTGGAGCTATATAAGTAAAAAAAAAAAAGTAAAAAAAGTTTCCACAAAAGTCTTGATTCAAAAACTCACACAGAAAAAAAAGCTTAATAATATATTTTTAAAAAATCCAAAGAGATTATATAACTTTTAAAGTAGGACATATGCATGGGAAATCGCATAAAAAGTAAATGCGGTAGAATGCATTATGTAAGCGTGGTTTATTGCAAGAAACTTTTTTTTAAAGTTTTACGTTTGATAACAAGAATGAAACGGATGTAACGTGGTATGTGCACTTTCATAAATATTATTGGGAATCTCTATGGTGAGTATAACCCAGGTTCGAATCCTGTCACTTTTCTTATACAACTCATTATTGTATTTTAAACACTGTAAGTTAACAAATTATACAGTTACTTGTTATTTGATTGAACAAATGTTATAATAACTTTTAATACGTAGCTCAATCCGTTCGTTTGGCTCTTTTACACTGGGTAGGTATATAACCTATAATATTTTTACTTGCAATAAGAATAAATAAGAAAAAAAGTTGGTCAGATCACTCACATTGCTCCATGGTGATCCATGTTCGATTCCCGGCTAAGTCCAGCTCGGTATTTTTTGATGAGAAAAGTGACGGACGTTGCCATGATCCGATGTTCGTAGCAGCGATAATACAGCTTACAGCCAGCGTGATTGGTCAATCGGAATTAAAATATATGTAAAAAACACGTTTATAATTTTAAAGAAAGAAAATAATTAGAGACGTAAAAATCATCTTACGTTTTCAGAAGGTTCTCATCACCAATATTCCGTTTCAGTTTGCAACTTTCCTGTAGCTATTGGAGTGTTTCTTAATTTCATACATTTGTATTTAACGGCTAAATGGTTGATGTTCTATTGAAGTACAATGTCGTACGGATAAAGAGTGGTGTGCAACTTGTCTATTTTTGGACTACAGAGGTTTAGTTTATGGCGAGAGGGCGTGAACAAAACCGTTAGCAATGCCGTATATACACGTAAAGAATAACCGTGCGACATTGTGTTTTATTGTGTGGCTAAAATTTATCACAGGTTCCCCATTGACGTTGAGTTGTGGCCTAAAAAAAAACTAAATAGTTAACGACATGAGCTTCCCTTTGGCTTTGTGAACTTTGGTCCGCACCATCCGTCACAGATCACAGCACCGTGCGACGCATTTGTGTTCAATCCACGAAAATAATCCTACCAAATGCCGTATACCGAGAGCTAAGATGTTACACTTCAAAAAGAAACGTGACCAAATAATTGATAGAACGGAACTATTCTGTCACCGAGAAGCATCGCTCCGGCAACAATGCCGCGCTGCAACCTAAGAGCGAGCCGCTCTGTGGGACGTTACAACTACGTCACAGCATGCAATCTCACGACAGTTCCTTACTCCGCGGTCTTTATTGACCTCGTCGACGAGGCATGGAGCTCAAGAGAAAGGACCCCGTGGGTTGGGGGTTTGGGGGGGGGGGGGTACCTGGCCCTCCCGCTGTGGAGGGAGCGTGTGAAGCCTGATTGGCCAAGGTTAATCGACATGCGACGACCACGTGGGGCCCCGCCCCCTGACCATCACGGCCGTGTTCATGCTAATCAACGGGCGGACGAGATGTATCACAAGAGGAACAAAATAAAAAATAGAACCACCGCCGGTGACCTTGAGGAATCTTTTGGACGACTCTCTCCCGGTCACGCAACGCCCGCGGGCTATCGTGCTGTCGTTCTCTGTCCCTCGTTACTTGTCTCGGGTTTGACCGCTAAAAGCCCTCGCCTGCCTGTGCGCACAATACGGAGTGCAGAGCTTCGGGAGAACTCGCTTGATTCGGAAACTGCCCAAGATGTAAAACTGACGTCCGTTCACGAAAAAGTATTTCAGATATGTTGAATATTTCGGAATAGCAGTTCTGTTACTGGATTTCGTTTTTGAACTGTATGTTTCGGGTGTTTTCATAAATCCCAGTAAAGTTTATTGACTTGCCAATATAATGGTTACCACTAAAATCTCACAGTTGCCCTTATGCACGACGAGAAGACTGCGCGCCAGTCCACAACCTTTTGCGCCTACGAGGCGACACCGCGCTAGAAACACCAGCGAGTTGAACAGCGTTTGTGAACAACGCCATGCGGATGTCAGTCGTAAACAAACAAACATCACGCGAGACTTTGCGCGAGTGGCACTTGCGAATCGGGCACTGGTACTACGTCAGGTACTGCAGGATCAATGTCACAAGACTTCACAAGAAGTGCAACGGCGCGAAGACCTCTCGTGGGCTTGCCTTCATTTTGCAGGCAAGGAAGGGGTTTTAATTTGGAAAGTATGTAGTAACACGTGTCATATATATATAAGATTTTTTTTGTGTGTGAGAAATTGATCAGTTTTCCCAGAAGATGGAATAAACGCGTAAAGATGGAATTTGAAGGAGGGGAAGGGTGTGTCATTTGTAACAAAGGGGCGTACCTCAGCTCCTGAGAGTGGCGTGACCAGAAAGTTGGCACGGTGCTGGGGAGTTCCAGACCCGTAAATCTCGCCAAAGTATACGTGGAAAAAGGGAGACAATGTAAAAGGGGAAGGGGAGCGGTTTTGTGACCCTCACCGTTAATCTCTTTGTCGCTGGACTCCAGTTCGGGACGCGTGACCGGAACAACAGGTGCCGGCGCGATCCTGTCGCTGCCGGAGTCCTCGCTTTAAGAGGACACGTCGCTGGAAGCGCACGACCGAGAGGTCCTGCCCCCCCCCCCCTCCTTCCCGAACCTCTCACAAATATTTACATCCCCCTTCGTCCGTCAGCTCCCTGCGGCCACCCTTGAAGAGGGTCCATGGTGTGGGAAAGGCGGGGGGTGAGGGCAGGGACTTCTTCACACCTCCCGGGGAAGAAGATTCGTGAGAGAATGTTGTCACCGTCCCCCACACTCTTACAAAACCTACGAAAGGCTTTAAGGAGACTAACTTATCCCGGGCGGGTTTTTCCCCTCTCCTGTCCTGGGGGTCTCCTTGGTCGTCCACTTAAAAGCGCAGCCTGGGGTCCGCTTTGACGCCCGCCGCTCAGGGCTAGACGCTAAGGCGGGGCGCACACAGAACCAGACAAGCCGCGACGCCACACGATGCCTCGCGACAGCTCGACACCGTGTTTCCGTTACGTTATTTCTCACCGCGTTTCTTGAATTTGAATTGTTGGCTTGATACTCCTCCGAAGATGGATTGTACAAAGTAGGTCTTTCCTGAAATAAACGTACAGATCGATCATCCAATTGACCTCGATATTGAGGAAAATTAAATTAAAATACTTTACAAGTGAATATTTGGTCAAATTAAAATAACAAAGGAAAATAATCGCTTTCGGCACGCAGGGCCGCAACTAGGGGGGGGGGGGGGGCAAGCGGGGCATACGCCCCGGGCGCAAAGCTGTGGGGGCGCCGAAATCGCTTGCATTGTAATTCCTACTAGTGGGTTCATGCATGGAAGTTACAGTAGCACAGAAACTGTTACATGTAGGTACCGAAAATGCTTAAATAGCACCATTTTTCCGTGGGAGGCCCCCCCCCCCTTTATTGGTGTGGTATGTGCAAAAAAGAGGGGGGGGGGGGGCATTAATCCATTCATGCCCCGGGTGCCAGAGACTCTAGTTGCGGCCCTGTCGGCACGGCCTGCAGTCGTAGGTAGATTTCGAAGTACCTATTTCTCATGGAAATATTATGGAAACTTCTATTAACTTCTGGAACATTTTAAGACCTTAATGTACATAAACTTTTTATGTTCTCCAATATTACAAAACGCAAATGTTGAGAATGCTAATGTAACAGTCCAAAACCCTTGATGACGTAAGTTTTTTGATTATTTTTTTTTGTAATTATAAATCACTCCCGGGAAAACTCCAGTGTTCGCTATTGAGTATTAAAACATTTTTACCAATATAAATAATAAGTATTTATGTATGTTTAAAGCGATGACCTTCGCAAGGTTCCGCACTGGTTGGGTCCCTCCCAACTCGGATTCTTGGCCACTCTACCGACACCATTCCACGGTGTTGACTTCATCAAGTGCCAAAAGCCCGTGGCATACGTTTTGCCGAGCAATACGGAAGCCCTTTGACAAGGCTGTGGGTGGATAGATGCTTGATAGATCCAAGATTGCCTAATTTCCTTCAAAGGTGTTTGGCAACTACTAGCTCATTATATCACACTATCAGAACCCGGCAGACGTCCTGTCAGTGTTTATTAATTTAACTCTATATATCCCAAATGGATGGTTTGCAGGTAATATAGAATCTATAAAGCGTTTTAAATGGTATCCCATTTTAAACTCGCTCACCAATTACTAATCACTAGGGGCAGGTATTTTTCGCGAAAAGATCTGAACACTTATTAGACTGCAACAAGGTACACCCGCACCAGCGCATTCTTCCTTGTTATTGGCGGACTTCTGCGAGAGAAGTCGTTGCCTTATTTGACCGAGCCACTCAGGCCGCGTTTACTTCCGCACTGAATCACTGTGATTGGTGTTTTTACAATCGATATGTACCTGGGAGAAACTCACCCAATCACGAAACACAGATGGTTCTACAGTGTTTTAACTTTCATCTAGTCTCGAAATCTTTTCGCGAAATCTGCATGCCCCTACTAATCACTATTTGTTGTGTTTTGAGGATTAAGGACAGTAAAACACAATAATTTGGTCGAACATAGTTGGCGACAAATACGTGACAGTGCGACAGGGCCTTTCGAGCTAGCGCGCCCGGGCACGTGATGAGTCAGCGACGGAACCCCGGGCACTAGAGCTGCTCCAATGTGGCGCCCGGAATAATGCAATATACTGGGCGGAGGTTGCTGGCTCCACCAGCGCCCTTCCCCCCCCCTAACACACCAGGCACGTTCCCGGGAGGGTTAAGGAGAGTCAACTGGCCCGCAACGTGGGTCGCCGGTTCGAACCGCGGTCCGACGGGAGGATATTAAGGCCCCGTCTAAAACAGCCCGAAAGCCTTGAAAGCCCACCCCACACGATGCGCCAATTTCTTCTATACCTTCTGTTATACCCACCGGGAATAAAAGTTCGTACAGTAGACGAGAAGAAAGAAATTTTAACTTCATACGCACGATACCTAGAATGCTTAAAGAAAAAAAAATATCCAACGCAATTGTCGACCAAAGCAAGCATATCGGGGTACGACAAACATTTTGCTGTTAATTTAACCGAAATTTAAAAAAAAAATTATGTAACCAGATATTTTGATGATATTTTATTGCGTATTTTGAAACATGCGATTACTTCTCTCTATTTTATGGAATATATTTCAGAGTAGTTTTACCATCATAAAGTTTCATTTGAAATGCCATTACTTTTGTACCTACCCTAATGTTTATATTGCTACACGTGGGTCCGCCATCTTGACGACTTCGGCTCGTGGCTATAGCAGAAAATTACAGGGGCGCTACAATAGGGCTTGGGGGGGGGGGCAAGGGTATTTGAAGTGGGGGCAAACGGGGGCAAAGAAAGTGATATGTAATCAATTTTTAGATAATAAAACTGCTTAAATAGCACCATTTTCCACCTTGAAATACAAATTTTGCCGGGGGAGGACCCCTGGACTCCCCGCTTCAATAGGGGGGATCGATGATTCTTTATAAAAAGGTATGTTGCCCCCCCCTTTGGAAATTTAGTTGTTGCGCCCCTGGAAAAATAGAACACGTTTTGGCTAAGAAAACTTTTATATCCGGAGCCAGACCCCTTGCAAAGGTGCTTAGATGCAGGGGCGTAGCCAGGGGGGGGGGGGGGTTTTAGGGGTTCAAACCCCCCCCTTAGCACCAAATATTTAATTAATTTCTTATTAATCACTCAAACAAATTTCATATTAAATTTAATAAAAATTTTACCATTACAATATTTAAATTTAAGTACCGAAAACCGCTAAAATAGCACTATTTTACACCTTAAAATCCAAATTTTCCCGGGGGAGGACCCCCGGACTCCCCGCTTTAATACGGGCCGGGGGGGGGGGGGGGGGGGTGTTGCATGCTTCTTAACACCCCCCATACACAAATCCTGGCTACGCCACTGCTTAGATGTTACTTACCTGAGAGCAGGCGCGCTAAACTGAAAAATAGGTATGAAAAATAATAAGGAAATTGGTATCGTGTGGGGCTGGCTTTATCCTAATTTGAATGACGTCACACTGTCACACGGAAAACTTCCCTGTCTACAATTGCGACGTCCGATGTCTGATTCTACTGATTTCTAAAGAAGTCACCAGGGTGCGGTAAATATGGAGAGCCAAATAAATGTTTTTCGATTGATTTCATGCATTGTAAATGAGTATGCAGCCAAGATATTTAATTTTCATTTAACTTGTGAAAGTTGTTGTACTGCAACTGGGTACATTTCCAGCCCAGATTAAGTTAATAATTTATTTTAATTTATATTTCTTCGTCCTGTATATATTTTTATCATTTGAAAACTCTTTGGATTTGTTAATGTATATCTATGTAATTGAAGCTCTATGACTGAAACGAACGTTTGAGAACTAGCAATTACAAGGACCCCTGTAGGAACAATTGAACTTGTAACGGTAAATTGCTAATTTGACACCTTGTTTATTAATGTAAAATTTTATAACCAAATGTCTTTATTTTAAATGTAACTTAAGATTTTGTATTCCGCGCTATTGTTGCGCGCGGAATTGATGTATTTCATTTAAAAGGTTTGTAACTATCATTAGTTATCGGCCAATCAGGTGCCGTATTTTAAATGTGGCACGCATTGTTAAACTACTTAAATTAAGAAGTTTTTAAAAAGGACACGTATCTGACTTCGACGAAAACTATCTTCAAGAATAGCTATTTAGAAATAGGCATCCGCACAAAAGGATGAAAGAAATGGATTGTTTAAGTGTAATTGTATATTAATAGGGCTTTATCCAAAAGGATAAAGATTCTAGGAGTGCATAAATACGTGAGTAATATATGATTGTGTTTATTACTCCATCTAGTTAATACGAAACACGTATCACGCCCATAACGAAATTCGTAACGAATTTATGATTTTGTTTTGTTTTGTTTTGAGCAATATTCACAACATCTTTACGATTCTTCCAGGCGTTTCTATTCAAGCTATTAAACAAATCCATAGCACATTAGCGTTTATACAGCTATGCTTTGTTTTGTTATCTAGTTGACTTCAACTTCTGAAAACAGGGGAAGCCTACAACTCACGTAGTTTCGGTTCCCTGCAAGAATTTTCGAAGATTTCCGAAGTTTTGCGTTTTGGTATTAACGCCACTTCAGCCGCTAAATCAGAATTTTCCAATAAAAAGCATGTTGTGACTGACCTAACCTAACCTAACACTTCGATTTTTTTAATTTCAATTTTTGAGAGAAATCCGAAGTTGCACGAACGTGGTAGGGAACCGAAACTACGTGAGTTGTAGGCTTCCCTTCTGAACAGACTACCACTCCATAGAATAATACCACAGAATAAATAAGGGATGTCCTTATTTATTCTGTGATAATACGTTATCCATGGTCAGCATGCGGCGGCTGACTCAAACTCCCTGTTTGGCTCATTCACGGAGCGGGTGTGTAATGGGATGAGACTAGAAGTTAGTAGTGGAGGAGTGTCAGCCGTTCCTTTACCTGTGGTTGGGCAGGATTCGTGCTCCGTAAGTAGGTACCTCTTCAAGAAATTTTAAGGCCCTATCATAAATAAACTATATATTTAAGTACATACAAGTAGAACATATCAATATTTCTTTACTTTTCTAGGTTGCCTTCTGGCTGAAGATAAAACATTACAAAGAGTAAAAATTGGGTTTGCATTGATATGATAAATGTTTTTTTTCTTCCCCTTTTTTCATACCTAACTTGTTTACTAAATTTGTTTTTGAGAATTTTTGAATATTGTTTTTATAATCTCATTACACTGATAATGTCCCTGAGATTCAATTTATTTTAAGAATTACTTGACTGATGCTTCAGATAAACAATGTTGTTCGCCATTTGGATCATTTCTTCATTTCAAGTACTTAAAAGAACAAACTAAAATTTTTCACATTATTTAAGAATTAAAGACTTTTAATAACATAGTTAAAAATAAAGATTATTAGGGTCCCTTGAATATTAAACTGCAAACTTAACGACTTTTAAAGACAGTATGGGCCCTGCTAGAGTTGCTCGTGCAACATCCTTTTAGATGTACAGAGGAGGGAAATTAGTTTTGATGCACCTAGACTCGGGGCAAGATAGGCATCTTCTGCACTATTTAGTTTGCATGTTTTTTTATGGGTTTATTTGTAATTAATTTTTTATAATTTAAGTTTGCAAACTCAAAATAAAAAAGTAGATCAATAGCGTTAGAGTTTTTGTCCACGCATGTGAGGAATTTTGCAGTGTCACAGCACAAAATTGTTACTGGAATGAAGATGTGATTTTAACACTGCTTTTTATTTTATGGATTTTCATATTTAAATCACGTGTCAGCAAATCAACAAAAATATCTATATATTCAAAATCATGTACCTAATTTTCAGCAATTTTAATTTCTTAATATACAATTGTGTAAATTTGAACAAAATCCACATCGTTAAGGTGAAGTTTGTGCCAGAGTAACGAGCAAAGAAACATTTGGCTGAAGTCACACACTTGAATAAGTATAGTTTTAGCTACTGCTTAGAAAAAATAATTTTTATATCTTATGATGCTATGCCACTGAGTTAAAATGTCTAGACACAATCACACTAATATAATATTGAAATTACTTACTGTAAATGTTGATAAAAACAAACAATATTTATGCAATGATAACATGTATAGCTATTTAATATAGATTTGGCCTGAGCATAGGTTACATTCGAAATAGCACAGCCTCATAATACAGAATTCGATTCAACCACATTCAATATCGAGCTAGTTTTGGTTCACAACTACTTCTTAAAATGCTAACTGACATAGACGTAGTTAACACTTTTTAAACTAAAATTTTTGAAAGCAGTAAAGATGGGAAAAATCAACAACCAATATGTTTCTTACACTGCTGTATTTTGTGTTCATGTAGCGGTTTATGTATCTTCCTCATTTTTCCAATTATTGATATATTTTGAAGCATACCTAAAAAAACTTATTTGTCACTAGTAATCATTTTTGGAAATTAAAAATGTCATGTAGTTTATAAAATGAATGTTCAACTTAGCATATGCTCAGGGGCTTAGCCAGGGGGGGGGGGGGGTTTAGGGGTTGAACCCCCCCCCCCCCCCCCCATAGCACCAAATCTTTAATTAATTTCTTATTCATCACTCAAACAAATTTCATATTAAAATTAATAAAATTTTTACCATTACAATATTTAAATTTAAGCACAGAAAACTGCTAAAATAGCACTATTTTACACCTTAAAATCAAAATTTTCCTGGGGGAGGACCCCCGCTTTACTGGAGGGGGGGGGGGAGGGGGGCTTGCTTCTTAACACCCCCCATACACAAATCCTGGCTACACCACTGCATATGCTAGGTCAGGGGTTGGCAGACCGTCGCTCATGAACCGCATGCGGTTCTTTTCATAGGATTTAATGGCTACAACTCACTCCTCTGCCGCAGCACATAAAAAAAAAAAATGTCAAACAAAATTAAGCGCACAATCAAATCGCATTGCCCCGCCACGGCACTCACCCAGATGATTTTTTTTTAAATAATTAATTTATTTAAATAATTTAAGTTTTCTTGTTTTATCAGTAGAGCTATATATTTTACACATACATTCTTTTATCCTAAGTAGCCATTATTTTTAAAACTTTATGTTGAATTTGTGAATAAAAAAATTTTGATTTTATCTCTCTCCTTTTTTTTTTATAGTCTTAAAATTCCATGTAGACACAGAGAAAAAAGATGTTGTGGCTGTCTTAAAATATTGGAGAATATGTTTACTTAACATGTGGCTCATCTCACTTTTGAAAGTCTGCCGACCCCCTGAGCTATGTCAACCTGTATGTCATACATCACCTTCAAAATTTTTCTGGCACAGTAAGAGCGAGATAGCTCGGGACATCCGCAGGCTCCAGCCTCGCTGCCCTGCAACTCCCACAGCTGTGTTACTGCTGTCTGCAGTTGGTACAACTGTGCAGCGTTAAAAGTCTAGAGAACCTGACGGCTTTGTTTTGCGTTGTGTACACATGTCTGATCCTTCTTTTATTTCTGAGTGGGAAGTGTGCGCCTCATATCTCAAGAGCTTTCACTAAGAAATAATAGTGTGTTCACTTGTTTATTTTTATTAAAATTAATTTATGTCTTGGATACAAACCAAACAAGTTTTTGCTTGATAAAAAAAAAACAAAATAAAAGAATGTGTTTGTACTTAAAAAGATTAATTTGTGTATACTGACCACAGGATTTAATTAAGCGAAGTATTGTGATCTTTTACTCTTAAAATGACATTATGTTTAGAAGTTATAAATAAATTATAATCCAATCTGTGTCCAACTATTTTTTTTTACTAATACAATGAAACAAAACTAACGAGAGACCTTTAACAAACTTTTCCAATCAACTTGGAGCATTGTCTAAAATGAAATGTTTCACATATGAGCAATTCCATTCAATAAAAGCTGCCTAATTTTTAAATGTAATAAAGTAATTTGGGGTTAGAAAGATATGCTTTTTTTTTTTTTTTTTTTTAAATTTTCTGTTAAAGTTGTGAATAATGACCACTTTATTTGCATTAAGTAAAATAATTATACTTATAATTTTTTGCTCAAAAAATTAAATTAATTTTAGGTATGTATATTGGTAATTTTTTTTTAGTAATTTAAAAGTTGAAGGTATGTACTAGCATGCTGACAAAAATAATTGAAATGTTTGAAAGATAGCAGCTACCTGCTTTTAGCTTTGAATTATAATATTTCTACCTTTATTGTATTGAGAGTATTCAGTAATCTGAATGTTTGTGTATAAAGAAATTACCGACTTTAAAATCTGATTTGAAAAATATTATCCGTGTCTAAAAGAGCATGTCATTTGAATTTAAGTCTAGGTAACAATTAAGAGTTAATAGATCCATCTTTAAAATTGTGATAAGTCAAATAATTTTTTTTGTATAGTCTGAAGTCTTGCCACAATTTCATAAGTTTTTTATTTTTTTTATTTCGGGAAATAACTTTGTACTAGCATCACAATGTGTAGAAAGAAAATCACATGTGCAAAGTAAAAAAAGTCACAAAATCGAACAGGAGTTTTCATTTATTTGTAGTACAAACATATCTTGAGTTTACAAATAAAGTTATAAATCTAATGCAAATCATTAAGTGCTATTTATCACACTAATTTCAATGGGAAGAAATTTTCCTTTAAACATTCAATAATTAAAATATTTTTTTATGAAATTAAAACAGCATGCAATTTAAGCCGCATGGTTTTTCTTATGAAACCACCAAAATTTATTTTTAATCAAATTACTAAGGAAGAAAAATAATACCCTGGATATTTCATTATGATATCATATTATTAATTACTTTCTGGAACAGAATTCGAAGCGGTTTTAAAAAAGAAGCATGTAAATTTAACACAAGTTAAATCTTTATTTGTATCCACAAAAATTGCATACAAAAAACTTTACAAAACCATGTCAAGAGCTCATTCTTATTTCCTTCTACATTCTATTGAAACAATCAAATACTTTTAGATGTTGTAGATTTTTCTGTACATAACATGCCCACACAAACATCACTTCATCTAACAATCAAGATTAACATTTATAAGGCCCAAGTGGATTATTCAATTTCAAGGTATGTTACGCACATTGCAGTGTTTGGTGAAATATGCAACTAATATCTGGAAAAATGAATGACATACCACTCCTTACTTCAGTGAATATGTCAGAGTATGTAATTTATGTATGTGTATGCAAAAAAATAATTATTAAAGCTATAATTTTTTTATTATAAAATTATGTAAAAACAATATATTGTTTACACAAAAAAACTGTATTTGTAAAATACCAGAAATGCTATCTAGTACATAACATTTATTTTATACCGTAGTCAATACATAAGTGTAAATTATGTGCTGATTATGCAGCATATCTGAAGCATATATGATATTATGCTACAACTTAAATGTACCTACTTACGTGTTGCAATGTACATGTTAAATGTTTATTTTCTTCCTCAAAGTTGCTGGTAGCTATATTTACGAAACACAAAAGCTTTCATACGAAAAGTGGGGGGAAAACCTTTCTTAAAAAATGAAGTTGCTGCACTTCTGGGTTCTAGCCACATTGAAGGCGAAGATTTCACCGACGTTTCGATCAAGCTTGCAGACGCCATCTTCAGGGTAGCAGTCACCCACTGAAGATGGCGACTGCAAAGTAGACCAAAACATCTGTGAAATCTTAGTCTTCAATATAACTAGAACCCAAAAGTCAACAACTTAAGCCAAAAGCCACAAAAGCACGCGATCCTGTGTTTAAAAATGGTGAACTCTTTACACAACATGTAGCAACTAATGCAGTATACTTCACTGTATGCAAAGCCATTAGTCTCTAACAAAACATACCTATGTCACTGATATACTTATATTTTCAATTAACTAATTATGAATTTAGCATAATAAAATATAAACTCTATCCCATGAACAATTTGCACTTTTGAGAGATTCATGTGAAGCAGCATTAAGGCTTGAACTTATATATGTCAGTTGTTTCATTTTATTGTCATTACTATTATTTAAGGGCTATTCTTAGGAACTGGAAAAATGTATGGGTTCAATGACCTCTAGGATAGACTTTACAATCCCCTGTGTTTGGACAAATGTCACCTTTTCAATAGTGGCTTACTTGAGAGGTTCCCTATATTTGCATGGTTAATAATGGTTTCTCATTGGCTAAGAGTCCGCCACGAAAACTGTTGGCCAATTGCAGAATCAACCCAAAGATAATCGTGATATTCTATTAAATAAAAATCAACTAATTCATTTTTAAGTAAATATGCTAGCTAAACATTTGTGAGAATTTTTCTTTTTCTTTTTTTTTAAATAAAAAAGTAGTCTAAATAAAAACATTCGTAGTTTTAAGTAAAATAAAAGTGCACATGTTCGTGGCATATACTAAACTTGCATTAAAACTTAATTGAGTATTGTTAGGGTTAGGTTACATGGATAGTAAAAGCTGTTAAAAGCGTCCGACTAACTCCGCAATGCAAATTTCCATAAAAAAAAAAGTTGTAAATCTGCATAGATATTATAAACATTTCGTTAAATACGTGTGCGAAGTTAACGGGCAAGAACACTTGTGTGATTAGTACAGGTAGACAATAGTGTTCCACACGACACGTGTTTAAATCAATGTTAAATGCGCACAGAAGCTTGCTGAAAGGACGAGGGAGGAGAGGCGAAAGCGAACTGGACGACACAACCAGGCGGGGAGAGCGAGCAAGCGATGAACGGGACAGGGCGAGGCACTGCGGCAGGAGGTGGGGCTCCCCCCTATCGTCGGTAGCGGCCCATGTAGGCCTTGCAGTTGGGGCACGTGTGGTGCACGTCCATGCACTCGTCGATGCAGCAGGGGATGAGACAGCAGCCGCACCAGCACCTGGGGAGGAAACACCCCGCGAGCTGACCCCACGACCACGCCGCTTCAGCATTTACCAGAAGCCCATTCCCTCGCAAGAAACACCAACTCTGTCACCGCACAATAAGGTTAGTACCGTTAAAAGTCTCTCATGGGACTTAATATTAAAGCTTACAAACCAGGAGAAAAAAAGGGTAAAAAAAAAACTTGAGGTGAGGTCTCACGCTATGTTGATTTTTTTCATTTTCTAGTCATTACTATTAATTGAGGGCTATTTTGTAAATTTAACACTATACCTCTCTTGCATTTGTCATTCCGTCACAAAAATTTTCAACTGATATTTATTTAGTGTTACATAGTAGGTGTAAAAAGTCGTGCAATTATATCACACTTAGTGATAGAACAACTAATGCAAGAGAAGTACAGTTGTAAATTTACATAAATAGTTCCTAATTAATAGTAGTGATGGAAAAATAAAAAAAATAAAAAATCAACGTGGTGTGCGAGACCCCACCTTAAAAGGTTTCAATAACATATTCCAGGAAGAGTCATAAGTCTCCACTCAAATATTGAAAGCTATGATTAATTCCCTTTTCGTTTTCAGAAAGGTGAACGAATTGAAAAAAGAGATGCCACTAACTATGGAAGAATGGATTTACATTATTTTTTGTTGGTTGGGAGTGGGTAACACCCGTCATGTAGTACGTACTTTCAACGCAATGCACATAATGCAGATAACCCCATGATACCGTGGCAACACTTGTAAATACATTTAAAATGACAGGTTCGGTCTCTGCTGCAAGTAGATTTGGAATCTAAAGATGGCAACAGATGGAGGTATGTCAACACAGATGTTAACAGCCATGCCCACGAATAAGACAAAAGGTACAAGATTTTGGTACCAGTTGCTTTTTCCATTGAAAAAAAAACTGCCATGGTCACACAAAATAAACAATTACCACTTTCACCATTTGTAAGATGGAGACATATGACTCATCCAGTAAATTATGTAGGCGATGTTTTTACCATACTTTTATTAGTTTCACATGTATGTATGTATGTATGTATGTATGTATGTATGTATGTGTGTGTGTGTATATATATATGAATGGACTATGCAATTAAATATTTCCATTCAATTTGTACCCACTTTTCGACATCCAAATGAGTTGAAATTTTGCATACATATAAAAAACCTCTGACAATAAAATATTTTGATAACTTAAGTTAAGATCATAGTGTTAAGGGGGAGTGGGGGGTCCTAGAGCCAAAAAACTACTAATTTCAAAATATATGTAATAACTACGCTTTATGTGTATCTATGAGGTCAAGGCATGGTGATAATTTGCCCCGGGTTTTTCTGTTAACCTGAGGGGTTTTAAAACTCAAAGCTTTTTTGATTTGTAGTGTTTACGATCCAAAAGGTCGGGTTATGTTGGAAAATGTGCCCGGGGTTCGTTAATTGCAATATGGGTACTATATCTGAAATTATCTGAACCACTCTCAGATTTATTTGAGTGTGTGTATAAAATTTTATCCAGCAATAAAATATAATTATATTCTTGGGAAGAAATAACATGCAGAAGTTGTGTTCACAAGATACATAAAACTTTCAGATTTATTTAAAGACATTTACACAAACCGGTAAACATTTAATGATCTAAAACTTAGTCCCTGAAAGAGTATGGGAAGAGGCAATGGCTGGTGCCTAGGAAGGTGAATCTCTCCCAGATACTACCCTGGATGAATATGCTGGTCACAGATTAGAATATGAAGTCTTCATGTGCATGCCAATTTTGCCCTATGCGTCGAGTGCGTTTGAATTGTTGGGGTGTGGAAAATCCTCCATCCAGATGTTCCCCTCCCCTCCTTCTCCTTAAGGGTGTACCACCCATTCCCGGTGATTATTTTACATTTATGTTCAACATGGTTACACTTGCAGACTTTATTAGTGGCCAAACTTCCACGAAATAAAAATATAATGTAGTGCATACTTTTCGCATAATTAGCTGGCAAAGATGAATTTTTAACATTAATGTGCAGTAAGAATAAAGAGAACCAAATGGAATAAAAAACTCTTTTGGATTTGGAGGTAATGCTGGTGGCTACTGCATGGTAAGTTTAAAACTTCTTTCAGAATTTTTTTTAAATATTACTCAACCTTTTAAAATCACAAGAATTCTGAGGATTTTAAAAGGCTAGCTAAAATTAAACAACTTTTCCTGAAATAAATTAAACCATTCACAAAGTAGCCAGTAAAATTCACTTTAAACCTAAAAAGTTTCATTTTATATTCTATTTTATTATCATCATCGCTGCTTATGGCTTTTATATTCCACTTTATCATACCATTTCAAAACTTCTGGGCCCAATCAAACACTTGGATTTTGCTCAGAGTAGCATCATCGGACTGTGCTTGGGTGTCTCTTATTTCACTCCATTTCACAGCTTCGTTAATGAGAAAAAACTGATGCCGGTACTTTTTGATCACTCATCGTGATGCTGACATGACGGATGTGTGAGGAATGCTTGCATGCCTATCCCCTCTCCATTTTCCCGCAACAATTCCCACTGGAGTCGAATGCACAAAATTCGGGTTTTACATTTGAATGACCCTCGTACTGAACAGAACCCTTCGGTGATGCACAGGGCTCACCCCAGCAAGGCGATGACAACCCCGGAGATGTAGGCGATCAGACCGGGCTCCGTCTTGGTGGCGGTGTCTATCTCGGCATGGCAGTGCGGGCAGATCATGTGGGTGGGCTGGGGCCCCACCGGCACCACCGTCGTCACGATGGTCGGGCCCCCCGCCACTGCGAGAACGAGCCACCGTCCACTCTCCACAGCAGGTCAACCAACAGATTATTTTTTACAACTAGAATCAGGGGCGCAACAACAGGTGGGGGCAAGGGTATTTTGCCCCCCCCCCCCCCTTGAATCCTTGAAGTCGGGGCAAACGGGGGCAAAGAAAGTGCTGTGTAATCAATTTTTAGATAATAAAACTGCTTAAATAGCACCATTTTCCACCTTGAAATACAAATTTTCCCGGGGGAGGACCCCTGGACCTCCCGCTTCAATAGGGGGGATCGATGATTCTTTATAAAAAAGCCCCCCCTTTGGAAATTCAGTTGTTGCGCCCCTGACTAGAATGATATAATTTTGTCCTGTGTAGAATTGACTTGCAAACAACTTTCATAGGAATAACTCAGTAGTGTTAATATCATGGCAGTAATGAACACAAGTACAAAAATGTTATAATAAAAAAAATATATATATATATATATATTACTACTCTAAAGGTAAAAAAAGTTACAAAAAAATGAGACACTGTTTTAGAAATTTTTATTTCCTTTCTAAAAATAAATCAGTTAATCGAAACACTAACATCTAAGTTAAGGAATGGCAATTTTAGTAAGAACTTGTTCCATGACGATTCCAACATTAATTTATATTGAAAATATATGACACATGATAAAAACAATGTTTAAAAGATTCCAATCCAATCAGGCAACTTACCATTACCAATTTTGTAATAAAGTAATGGAATTGCACATTTCAAAAATTGGATTTTGGTTCCCCTATTTAAGAACCAAAAAAATGAATGGGTACAAGTAATACTTTTATGATTTATTAGACAAGTCTTTTCCCATTGTTGCAAATAATTAAAAAAAAAAAAAAAAAGCATCAACAAATCATAAACAAACTGAAATTATTCTACCCAGATACATTACACACAGCCGTTTTACAAGCTAACAAGAAGCAAGAAAAGAATGGACTACTTCATTCACTGGAACAAAGGAAGCATCTAGTTAACTCATCAGCCTAATTACACTGACCGAGTTTGGTAGCAGGGTCAGGCCACAATAAAGTGGAACATAGTTGCATATTTTAATATTTAATATTAGATCAGGAAAAATATAAATATTGGTATATAAGGCTTTAAACTTATTGTAGACAAATTGCATTAAGGGCTTAGCAAAACCGTTGGATTGATACACATGCTCAAACTTACAAATTGTAAACTTTTTGGTTACAGAAGGACAAAAGATTTTTATAATTTATTAAATTCCAATTTCTTTTTCATCAAATATTTCATCATAGGCCTATGTTACTTTTTATGAGTAAACAAGAGAAAAAACACCCAAGTATAAATAAATATAACAAGTTAACATGGACAAAATCACCTTTTGTGACATTATTATTGAAAAAAAAAAAAAATTACAAACTGTCACGGAAACTGTCACGGAAGGACATTTTTTGGCATGGAAGGAAAAATCCAAACAAATGTCTCAACATTACTGTTTCCTGTTCCCTCCTAATATTTATCACATGATATTTGTTAAATGTGGTTAAGTTTATTTAACTATCATTCAACATTTTAAAGAATATACATATTCATTAACATATTAAAGAAAATTCATACAACTGTATCGATAATCTTTTAATATATATTTAAAAAATGAGGTTTTGTTACATGCTTACAGTTCTGTCTGATAATGTACAGTTACACATGCTTTAAAAAATAGACAACTGGTTTTAACTTACAATTCTATAACTTTACAAGTGATTTGTTATGTTTGTAGTAAACAATGGGCAAGGCAGGTGCCCAACAGATGCAGGAATGCAGACAGAGGCAGAAGATACTTAAGAAAAAGGAGAAATGCGGCATAGAGATCAGGAAAGGAAAAAATTAAAGAGAGAAGAACAAACAAAAATTGAGGTATTTTTAATTTAACAAAATTATGAACGAGAGAAAGGAAAAAGGATGAACAAGTGCTTCAAGAACCATACGTAAAGCAACAGTTTGAGTGAAAAAGGCATTACCTCATTCGCCAAGAAAACATTTCAAAGAAAACTTGTTGAGACTTTGTCACCAAAAAAAAAAAATGAATAAATTTTTGGATGCAGTAGGGGGTTAGCAGTAATAAAAAAGTTGTAGTTCACAGGAAATGAGGAAGTGACGTCTTTACAGATGAAACTGTGAGAACAGTAAAAGACTTTTTGAAAGAGATGATATAAGCTGGCAATGTGCAGGTCAGAAAGACTTTGTGATTGTCCAAACTGCAAAATGCAGTGTCAGAAACATCTATTGCTTGTGAATTTAGTGAAGCAGTCAGTATTTTCAAGAAAGAATCCAGTGATGTTTCAATAGGGTATTTTAAATTCAAACAAATAGTTCCTATGTCTCTTACAGATCAGGATGTGTGTGTATGTAGTTATCATGTAAATGCTGAACTGCTTATAGGCTCATAGAGGAAGTACCTTCAAAACATCCCTAATTCTATAGACAAATGCTTTCACAAATATTATATGACAAATACACAGAATGCAATCACTGTGGAACTTCAAAATTATACATAAATTTTGATGACACTGATCTCAATGGAAGTACTTCCTATTATAAGTGGAGAACAGAAAATTGCAGCTGTAAAACAAGAAATAATACTGATTCCATAAAAATTTGTTGTTGTACGTAAAATGATGACATACCTGGAATATTAAGTATACAGAGCCTTGTTGAATTTGTGTTCTATACAGAGGTAAAAAATGCAATATCACATTAAATAGAGAACAGTATGTCGTTTTTCCTGTCCTTCCGTGACATTACATATTATAATTTTTATAAATTAAGACTACATACATTAAAACGCAAACCTGATGTCAAACCATTCCGATCAACTCAACATTTTCTTGCAAAACTTTTTCGTAACTAATATTTCTAATACTCAGGAAATTATTATGATGGAATTGTTAACATACCGTGCTTAGTTTTTCTTCCATTTTTATTTCCTTTTGTCATTCTCACTATAAAAACTATGATAGTACGATAGTAATTAAACTAAATAATTGCATACTGAACTGAAATAAAAGTCCACTATTAGTATACAATGTAGGAAGCTCACATAGTTTCCCTGATCACTTTGGAATTCCCTAAGCTATCCGTGTTTTCCAGGCCCGTTACAACCTCGTGCTCAATATGCACTACGCTGTACACTTTGTGGGGAAGGGGTGGAGTGCACACTTACGAGATTGTCCGGGGGTGAAGGGGCTGGACGGCGGGACGCCGCCCACCGCCTGCGAGTAGCTCGGGGGCGCGGCGGGCGGGGGCCCGTGCATCGGTGGGGGGTTGTTCATCGACTTCATCATAGACGCTGTGAAGAATATAACAAGCAAACATTTGTGTCGACTCCCATCAATTGCTGCACTTAACACGTGCTTTGGGACATGGTAAGAGCGCCAAAGAAACATCCTGCGATGCACAAAAACAAGCCAACAAGAAACTAAACATGAAACGTTGCCACAAGGCTACAAAATCACTTTTACAAACTTTTTATAAGAGTACAGTGAAAAGTATTGATCTTGCACATTTTGGACCCTGGGCATGCTGGACTAGCGATTTGCCGGATTATAAAATGCCAAGGAATGCCAAATGGAAGATGTGAAATATAACCCACTAAAAACTGGAAACACATTACTTAAATGCAAACCAACAGTAACAATAAACTCTGGGCAGCTAAAAAAAGCCGGCAGCGCACTAATGCAACCTGGAAGCCAAGGTCAACAGCCGGAATCCACCTGAAAAAATCTGAATGTAAGTGGATTGATTGGTGCTGGATTAAATAATGTGCCGAACCATAGATAAATACCTTTCGCTGTATAATACATACATGTCTCATTTATTTTACATTTCATATTGAATTATGGAATCTGTTTCAAGTGCAAATAGCCAGAAAACTCTCTCATTCATTTTAAGCATTGGTGTACACATACACAAAAACTAACCAAATTATTTAATAAGTTTTTGAACTGTACCAAAGTAATCAACTATGAACATTAAGAAACTATACCTAATTTTCATGACCAACTGGTAGATACAACTTAACACCAATTTAAAGTAAACGGATCAAGTTTTTTTTAGTGTGAAAATTATTTTTAACATATTTAAAGTTAAATGTGTAAATGCCATGCTAGGACGTTGACCAAAACGGGGGTTATAAAACACTACTGCAAAGATAACTCACCAAATACGTGGACCATCTAAATTCAATTGAGAGAATGCTCCACCTTCCTACAAAATGAGAAAAAGGTGGTGTTTGGTAACAACGTTCATATATATTTTTTTAATGGCTGGGCAGTGAACGAGTTAAGAGAAACTGGGGGAAGTTGTCTACATTAGGTTCTAGCTAGCCTTCCATTTGCTGCTTCATGTTCTCGTTGGAAGCAGTGTGTGAGTAATGCCACTCAACAAAACATTTAGTAATTAGCAAACACACACACACACACACACAAAACATAAAGAAGTCAAAGGCATTTGATTAAATAAATTACCCATATAACGAATATCTTGACAATCTTTGAATGAATGAATAACAACACCTGAACATATAAACAATAAAGCCTTAAATAAAGCATGAGTTAATAAATGAAAAAAAGCTAAATAAATATAACCAAAAGACAAAATAGATATTATTAAACCCAACTGTCTTAATGTAGATAAAGCAATAATTTTCTTTAAATCATATTCAAAATTAGCACAAATACCAGATATAAATATAGTAATTAATGAAATAAACATTAAATTTTACTATGTATCTGGAATGTCTTAACTAACAACTGAATATCTAAGTTTCAGAAACATTTTCTAACACTGGTAGGAGTCTGTAAACATAGTTCTCGCATATAATTAAAATAAAAAGTTTTACTTTAAGTAAGTATGAACTAAAAGAATTTGTTCATACTTAATAAGGTGATAAAAGGGTAACATGTAAAGCTATTTAAGATAGTTGGATCAGAGCCAATAAAGGTTAAACTAATAAACAAATATAATGAAATTTTTGCTACAGGATACCCACATAAATCTGTAATAAAATCTCCCTGACTTTTCCCGTACCAACATTTCTTAAAAACAATTATCATATTTTGCATTTTTTTTTTTAAATTATAGAAATTCCTGCCTCCACAATCCCCATAACTGGCCTTGTTCTCTCTCCACTACCTTTAATAACTTTTAAATAGGTATATAAGAACATTGTACCTTTAATTACTTTTAAATATATAAGAACATCGCATACTCAATTTTATAGTGCACTAGCTGCAGTACCCGGCATTTCCCAGGCTGAACACAGGGTATTATATAGTCCGCGAGTTAAAGCAAAAAGGATAGCGTTATACGACAGTGTGGTGGACATAGAGAATTGATACACAATTACTAGTCTGTGACCTATGATTTTTCTGTTTACCCGTGGCGATAGGTTGAACAGTTTAGAAGTTGATAAGCTGCAGCGCCAGCTAGCTGTGAGTAAATAAATAAATAAATAAATAAATAAATAAATAAATAAATAAATTAAATAATAAAAAAAACCAACCCCTTTCTCCATGAAAAAAACACTTTGATATGTCAACTTTCATGTCAATAGATATAAGCATACATTAAAACACATGCGAAGAAAATGCTTTTAAGTCTGGGTGATGGCAGAATGAAGGATGATATTTTTCCCTCAAATTTCTAGCACTGGAGGATTTCCATAACTTTCCCAGGGTTTTAAGAGAATTTTATTTTTATTTATTTGTATTCCATTTAGCCTTCTTTTGGTAGAAACCATAAGGCTATGGAACATGTAATTTACATATTTACAGTTAAACATATATATACAGTTTCACATGTACACAGTACACTGACTTTCCCCGACCAATTCCAATTTCCATAAAGTTCCCCTGACTTTCCAGAATGTGGCCATCCTGTAGGAAAAAAAGTAATAATACAGCTACCTTACACATTACATCACATCTGATTTAAATGTGCGGTCATGACACTGAAGAGATGCTTTTAAAACTAAAATATTCCTTTGACAGTTTGGAGAAACGTCTTTTAATATCATATCTTTGATCTAGTCTTATCTCTCATGTTTCCTCTTGTCGAAGTAGAAAAATAAGCTCACGCATGAGAAACTTTGTTTCATTGCGAGGTTAAACTTCCCTATTAAAGATATTCAGGGCTACTGAAGTAGAGACAGGATAGAATTTTGTCACTCATGCCGTTTTATAATAATAACATTGGCAGTGTAATATCCTGAAACTGTAGAAGTTATTAGTGTATTTTGGAATAATTGAAGTGTTACAAGAAGCTACCACCTTTATCTGAACAAAATTTTTTTTAATACTTCATAAAGGTAAATAGCCATTAAATAAAAAAAACATAACTAAAGTCTTTGCATGTAAGAAAGCTATTAGAAGAAACAACATTTTCCTTCCACTAAAATGAGCTTTTCTGCTGCTTGATTGATTTAAGTTATATAAATGAATGAAATACGTATCTAAATAGTTTGTTTAGGCAAAATGTTTAGGTACTTTATATAGCTTTTTCCAAATAGTTAGAATGTGTCTTTTACTGATGCAGCTTTAAGGTGGAATCTCAATCATTTGTCCGTCAACAAGCCGAGCAATTCACAATGATCCACATGTCCATCATAATATTTTTTCACTTAGATGCTGCCAACTGACAAGAAGGCTTAAATTTTTGATAATATTTCTCTTTTAAAGGTTTATTAGTTTGACGATCATGTACACGAAGCACTTATTAATTATTACAGTTATGTTTTCTCTCTAATTGTTTATTTAAATGTATTTTTGAATTTTAGTATGTTATTAATTACACTTTTGTCTCTCGGTCAATTTTTGTTTCAATTATCAAACTTTAAAATGTGTTCAAATGCAAATTAAAAAAAAAAACATAATATGGATGCAGCTAAACAAATAAACCAACTAAAAAAGCATTAAAAATAATGGCAATGCTATTCAAAATTTTTGAGGTTATAATTTCATCCATAATTTCATCTGTCTAAAGTTAAAGCTTGGTATGGTTTTGTCAGATGGAAAAATGGAATTTTCTGGGTCATCAGATTGGCTGCAGGTTAAGAGATTGATAGATGAACAAATGGGTGACGGATGGATGAGATGTATCATTGTGAGTCTGTAACATAGCATAATTCCTGCCCCACGCTACTAATAAAAGGTTTTATTATTATTTTTCACTCTAATTTGGTTAGTCAATTACGTTTGTCAAATTTTAAACTATATTCTGGGCAATAAGACTGTAACATTCTAGAAGGTTCTAGAAAGTTTAGAAAGAAAAAAAAAACAGTCATGACACACTGTTGCCAGCAAGTCATTTTCACGCTTCAAATTAGTGGGAAAACCCAACACCTAAGCACATGACTGCACAGCAATGAACTAGAACTTTCACTGGGTGCTAACTCGCCAGCTAATCAAAACAAATGTTAAGGTGGTGTGATTGGTCTTTCCAGACTTTCAGAAAAAAATTCTAGCAGCATAGTATTCCATATATGGTCATTTTTCTGGTTCTGTTTTGTGATTGGTCAGTTGACAGGGTTGCCTCCCCTTTGTTTTCACCTTTGTAAGGGAAGACAACTTTGTTGTTCAACTAGTTGTTGTTCAACTAGTTGTTGTTCAACTAGTTGTCACTCAATCATAGCTGCATGTGGCCGCGTCGTCGGCAGCTTACAAAAATTCAGCGAGATCTTTTGAATAGCTAATTTCAATGTTGCTGGTCGGACCAGGCTAATTTTAACTTTTTTTAAAGATTAGATTTTTGGACTTTTTTGGCCCTAAGCGTTGGCATCATCCCAGGGTGACCATCGTCACCATCCTGGGATATTTTCTGCAGGTCATTGGTATCTCTGTCAAAAATAAGACAAAGGGACTTTAAGTCTACAGTGAATGTGTGGTAAATCATCGGGACATGTAAGTTGTGATCTATGTTTGTGTTTTATAAGAAGTAATTGTAAAACAAAAGACTGACTGAAAAACTCTTTTATTTTAAATACAACTAAACACAACCTTTAATCCTAAGGGATTAACTCATTTTCAAAGTTGGCAATAAGACAAACTTAAAAACAAAACTTCATAATCATTGTATGTAAGCTTTTCAAGTGATTAAAGTGTCCTGTTACTATTCTGGGTTGTTTAGCTGGGCGAACCTGGAATGTAATGAGTCCAGCAGTAAAAAGATATCCAGATTATTTTGATGCTACCACAAGAAAGAATTTTTTCCCCACAGTTTTTTTTTTGGGTTTAAAAATTTTTACACTATATTTTTAGGCAATATGTTTGTAACAATATTGCAATGGCATTCTACAGATCATAGAGAAAAAATTAGGGTACTCAAAAATATATATTTTTTGGGTAAATATTTACAATCGCGGTAGATGCCAAAAAAAAATGCTAAAAATCCGAAAATACTTTTATTCTATGCTCTTTCACTTCCTCTTTTCAAATCAACCGGCGGAGATAAGAAATTCCAAATACTTTAGGAGATATGGAAATTTTTAATTTTGAACATGTAGAGTAGCGGTATTTGCGAAAAATAATTCTAAAAATCTGAAATTACTTTTATTATATGCTCTTTCACTTCCTCTTTACATTAAAACCGGCGGAGATAAGAAATTCCAAATACTTTAGGAGATATCGAATTTTTAGATTTTCATCAACAATACCTGTGAATTCAGGCGGCCACCATTGTTTCTTGTTTACGAGACGAGTATGATTTTTTTCCGCGTAGGTGAACCGACCATTGTTGCTTGTTTACGTTTATGATTTTTTATTTTCGCGACGCAGGTAGAACGACTACATCATTTTCTACTAATGGCAAAGGAATGTACCGCCTCTAACGTATCTGAGTTTTTAACGTTTCAAATTTTAATGTTTTATTTGTTGCGCAAGTAATAGGTAAAAAAATTACGTGAGTTCCTACCGTTCATCCTTTGTCCCGGTTTGTTAGGTCAGGTCAGCTACATTATAAATACTTTAAAACTAAACAACCATTAAAATTAATTTATATTATTTTTAATGTCTGCTTAGTTTGAAAGTATTAATAATGTAACTGACCTGATCTAATCGACCATTTTAATTAATTAGGCATTCACGAACGGTAAATCAAGACGCACATAAAGTTCTGCCATTCCCGATTACACCCGAACCATTTACCTTCGGCAAACCTCGGTTTTATTTATTAATATTTATATTTCTCTGTTTATTTTAATGTAGCTATACTAACCTAACTAACCGTCCATAGTGTTTTAAAGTGATTTAATGTAGCTAACCTAACATAACATAACTATAATAAAAGTATTTTCAGATTTTAATAGATACTCCTAAACAAGCAACAATGTAGTCGTTCACCGACGCCGCGGAAAAAAAAATCATACTCGTCTCGTAAACAAGAAACAATGGTGGCCGCCCGAATTCACAGGTATTGTGATGAAAATTTAAAAATTCGATATCTCCTAAAGTATTTGGAATTTCTTACCTCCGCCGGTTGATTTGAAAAGAGGAAGTGAAAGAGCACAGAATAAAAGTATTTTCAGATTTTAAGAATTTTTTTTGGCATCTACCGCGACTCTACATATGATGAAATTAAAAAATTCGATATCTCCTAAGTATTTGGAATTTCTTACCTCCGCCGGTTGTTTTGAAAAGAGGAAGTGAAAGGGCACAGAATAAAAGTATTTTCAGATTTTTAGCATTTTTTTTGGCATCTACCGCGATTGTAAATATTTACCATTTTATGAATTTTAAATATTTTATTTTAGAAATGACTGAGGTATTACCAACTATTTTTAGATTTTAAATCCTATACTGGTCAAGTGATCAATTTTCTGTAGTGTGATGTAAACAAGAGGAGAATGACATGTCGAAAGTTCAGCTAAAAAAATTAATTAAAAAAAAAATGTTGTGTTTGTCAGATTGGTACGACGCGGAAGTTACTATATCAAGTCGTAAGATATAGGATAGAGCAATCAATTCAAATTTGTGCAATCTCTAAGAATTCATTCACAGGATGAGATTATACAGAACGCAATGCACAATGTTATATTAAAACACGGTTAAAAAGTATATACATTTCGCAGTTTTTGAAACGAAATAATTTTTTTAATTGCAAAAAAAGTTCGTGTCACAAAAAAACAATACTTTTTCAAAACTTTGACTGCTCCTAATTTACTAGCACTGTACATTAAGAAAAAATAACGCTTCATCCTAAATTTATCGGTGACCCAAATCGCTAAATTGCCTCATCCCAACACCCACCGTACAATAAACACAGGCACAGCTCTTTTATAAAAAGCCATTTATTTACACCCTCCTGTCATTTACAAAACACATTTAAATTTAACACCTTAATTTATATCACAACTTTTCATAAGTATAAATGCAGATATAAACTAACTTTACTTACATAAAATATAAGATCTTCACGATCGTTTTCCAAGACGCGAGAAGACGTCTTTAATTTTTGACAACGTCAACAAAATGTTGACCTGACAGTTGCGTAACACATCATGTTCACCAACGAAACGTGCATAAAGTTAAAACATTTTTTCGGTAATTGTTTATTTAAAAGACTTTACAATAATGATGACTTATTTTTTACCGTTAATTAAGATTTATAATTTAATTTAAATATTTTTAGTCAGTATTATTGTAAGTTTGAGTAATAAAATAATATGTGCAAGTTGGTGTATTGTTACACGTAATAAAATATACTTTTTGTTTTGTTTAATATTCAACAGCATGTGGTATGATTATTTCGTCAGTCATTGAATGTGTTGGGGAATTTGACGTCACATTATATTTTGAAATATTTACAAACTTCGAACTACATTAAACGTTTTCGATCAGTGGTGAGTTTATTAGTTACGTATTTGAGTCAGCTCTCAGCTGTGGTAAATTTTCATTGTCAAAGTGGGACAGTAATATTTTCTAGTGAATTCTTGACATATGTCAGGAAGCTCTGAGACTGGTGATATTTTTCTGGGCCACAGATTGTAGAGTTTTCACTCTTGAACCGTGGGAAAAATTAGCAAAATTAATTGCTAGTAGTATATACGGCACATGGGCATCTAATCACTTCTAAGTTCTGGATAAATTCAATTCTTTTGAAAGATTTTATTCCTGTTGGAGTGAGTTATCAATTGTCGGGCCTGGTAATGTATATCACTGTTGACGATTGACATTGAGAACTAAGTTTTTAAGTAATATGGTAGTAGGTGGAGCTAAGTAATTGGAAAGTTTAGGGACTTTCATGTTTTTATCATAATTATATATTTTTTTAAGTTATACTGATATAGATTAGTAATAGTGAAAAAGCATGCATTTGGGTAGTAACTTGACAACAATTTAACATATATTATTTATGTAACATACGTAACCAACCATCATTATTTCTTATCTAATACCCCTGACCTTTATAGTAAATGTCTGTCTCTGATCTCGTAAAACTAAAATAAAAAAAATAAACATGATATGTGAAAAGATTTTGTCATGAGTTACGAACATCCAACCGGCTGGGTTAACTGTCTAATTTGTCACTTGATTGAGTTTACGGTAAATATGTAGAGTAGCGGTATATGCGAAAAAAATGCTAAAAATCCGAAAATACTTTTATTCTATGCTCTTTCACTTCCTCTTTTCAAATCAACCGTCGGAGATAAGAAATTCCAAATACTTTAGGAGATATCGAATTTTTAAATTTTGAACATGTAGAGTAGCGGTATTTGCGAAAAAAAAATTCTAAAAATCTGAAATTACTTTTATGGTATGCTCTTTCGCTTCCTCTTTTCATTAAAACCGGCAGAGATAAGAAATTCCAAATACTTTAGGAGATATTGAATTTTTTAATTTAGCAATACAACACCTGTACAACTATTCGAACGACGCCATTTTTGTTATTTTGCGGTGTGTTCGTGAATGCGTAATAAATAAAATGGTTGATTAGGTCAGGTCAGTTACATTATTAATACTTTCAAACTAAGCGGACATAAAAAATAATGTGAATTAATTTTAATGGCTGTTTAGTTTTAAAATATTTATAATGTAACTGACCTGACCAAACAAACCGGGACAAAGGATGAACAGTAGGAACTAAAATGGTTGATTAGGTCAGGTCAGTTACATTATGAATACTTTCAAACTAAGCGTACATTAAAAATAATACAATTTAATTTCAATGGTTCTTTAGTTTTAAAGTATTTATAATGTAACTGACCTGACCTAACAAACCCGGACAAATGATGAACATTAACAACTCACGTAAAATTTTTTTGTTACTTATTACTTGCGCTACAATATCCAAATAAAAAATAAGACTTTAAAATTAGAAACGTTAAAAGCCCACCTAAGTTGGAGGCTACATTTCCTCTTTGCCATTAGAAGGAAAATTGTAGTCGATCACCTACGTCGCGATACCTCCGACGGAACATTAATAAATAAATAAATAATCACGTATTGGTTCATTTGAATACTGGCCAATCACGGAACTGTCACGTGACAAAATTGTCCAATAAGAAACAATAGATACTCGTAAACAAGAAACAATGGTAATTGCAGCATGAATACGCAGGTATTGTGATGAAAATTAAAAAATTCAATAGCTCCTAAAGTATTTGGAATTTCTTATCTCCGCCGGTTGATTTGAAAAGAGGAAGTGAAAGAGCATAGAATAAAAGTATTTTCAGATTTTTTTGCATTTTTTTCCGCATATTATATACCACGACTCTACATATTTACCGAGTTTACTTGATCCAAGAAGGTTAGCCATAAATTTTCCAAATGAGTTTAATGTTTTACAAACTTTTAAAGGGTGGTAGTTCAAAAACAACAATAATATTTGCTCCTGTTAAAATATACTTAACTAAAGAATAATATTTTGTTTTCCCCTGTTAAAATATACCTAACTACAGTATTTATTTTATGAGCGAGTTTTGGCTTTACTATACTTTATAATTATAGGGGTTTAAAAATCATAGTTGAAAACTAATGGCGGCAAGTGTAGGTGTGTGTCAATGACGGTGGAGTAAAATTAAATTTTTTTTTAACTAAATAAGTGTCAGTGTAGGGTGGAGATTGTCGTGGTGTGCATACTTTAAAAGTATAAGCAGCGACACAAATAAAGGCTAGGCAGGCATAAGGTGCAGAAGTGCGTGAAAGGCAAAGCTCGGTGGCAAGCAAGTGTGTGACTAGGCTAGGGATGTGTGGGAGGGTGAAATGTAAGGGTTGCAGGAAAGTGTGGAGGAAGAGGGATAGTGGCACTCGTGTGTGGTTTCACTTTGCTTGTGGAGGTTTGACAAAGGGGGTAGAAGGTCTCGTGAATAAAGAGCGGATTTGCAAGAAGTGTAGCTTAGCAAAGGAAGGTAGGTCAAATGCCGAATGTGCCAAGGATGGGAGGGAGTCAATTGTAGGCTGATGGGAAGTGAGTCAGGACAGTAGGGTGTAACCCAGGGGAAGGAATGGTTGTGGAATATGTTCTGTGAGACATTAGTTAAAGGAGGGGAAATGCGGAAAGAGGAGGAAGCTAAGGGAACAAAATGGAGAGGAAATCTTACAGCAGGTGGAGCAGAAAGGAAATGGCATATTGAGAAGGTTAGAAGAGTATAGGACACATAGAAAAGTAATAGACAGACTAAATAAACATGAGTAAGAAGTCGAGAACCTAAAAAGGGTCCTAGCTGAAATGGAGGGAAGGTATACAGAGGAGCAAAGTGTATGTGTCCGAGGAAAGGAAATAAATGGAGAGGTGGTGGGACGAGCAGAACGAGGATGGGGACCAACAAAACGAAGTAAACCAGTTAAGAGCAGAGTTGAAGGTGAGTAAAATGAGAGAAAATGCTAGGTTGAGGGAGCATACTGATATAGTGAGGGGGATAGAGGAAGAGATCAGCAGATTGAAGAGATTAAATGGCATTTTAGAAGAGAAAGTGAAGGTATGGAAGTATAGAGGGGTGGGGTGGGGGGGTGGGGGTAAAAAACATTAGTCAGGAAGAAAGGGTAGAAGAGACAGAAATACGGAGTAGAGTTTGCGATAAAGTGGAGGGAAACAAGGAAAGTTAGGCTGAGGTGGCTAGTAAGGGGAGTGTAGACAAGCAGAAAGAAAATGACAGGGTACAAGAAGAGACCAACAAAGGGGATGGAACTGGCAGGGAGTTGGAAGCACTGTTCGGGGACACGATTCTCCGATACATAAAGGTTAATGGGGCCTACAAGGCAGTCAGAATTGGAGAGACAATTGCAGATGTACAGGGAAAGGTAAAGGAGTGCAATCTGGAAGGTGTGAAAAGGGTGGTGGTGCATTTATGTACAAATGATCTCAACAGGGACAGAGGTACACAAAAATTTGAAAACAATATGAGAGAAATGCTACGTGAAATCAGGCGAAAAACCATTGACACCATCGTAGTGAGTGGAGGATAAAGTATAACATTCTTTCAGAAAAAAATATACAAAAAAGTCTTAAATTAATATTTAACGGAAAAATTAATAGTAGATAAGTTATAACAGTTTATAAAACCTTACTTAAATATTAAATCATCCAGCCATAGATTGACTCTATTTTTTTATTTTAAAGTAATTTTTTTGTTTTTAATTTTTCAGAAAGAATAACTAAAATTTTAGGAAGCAATAATTCTAAAGATTTAGTAAAAAAAAAAATTCAATTAAATAGAGGGATAGGTAAATTTATGTTCTGTTTATGCTGTTATGCCATGAAGAATAATTATGAGCTTCATAATCTGATTTTTCTGTCGATACATACTCATTACTGCAGCTCTTAATTATTTTTACTAGGTGTCATGTTATGTCATTATTTTATTAGTCCTGTATTAACTAGTTGCACGGATTTTTAACTTAAAAATTAGCATTAGTTTTTCAACAAAAAAGTGCATAAGTTTGTTTAACATTGTTTTTAGACCATGAAGTGGACCTTATTGGTCCTAGTGACCACCTTAACCATACAGGCAGCAGTGGGTCCTCCAGTAACTGAAAAAAAAGTTAAGGAAGATGAGAAAAACAATGCTGAAAATGAAATAGACAGTGACAATAAGGTGAGTTTACATGCGGTGAATTACATTATGTGAAGGTAAAAATAAAAAATAAAAAAATGGAAACCTGAAATAGAAAGTGAGGACGTATTTATCCACAATATGTTCAGCTCTTTGAAAGTATCTGTCAGGAAATATATGTGTATGACATGCAGCATGTGCCTTGAGTTGATCTCACTTGGTAGGCCTGTGCAAAATACTGGTATTTTGGTGCAAAGCATCTGACAAATCAAATATTAAAAATATTTTCAAAGTCTAATAGAATTGCGAACATCGTTCTCGGCGAAGCTGTAGAGAAGCTTTATTACACTCATTTTATAAAATACAGGATTGAAGTAAAAAAAATAATAATCATTAAAAGTTTTTAATGTTTGAACTGATTAAGTGAATAACCAAATTCGGCCCTATATATAACATCCTTTAATAAAGTTATAAAATAACAATACATAATAATAATATTGAGCATTCATAAAAGCAAGCAGAGCGCCTTCTTTTGATTTTTCAAATAACCAACTTTATGCAAGAAAAACATATATTACAACACACAAAAAAAAAACCTCAATATTTTCATGACCAAATTGTAGGCTTCCAATGATTTCAAGCTTTGCATCACAACTGAAGCTTCAGATAAAACGAATAGCAAATTTTCTGGCCAAGTCAAATAGAGTATTAAAAAGAGCTTTGATTGATTCGCTTAGTCAAAGCTTCGCACAGGCCTGCTCTGTAGAGTAAAGTCCTCATGCGGACACCTAACCTATGACTTAAACATCGCATTCACCCAGTTGCAGTTATTTGCGTGTACAGCCTCTGATTCCTGTCCGTACGTAGTGTTGGTCGGTGGTGATCTTGAGCGCATGTGATGGACCCCGTGCTGTTCCTTCAGGTGGTTCCGAATGTGGAATACGACCACTACCTGAAGGAAGTGGTGTCTGCGTTGGAAAGTGACCCGGAGTTCCGTGCCAAACTGGAGAAGGCAGAAGACGTCGACATCAGGGTGATTACCACTATTTTCATGCCAAATAACAAAGTAGGCCCTATATTTATCAATTAACGAGACAATATTTTATGGTTTTATCTTTAGGCCAACTTCGATTTAAAAACTGGAGATTTCAGTTTTATTGTTTTTTTATTATTCATCAACTCTGTTTATTCATAAAGATAGAACCATTTTCAACAAGTATGACACTTGCTTGTTCAATGATACTTACTTTACCAAAAGAGTGCCATTTTGACGATACAGTCAAAATATAATTTGTTAATAATAATTTGTAAAAAGCATGCCAAACTACTGAGAACTATACAAATAAATCAGCAAGTATATGTGCATTTGAAAAAAAATGTAATAACATCATTATGTAAAAATTAGTTACTATTAACAGTTGGAATTTATAAAAAAAAATTCAATCCATTTTGTACATGCATTTTGGTTGGTACTAACTCCAACTAAATAATTTACATTCATTGAATTTATTATATTAAAAGGTTATGTTTTTCCAATATGAGTTGAATTTTGAAAAAAAATATGCTAGGTAATTTCATTATTTTTGTTCCATTTTGGTGCTTTATGGTGTATTAACTTGCATTTTGGTGTTATATGGTGAAATGACATGTTATTGGTGTTATTTTGGTTTTATCGCAATTAACAATATAATCTTGTCCCTATATAAGTACAATGATATTGCTAGTAATTCACCAGTTTTAGTGCCTCAGGGGAAGAAATTTGTGGGACACGATAAAATATTGGAAATTTTTCAATTTGAAGAATAGCATGAGATGAGGCCAGCATCATAGGAATAATTGGATGCTCTTGAAATTCTGCATTTTGCTTCCTTGTTCCATTTAAAGCAAATGTAAACACTTTTTTTCATATTTACATTTTCGTCTATTTCAAATTATTATTTTTTCGTGATGCCTTTAGTTTTTTACAAAGGGGTTTCATTGTTCAGTGAAAGGTATAATTTGGCACGCTTAGAACCAAGGTGCTACCGTATCAGATTAACTGAATTATAGCTTTAATGAAAATACCAAAGAAAAATATATGTACAATACAATTGTTTTTAAAAAGTCATAAGTTACCCAAAGAAAATAAAAAAATGGAGATGAATGCTACTGTTAAAAAAAAGTTTTCTTGATATCACGTTGCATCTGTGATTGAGACCACCTCTTCAAAAAATCATTATGGGGATTGTAACCATGAAATGTGATTGAAATGTAACCTGCTAAAAAAAGCTTGAAACACTTTACTGAAATGAAAACCAGTGGTAACTATAAACTCTTAAGGGAACTAAAAATGCCAGCAGAGCAGTAATGTGATCTGGCGGTCAAGGTCAAGAGACGGAATCGACCGAAATATGTCTGAACGCAAGCAGGTTTTGATTAGTGCTGGGCTAAGGAATGTGTCGAATCATAGAATTGTAGAAATATGTTTTAAAGACCTTTTAGTCTCATTTGCTAATGGTAACTATAAACTCTGAGGGAACTGAAAATGCCAGCAGTGCAGTAATGTGATCTGGCGGTCAAGGTCAAAAGACGGAATCGACCGAAATATGTCTGAACGCAAGCGGTTTTTGATTAGTGCTGGGTTAAGGAGTGTGTCGAATCATAGAATTGTAGAAATCTGTATCAGAGACCTTTTAGTCTCAGTTGCTGTGCAACACGGTGTGAGTTGCGCGTGTGCCGCGCAGAGCGGGAAGATTGCGCAGGAGCTGGAGTTCGTCAGCCACAACGTGCGGACGAAGCTGGACGAGCTGAAGCGGCAAGAGTTGGAGCGCCTGCGCCACCTCGCCAAGAAGGAGTACGAGCTGAAGAACGGCATGGACACGGAGCACCTGAAGATAGCGGTCCCCGAGCACCTCGACCACGCCAACCCCCACACCTTCGAGACGGAGGACCTGCGCAAGCTGATCGCCAAGGTGTGTGCCCCGCGATGTAGCCAATCCCGACGCTCCCCGTGGCCTTTGAATATATATACTGTATAGAAGTCGCGAGTGGATAGGATTTACTCCATGTTTTTCAAGAGCGTACGATGAGCAGCTTGGGAACTTCACCGCTGCAGGGCGCTGCCGTAACACCCTGTATCGTCTCGGGTTGTCATTTACACGTCAGAGCGCAGCACTGTCGCTCGCTGTCGTTCCCCCGTACCCCCCACCAATCATTCACTGCAGCTCAAGGTCGTTCAACGGGGAGGGGGGAAGGGGTGTTTGAAGAGTTCGACACTTGTCCGCTAGGGACCACCACAAGTCGATGCCCTGGAGATGGTGGCGATTGCGGCGGTGAATTAACCAACTACCTCGAACCGTATTAGAAATTTTAACCTGGGCTGGCGACTTCTATACAGTATGTATGTACAAAGCCGTGGCTGAGAGCCCACTTTGATCTTTGCTGTCCTGAGACTCTGTAGCGGAAAAGGTTTCTTATTTCAATATGCCTAGTTTGTTCTAGTGATTGAAATAAAACAATTTCCTTAATGTTACAACATTGGAACAGACATACTACATACATACATTCATTCAATCGAACCCTTACATAACAAGTTTTAATGATTCTTGAGGTTAGTTTCATAAATTATTACATCAAATTTAAACAAAAGTATACTGTGTGAACATGTTTTCCCAGTTAATTTTTAAGTTACAGTAAGTGGTAAATTTCATCATTAAAATGTTTTAAAGCGGTACTGAAAGTCGGTGAATAAACTGCAAAGTGGTTTAAAAATCATGTTAAAATTATGTTAAAACATTGTAAATAAAAGTTTGCCGTAAACATCAACTTGTTTTATTCCATGCTAAAATAATTAAAAATAAATATACAATCAATTATATTTAGGTATCAAAGTAATACAAAATTTTGTTAAAAAAATTATAAACCAAACACAATAAAACACTTATTAATTTTTAAAACTCTCACTTTAAGAAATTCTTTTCAAGTAGGCGTATATCACCATAAACAGTAATTGTTCCAAACGGAGTAAACAGGTAGGCCATATTGCCACTAAAATGTATGAAGCCAGAGAAGAAAAAAAAATTCAGGGACATAACATGTTAAACTAAATAGAAACCCAACCGCTACTTTTGGGTGTCTGCTCCACCGGAAAACAAAAAAAAAATATTTTTATTTTATACAGTCAAACCTGTCTGAAACGACCCCTCACGGTTCCCAGGAATAGGGTCGTAAGAGAGGGGGGGTCGTAATAGATGTTTTCCGAAATTTTCAGTTGATTTCAAACCCCTCCCTCTTTTCCCAAACCGCTACTCGCTAAGAAACCAGCCGTACAATGGCAGGATGCTGTCACTCACAATGCTAGACGGCTTTGCTTTAAACCCACTTCAACCTACATGACAAGTCCGTCGCCCTACAGGCCACCTCTAAAGAAAATATGTCAATAGACAGTTTATTTTTACTGGTTAGTTTACATGTACGTTTTCTGCTTGCCGTAGTTAAATACACTAGAACCCTGATGTCACGAACCCCGGATTTAACGAAGCAGTGATTTTACGAATACATTCTCAGGAACCGTCAAAAAAGTGGACATTTTGACACACAGCGTATTTTTGTGTCGGCTTTAATACTTCCAATAATGTTCATGTAAGAATAACAAAAAAATAATGGGACATTTCCTTTAAAAATACGGCAGCAGTAGCTTGTGCAATGTAAGTGGGAGCGCGGGAATCTCGTCTAGACAGGCTGGCAGCAGCACAGGCGGCGGATGCATGACGTCATACGGCTTACCTCTCCTTCCCTTGTCCAGACTTCAAGGTTCATCCCTCCCAGGCATACAAACCATCGTGTCTCTCTCCCCCTCCTCCCTCAACATCCTTTGGCATGTGAAACTGTCAACATCCTTCCTCCCCTTCTCCAAACTGCGTGCAACGAAAGCAAGGTTTGTATAGTCCATTTCTGGTAAAATGAAAAATTTTTAAGGGCCCCCGCGACAGCCATTTACTGTTAATTGTTTTGATACAATTTGTTTGTTAGTTACACAACATTATTTCTGCTGGAAAATCACTGAAACTTCAAAATTTCTTTAATGGAAAAATTTAGCAGGGCCGTAAAAGTATTCATTTTTGCCGCAAATGAACTATACTCGCCCTTCCTGCCGGACAACATTCTCGGCGCTTAACGCATGGCAACTACAGTCGTGTGCCGCGCACAGCCACGAAAAACCTACGCGATTTCCAAACTACACTAGATATCCGACTGGAGTCTGTTTACGAAAAGCATTTAAGAATTTGTTAATGCCCAACTGGTTCTGTTGAGATAAAATGGCTAAAAGGAATGTTTTCGAAGTTTTAGGTGTAAAAAACCCGTTACAAATTTCTTGAAAGTATCATAGGGAAATACATTAGACCTTTATCTTTATTTTTCCGCCATATAGTGTTACGGTCACCGCTCAAATTTCACAGTTATCTGACGGGAACGAGATGACTGCGCGCCAGTTCAGAGCCTTGCACTTAGAGGTTTTACCGCGCTAGAACTATCATTGAGCGTCGCTCTTATCATCCCGTTTCACTAACACACACGTTGACCAGACGGCGCCCTAAAGCTGATTAGAGGAAGCATGTAGAAATGCAACGCAGGAAATTTTTCCAGCTTATCAACCAGGACCCGGGCAAGTCTTGACTATCAAGCTTTTCACATTAAAATATAAGAGACTTGTATTGTGTAATTTCAGTGTTATTTAGCGGTTTTTCTTAAAAATCGCTTTTTTCGCATTTTCCGTATAAATTCGCGATTTCGCGATTCACCATATAATCGTGGCCCTAGTTATTGCTCGCACGAGAGGCGAGACGTGGAATGTTAGAAGAAAGATAAATGTGGGGTAGACAGACGGCAGCCAGTGTGTTTCCTGCGCGGGGAATAAGTGGCGTAGCCTTTTTTTTTTGCTGGGTGAAGCGACCTTTTTCTATCAACCCACGGGAAAAGATAATTGCTTGAGCTGTCAAAATAAACATCGCTGCGGCAGTTAAAACAAGTCGAGGCGGGCGTGCATCCAGTCAGTCGCTGTGTATTGTCAACCGATAGTAATGAAAATCAAGAGAAATCCAGCAGGTAGCTTTGCCTTAACTGCGTACCACACTAGACACTCGCAAAAAGCTAAACGTAAACACGTTGCCACAAAAACCTTTATCTGCACCCTGCCGGCAAAGGGATGTGGAATGGAGGTTGTTTAGCGCTGACAGCGGTCGACAGGAAGTGGTATCTATTTTTAGATATGCGCTTCCTACGGCAGTACAGCACTCGGCAAGAGAAACGCAGTAACACGCTACTCACCACAAGAAACTTATTTTCTGTCCGATTTTCTTCGGATTTTCAGCAATTTTTTCACGGTTACTCTAAATCGGGTTGTAATAGAGAGGTGGTCGCAATAAATGGGGTCGCAACAAAAAGGTTTTACTGTATCAGAATTACTTCCACCAACTCGTTTTTACACATCTGCTCATTTTTATACATCCTTTGTCACCACGTATTTTTCTCGTAGAACCTACATTGGCGTGCTGATACACAGTTGTTAGGCTGGCAAAGTGTGCAAGTTTGTGTTTGTAACTACTATTAGAAGAGTTTATTCCTTGTTTTGGTACCTGAGATGCAGCTGTACGACATTTTTTTTGACAACGCTAATAAACGTTAAGAATGAAAAACTAAAATGTAAATTTTGGTTTTGTGCAACATGTCTACCATATAATTTACTGTAGTTAATATTATATTTAAGAAGAAAATTATTTTGAAGTGTAAACAAGCACATCAATATGGGAAAAAAATACTCATTGGTTGCCTTCTCTTAGCTAACATAGATGAGAACTTGTACTTTGCTTGTCTTTTTTTTAGACTCTCAGGCAGAAAAGAAATGGAACACACTCTAATTCAGTTGCCATATTCTTCTCTTTGTAGTTTGGTTGTCCTGTAACCAAACATTGTGTTTACATATTTGTTTTGTTTTTTGATGGAAGAGAAAAGATGCTCGTACAGAAATTAATTTTGTCCTGGCTCATACCGTATCATTTTGTTTAGCATATTTAATTATTTTTCTTAATATATCTTAACTCACGTGAAAACTAAGTGATGTGTCAGTTTCACTTTTCTCATAATATTTTTGTTTTCGTGAAAAGTGCATGTCCTTACATATAAGTGTGTATGCTGTTTCCTGCTGTCAAAGTAACTACAAACATCCAGTGTTGAGTGAAATGTGTGTGCAATCTACATTTTCAGCTGTTTAGTTATTTAAAAATGAATTGACATCGACAGAAGTCTCATAACGATACCATATTAGAATGTATATGACCATCATTAGTTCATTACCAACCAAAACATAAAACATCCATTGCCAGTCCATTACTTAAACTTGCATGCAGTGTAAGTTTTCATGTTTTTATTACTTTAGTATAAATTTATTTGAGTATGTGAGTACACACTGACTCAATAAAATAACATTTTAGGGCATTAATGACTTTCCACCATCCTGAAAAAAAAAAACTCTGCAAAAAGCATATCTTACAGATAAATTTACTCCCAAAGTTACTGCATAAAAGTAAAAAGAGACAAGTCGTGCAACTCTTTATTATTTTCAGAAAGCTTATAACAACTGACACATGCAAAAAACTTAATTATGTACAATGCATATACTATGTACATCAATTGGTATGCACAGAATTTAAGTTTTAGTATTTTTCAGTTTAAAATGAAACAGTTAATAATCTTGTGTTTAATGTAGACTTTTTGCTGTTGATTTAAAACCGTGTAACTGCTGCTAATATAACATTATAGTAGCCATAAATAATTATATGGAAAACATAACAATTTTTATTCATATTCTTTATTCAGCATTAATGCTGTTTGTTTCCTCAGACTTCGGCGGATCTAGCGGAGGCTGACAGAAAGAGACAAGAGGAATTCAAGCAGTATGAAATGCAGAAGGAGTTTGAAAAGCAGGAGGCATTAAAGACTCTTGATGAAGAGAACAAGAAGAAACTGGAAGAGGAATACCAGAAACAAGAGGAAAAACATAAGAAGCATGAGCCTGTGAGTACCATACCAGTAAAATTGGAAGTTATTGACTTCCATAGGTGTCGCTTAAGTACGTTAGCCTGTGCACAGTAACACTACAAGCTATGTAACATGCAACTTATGTAAACTCATGTTGGAAGGGTCCCTCCCCTCCCATCTTGGTTTACTCGGTTATTGAACCAAGGCCTGCTGCATGTTGAACAGCTTCCACACCCAACACCCAACATGGCAGAGGACCTCAACAAGCTTCGAACACTTGAAGTGAAAATTCACAGACTGGATAATTATTAAGACAGTTTTACCCAAGGCCAAGGTAAGTAAACTAAGGTTGCTTCGATCTATTGTGTATCGTTGTGCGCACAACATCGCTTGTAGCGCCTCCAGATGACTGACTTACTACCTCGCCATATCAGCCTTATAGTGTCGAGTACGTGAGCCGAATAGTGATTTATTTCAGTATGGCGTGGTTGTTGCTCTTTATTTTTTGTAAACAAGCCTGAATATACTTAAGTTGTGTTTTTCTGTAATATTTGACCTAATTATTATAACATTTTTCTCAGAAATTTGTATGTGGTGCACCTACAATTATTTGTAGGGAAAAAACTTTGAGGACCACTGCAATAGGCCATGGCTGATACTTTCGCCAATATCCTGGGTCTGTGTTGTTAGCATCCTGATGACTTTGTCGATGAGATGTAAAGCTTAATTAGTAATCATGATGATAATGGATGGTAATGACAATGATGAAATGTGTGTTTAAAACAAAGGTGGAAGTGGATAAAGGGAGTTTACAGGTCACAAAAGTCATGAAAAAATAAGAAAACTGGACTGGTCATGTAAGTCAGGAAAAGGTCCTTAAATAATCAGCAATGGTGCTGGAAGTCTTAAAACTTAATACTCCAGTAGCCTTTTCCTAATTTGTATTTTGTTTATTTGACACCTCACTTTAGTTTATAGTTGCATGTGGGAACTATCAGTGAATTTTTTTTTAACTAAAAAATCTGTATGTTCTTGCAAATGTTAGAAAATATCTTATTGCATTGGCTCAAGTTTGATTTTGGTTATAACTGTAGATTTAATAATCAACCTTTAATAAACTCAAACAAATTTTGTTAAAATATTTTGAAAATAACCTGAAATGGGTTTATTGGTATTTGTAGACACCCTGGGAGAAAGCATGGCTTAGTAGTTGACATATATTCCCCCTGCACAGATTTTGTTTTATTGTTCATGGGACAGCCAGTGGTCGAGTGGTCAGATCACTTGCCTTTCCACCTGAACGACCTGGGTTCAATTCTAGTTGGGTTTGAAGCAAGATTTTTTTGCTAGCTGGGAATACGGCAGACTGCAGCGAACTGTTGGGTTTTCTTAAGGTGATCCTGTTTCACCCCCCCCCCCCCCTTCCTTTCCCACTTATTTATTCCATAAAAGCTTCACTTTCATTACCCCTCATTGTCTCTGATAATCACAATCTTGACAAGACTGTAAGCCATGAGTCTTCATCTTCTTTTTCTTTGTCATCGTCTGCTTCGTATTCTTCTGGTCACATACAGTGAAAGGTCTTTAATCCGGTGTTCTGTGGTTGTCCACATTGTGTAGTCTGGCACAGATCGAGCTGCTCCCGTCCATTGAACTTAGCCTCCAGAATGCATTACTGCATTGCCCCGCCATTTTTAGTTCGCTCAGATTTATTGGTTTTCATTTCACTATAGTGTTTTCCAGCAAGTTACTTTTCACATTTTTACATGTACTTGAAGAAGAGCAGCGCTCATCTGTATTTTTCCCTTCTATAAAAGGAACTTATTGCAACTTTTTTTAAAAATCATTATACTGTTTATTAATTTTTCTTTTGTAGAACGTTAAAACTTTATTGATGATAGTGGCAGAATCACTAAAACAACATGGCCTTGGTCCGAAATGTGCCAGAGTAAAGACCTTTCATGGGAGGCTGTGACGTAATTCAAGTCATTTTCTTACCCGCCATCGCTACATTGTCACGCCCAAAACGTTGCGGAAATGGTGCTCATCTACGTCTGATGGTTAGTAGGTACGCATTAGAATCTCCGTCGGTACAGTCAGTCACTTTCCATAAAAATACCGTATTTACTCGCATAATGTCCGCAGTAATTTGGCTACATTTTTGACAAAAAAAAAGGGGGTGCGGACATTATGAGGTGAAGTCCGAAAAAAAATTTTTTCCTCAAAATTTTACGTTTTGTGTAGAGTAAAAAAAATTGTTCTCTCATAATTAGTTTACTAGCAGAGTGACAGGTGTCGAGATAATTGGGTGCCGGTGATTAGTGGAAGACGCCACTCATTTTTTTTTTCTTTCACTCGCGTGTGCGCTCTTACGTTCAGAAGCCGCAGCCAGCCTAGACAAAATAAATGCTTTGCGTGAAAAGATATTTTTTTAATCTTTCATTGAGATGGCCACTGACGGCACGGGGCAGATTTCTAATGTCTGCATTAGCCGGCGCCGGCGAGCCTCCCTCCCTGTCCCTTGCCCACTGTGTGTATAAAAAAACCGTGCGCATGTACCCCCACCACTTCTCCACTACCTCCCCTACTTTGTGACGTAGTGTGAGTTGACGTGTACTGGCTTGTGCTATATATAGCCCATCCCCTTGCAACTCGCGTGACGTCGCAGGCAGCTGCGCAGTGGAGTGTGAGTTTCTGAGTCCGGATGGTTTCACCACGCTACAAAACCCTCTCAGCGACCGCTCCGGAGAAATGAACAACTCAAGGTCAAAGCATTGTTGACAGCGTCTGTAATTTTCCATTCCGTTACTGTGCCTTTCAGGGGTGGCCAAGGTTGCTTTGTCTGGTGCGGACTTTATGCGGATTTAAAAAAAATTCCATTTCAAGTATTTAAAAAGAAATGTACGGACATTATGTGATGGCGGACATTATGTGATTAAATACGGTACAGTGATTTAAAACTGTCTCCACAATGCAGACACTTCACTTGAGGCAGTGTTTCGGGCCTCCGCCCAACATGGCACAGACCATAAGGCACAGACGTGGCCACCCTCTGGCCGGAGCCGGGCGCGGGATGTCTGAGGGTGTGAGAGTCCTGTTCCAGCTGCACCACCCCGGCAGCAAGCAGCAGCTGGAGGAAGTGTGGGAGAAGCAGGACCACATGGAGAATCAGGAGTTCGACCCCAAGACGTTCTTCTTCCTCCATGGTGCGTGCTTGCTTCATGTGCGCTATATAGTCAGCAGTTCATAGTTCAGTATTTTGATAAAATTCATTTTGTGAAACTGAATATTTTATTTTTGTGGAATTTTTCACATATAAAAAATTGTGAACATCCTTTTCTTTTTAACTAATAAAAACTCTCTCTTTGTAAGTTAGTGAAACAAGAATTTTCTAGTTACATTAATATTTGAGTGTCTAACAAACATTAGTTTAATTTTTATGAATTTATTGTAATTTTGGAATCTATTACATTCTTTAAGGGAAAAAAAGGCCAAACTTAATTAAAATTCTGGAATGTCATATTTATTCATTTTTATAGGGAGGACCATTTCCTGAAAGTCAAACTCCTGCTTGGGTAACTAAAATTTTCTGCATATAACTTTTTTACTGTTCCTCTTTAAAAAAAAAAACATAAAAAGATGGCTCTACTCTAATTGAAAATGACAAAGGACTTTTCTTATTATTTTTATGAAAGGCTAAAACAGGCATTTTTAGGTATGAAAAACTAGGCACACAGTGTTGTAATGAGTCTAGGTACGTGCTGGGAACCCATTATTTCACTATAAATCTATAGAGTCACCGTTTAAATCCTAGAGAGGCATGTTATTGATGCAAAGACTGCATGCCACAGTACATTGCCTCACATGCAGAGGGAATGAGGCGTGTGATGCACCAACCAGTGTCGCCCTCAGCACCCGTGTGCATTTGGAGCATCTGAACCAAGTTAGACAGCCTCCCTCAGTTTAAGAATCCTACGAGGCTGTCATTGTCTGTTCTGTGTGTGGCAGACCTGGACGGGAACGGCTTCTGGGACCAGGCGGAGGTGAAGGCGCTCTTCCTGAAGGAGCTGGACAAGCTGTACAACTCCGGGGCGCCCGAGGACGACATGCGGGAGCGCATCGAGGAGATGGAGCGCATGCGCGAGCACGTGTTCAAGGAGGCAGACACCAACAAGGACAACCTCATCAGGTGAGCTTGCTGGCGTAGCCCGGCGTCCTTCTCCGCAGACGTTCCAGCTTCGTCTCCAGGGTGTCCACAGTTAGTATATTCCTACTAGATCTGGTACTTTTATAACTTTTTTTAGTGGTTTACTACAGATCTAGTACATTTTTTCTTTAATATAATAATATTACAGTAACTCCAATATGTTTTATTATTAAGCGTAATTATTTTTAAAAAAACTATGGTATGTATGTGTGTGTGTGTGTGTGATATTTAAGTTCGAGCATTGCAACGTCATAATAACTTCCTAAATTGTTAAAAACCATAACAAATTATAATTTAGTACTTTTTTCTCGCCTAGGTTGGTACAAAATATTTTTTCCTTGTGGACACCCTGTTCGTCTCTAACTTTCTAAACCTGCCACCTTCACCAGTATTTCATGTGGGGCACGTTAATTCTTACATCGGTGATTCCCAACCTGAAGAACCTAGCTTCTTCAAAATAAAAAAAATTTTCCTTGCTAAGGGCTAGGCCTGTGTGAATTATCAGATTCGGATACAAATACAAAATTATTCGCGAGTACAAATATTGAATTCAAATAGTAAGAACAAATTTAGAATCCCACCACATTTTTTTTTTTCACGTCATGTAACATCATCTGGAAAATTATAGACAAATAATAAGTGAAATGTTAGTTAGGTTAAGTCAGCTACAATATATATATATATATATATAATAATGAAAGGTTGTTTTATTACATAATTTAAATATTTTATTTAACAAATATTTTCCATATATATATATATATATATATATATATATATATATATATATATATATATATATATATATATATATATATATATATATATATGGAAAATATTTGTTAAATAAAATATTTAAATTATGTAATAAAACAACCTTTCATTTCAGTTCTTATTTGCCTTTTTTTTTTAAAAAAAAAAACTTGCTACTCTACATGTTGTTCCAGAACATTTTCGCGAACAGCAAAATACCGTGAAATCCAATGCAATTCACAACACCAAAAACATTAATATATTTTTTAAATGCTGTGGTCCCAAATCTTTAATTGTGCCATATTCACTATCTTAAAAACAGCAGCTTTACTATTACTTCTTTGAAATTTGTAAGTACTTTATTTAAATTTAACATTTTTATAATTGTTTGTTAATTCATGCTTTGGTACATTTTGACATGTATTAATTTTTTCTAATTGAAGTTGATTTGCACATAGTTGAACCACTCATGAAGATTACTTATGTTAACTAATATTAAAACTGAAAATACAGGTCTTGTACCTATTATCATATGGTCTTGCAAATATGCTGCATAAAAACTGCAATTTACGAACTTTCCAAATAAGTTACAAATTACGACTACAATCATAATGTAGTGGTTTCGAAAATTTTCCATATAGACTGGAAAACCAGGAGAAGTCAGGGAATTTCATTTTCAAAATTTTGTAGCAACCCTGAATTCTATAGTTGGCTCTCATTTTACTCAGAATATTTCAATCTATTTTATAATATTACAGTAAGACTCTGTTTTAAAGGTTTTGAAGTGACTAAAAAAATTAGATGTATCAGAAAAATTATTTTAAAAGAAAAATATATAGTGTGTGATTTGTGAGTCAAGTGAAAAATTATTTTGACTTAGTAAATTATGGATTGACTAATTTTATTTCATCAACTTTTTGCATATGGATCTCATAAAATTGATTTTTTTTTTTTTTTTTTTTTTTGCAATCTATGATGCCTATATTAAAAAAAAATACAAAGTGTGCCTGAAAATGAACCAAATGTTACTGTGAACCAACTCTGTCGCAGCTTTCAAGAGTTCATGGCCCAGACGAAGAAACCGGAGTTTGAGAAAGACCAGGGGTGGCAGAGCTTGGACCAGCAACAGCTGTACACCCCTGAGGAGTATCAGAGGTTTGAGCATCAGCGCCAGATGGAAGTGCAGAAGTTGGTCCAGCAGGGACTGGTGAGTCACTCGTGACTGGTGAGGTCACGGACAGATCACATGGCCTATTGGTATTGAACCACCCCAGGCATTTGCCTGAAGTCGCTGTGGGAGAACCTGTGAAACTAGAAATCAGGCCGGTCAGACCAGGATTCGAGCCCAGCTCCTTCAGAATGAGAGTCTAGTGTCTTGCCTGTGTGCCATCAACTCTGTAGAAACTGCAGCTAACTAGCTTGTTCCTTAAAGTTGCTGTACTTCAACAGTTGCATCACTCAGATTTCAGAGCCGGAAAAACCCTTAGACGGTGGTCAGTATTGTTACGAGTGGGGAAAACTGGTTTGTAAGGATAACCCAATTAATTTTATTCAGTTTTATTGCTACTAATATTTGCATTACTAATTAAATCACCACACACTTAATGTCTGTTTATGCATCACTAAGTGTCTGTCCAGTCCACAGTCCGCACTCCTCACTGGAGCTAGGCTCGACAGTGGTTCGCCCCTTACCTCGCACCTGTCCACACACAGTCTCGCACCACTCGGTCACACACACACGCACGGTCGTGTCGCTCAGCGTCTGTGCCACTCGCTGAACTCTCACTTCACTCAATTCACCTGTTGGAACTTTTAGCACTCTTGTAGAAGCTGGCATCACCGCTGCTTTTATGGCTGTTGGTCATCTTTCTGGAACTGACTTAAGTGGTTGTGACGTGTGACGTCATCCCGGGCTGACCCGACGCTCGAAGCATCCAGAACAGCGGTGTGTTGTTCATGCCACTCCATGCGGTGGCCTCTGTAAGCCCAGAATTCCCAGGCAGCTTAAAAATACATAACAGCACCGTGGAAGGAGTGCAGGGGGGGGGGGGGGGGGGGTGGAAAGGCTGGGACGCCTTAATATCCAAAGGTATGTGCGCATGACTTAAGTGGCCATGCGGGGCTGCCACGCCGCTCAGGTACCTGTTGTGCATTGCGCCTTTCCTCCCATATTCGTAACAATATCATGGGTGTGAATCTCTGGGGGCAAAATTGTAATGGTTAGACAGGAATGACAAACAAATTATGTGGCCTTCCTCCCTGGGAATCGTACAGATTATTACCTCTGGTCAATACTAAAGTTCTTCACTTTAATGTGCTTCGCAGCAATGGGGTTGACTAAAAAAAAAAATAGAATAGTCATCAAAATAAAATTCACACTTTCACATAATTTAATAATTTTTTTTCTAGTTAATACTCCATAACTTGTCCTGCTAGCAAAGACTGTTAGCTGGAAAAAAAAAAAAAAAAAGTAAATGCATTATCGTTATGTTTTAAGGTTTCTTCTTAAAAAATTACTTTTTTGTTTACAACAACTTCTCAAAAAATATTTATAGGTACTTCTTCCATGTTTAAATTATTCCTGAAATGTAAGTGTATCATCCTCGCAATATGGTTGACTGGTTTGACTAATCTCTGATAAGGCACAGCATTCCAATAAAAAATTTCAAATGGTCCCATTTACCATCCAAACCTTGACCACAGTGTGAAATGGTCATTCATTTTTAATAACATTAACAGGCTTAAACAATCCACAGACAAAAGTCTTTAGACAAAAATAAAAATATCTTTTCTGTCTTCTTTCATAAGAAATTAATCCCCTACCTGGCGATCCAAATATGACAAAATAATAAAATAGAACTCAGCATACTATGTATCTAGTACTGCACTACCTATTCTCGCATAGGAAAGATGTATTTTGTATGTGAGTTGGCGGCAATGAAGTTGTCTCCTATTCTTTGCACGCTGTGCAAGACAATTCGCATACTAGTCAAAATCTTACAATCTCAAGCTTAGGCCTGCCTGACTCTCTTTGAGGCATTTATAAATCTCTTTTTAAACTCATGCCCATGTTGACCATTCTGAAGTTGAAGCTTTAGTTGAAGTAGGCAATGAGTAGTAATGTTGCTACCACGGTAGTGGTTGAATGGTCTGTTGGGGGATATGCTCATAGTCATCATTATGTTTTTGTTGGTGTGTTGATTTGTATGTTTGTGCATTACCATGTTTGTGCTGAGATTTTCATGTGTGTATTACCAACTTATATATAGCTTTCAGTTGTGTTCAGTAATGTCTTTGTACAATGTGTGTGCCTTGTCATGAAGTTTGTGTAAATGCAGTACACACCACCTGAACTGTGATAATAATTTACAACTTAATTGCAGCTACAATGGCTCAAATATGTTTTTTTCATTCCTTAAGCAGTAAGTAACATTAAGTAACATTTTCCAGTTAAAGCAAATATAAAAAATACTGTTATTCAGTGCCCATTCTGAAAAACTGAAATCAGTGCTGCTCAATGTAAACATTTTAGAATTTATCACCAAGCAGCTTAAAGAATTTAATTGGTTATTTTTAAAAGATTTAAATTTTTTAAAAGTGACCTTTGGCATAACAGTACAATTTAGTACATAATGTAATTTTAGATTGATACTCAAGCTATCATTGCAATGTAGTCACAATTACTATTGAGGTATCAAAGTATCTTAAGTCCCAGCTCTCCTGAATCGTAAACCATCTTGGATAATTGGTTAAGTCAAATATTGTTGAAAAATAACACATAGTAATAATAATAATAATAATAATAATAATAATGCACTGACAACTACAAAAAATTAATGTAAATGAATGCACTATAATATAATTTCTCACACAAAACCATTTTGTAGCATTTAATTTTTTTCATGCACTCTGCTTGTAAAATATTGCCTGCACTATTTTTGTTTAACAATTAGGTATTAATGCACACATTTCATACCATTTGCATGTTGCACTTTAAAATTTAATATTTTTTAAATACATTGGCCAATAAAGTAGAATTTTGTGCAAGTTATAATAGGTTTTACAAGTCTGCATAGTAGTTTGAGAAGAAAACTCCAAGCAACATTTACCTTTTGACAGAAGTATTACAGGATTACAGGAAATGGGAAGTTTGACTTACCTGCGCTGAAGCAGTAGTTATCTTTGTAACTGTGCTGAGCTTGTTTAAGTAACAGTATTATTTTTATTTTGAAGTGTAGTTTTGCACTAACTGTTCACAATAGATGATGAACTAAACATTTGGAGGGACAGTTGTCATCATTCCAGACGTAGCAGCGCTTGTGTTTTTGCTCTTGCAGTAGTGTGGTTACTGATTGTCTTGTGTTTTTGTGTATTTGTTTTGTTTTTGCACTCGCAACACAATAGCGTTTTTGTCTATCTTGCTCGCCTAACAGATCCCTCCCCAGCCGGTGTACGCGCCTTACCATGGCTACCACCCCGGCATGCATGTTCCGCCACATCTGCAACCGCAAGTGGGTATATTTGTATCATTTGTTGCCTTTGTCGTGTGATTTTTGGTGAAGTTTTGTCTTTTTCGTGATTGTTTCTGTAAAGGTCTGAAGGCATAGGCGTGTAAATAGTCCGTAGATGTGTGTGTGTACTCTTACTGTTACAATGTGTAGAACTACAGTAAATGTTTTGGTAAGTAATTGCTCATAGCAAGTAAATTAAATTTTGATTTATCAATTTAACTTTAATAACATAAGCTTTCGTAGCAGAAAAAAAATTAAGTCATCACTTAAGTCTCCTTACTGACCTATGTAAAATTCTAGAGAAAAAATTTAGGGCTTCTGTTTGTAACATTTTTTTGGATAAACTTTTCTTTTAACAGAAAGTTTTACTAAGTTACTCGAAATGTTTGTGTTAGTACTATACACAATCATGTAAAATTTAGTATGTTTCAGTATTACGAAGATTCAAATGTACCGCAGGCGAGATTGTGACAAGTGTACTTTTTTAAAAGGGCTTTCCCATTTGTTACACTCCTTCCGTTATCACACTCAATCAGCAAAGGTGAACAACTTTTGTCGCTCTCTGGCCATAATTACACACAACAAACTTCCGCCAACTTTATTTACTCAGATTTAATATTTCAAACCTTCTTGAATGACCGCAAACACAAATTATCATTAGTAACGTCAAGCCTATTTATGTATTTGGTAATGGAATTGCGATTTTAAATACAATAATAATAAAAAACCTAAATTAAATATTTTTTATGATAATTTATTTGACCAATGTGCCGTTACATAGATATTTCATATTAACACAGTTCTGCAGACAGGGAAAATCTAAAAAACATGGAAACTCGGGTAAATTGACAAACGGTTGTTTACGAAACAGTATTAAATTATTAATACTAGTGTGTTCCTTTGTCTTAAAAAAAAATTCTTAATTTTTACCAAAAATTCATGTGTAGTTGGAAATTTATAAATTAATTGTAAGAGAAACAATCGATCAACGAATCAACTGTGTATTGATTTAATGATGCACAATCAAATGTTGATGTTCATTGTTTATTATCTGGTAACAATCAATAATGTACAGGTTGCAAGTTTGATCAAATAAGTTTCTCATATTACAGACTAGCAGCATTGATTGCATACCATTGATGGAAATTAGGGATGTGCGAGTACCCGATATTTTCGGGTACGGTTCGAATCCACAATTACCCGAACCCGGAATCGTACGTACATGGATTCGAACAGTATTACGAATATTCACAAGTTATAAATTAATTTAATACAGCTCAAAAATACTGGCAGTGAAAAATAAAATTAGGCTACTATTACATAAGTATTTATAATATGATGTATCAAAGATAGAAATGTAAATTAAATAATTAACACAGTGACATTAAAGAATTTTGAGATTTCGAGAGCTTAAACTATAATTACGAATTTCGTCGTATAGCAAACTATAAACTAAAAACAATTACATACCTACAAGAAAAAAACGTCTTGGCTATTTATTGGAGAAAAAATGGTTTTGTTTGCTGAAACGTTTATAAAACTGAGATTTCCCTGTGGCGTGCCGTTTATTACGATTGAGTTGGAGAATCGAATATGTTTTGGTTTTCATATTTCAAAGTGTTTATTATTAATTAAGTTTACATAATTATAAACATTTCAATCTCAGTGTAATAAATAAATGTCAGTAGTTACAGCCAGAAAAAAGAGAAAACACATTATTTTTTAATTTATCAGTTATTTTTAATTATTCTGTGCTTAATATTCGGAATCGGATTCATATCTCAAATATTGCCAGGGATTCGAATCTGATTCGAACCGAACTGAAAATCAAGGATTCACACATCCCTAATGGAAATAACAGTGCTATTGTGCGGGACAAGATTTTATGGCCTGTTTGACTTGATGTGTGGTTAAAAAGAGTTTCTACAAGTATTTATATGTAGTTTAATATATTTTTTATCTTGATTTATGAGAGAGGAGAAAATATACTTTGTTGGACAGGAAAAAAATCAGGAAAATTGACTAATGTAAGAGAGTAGAAACCCTGATTATGTTTTACTGCAAATTTTGTCACCAGATATTACATCAGTGTAAACTGTAAGAATTAACTTTTCAAACTCTACAATTTAATTCTTTACCACATGAGACCAGTTTTATTTTGTTAATTGTTTATTATTATATTTAAAATCTTGTTTAGTTCGGGGCGAAATAAACCTCATAATGGACTGCTATATTGTATGTACCAATCATTATTTTGCTAATAAAATTTCAGTCAAGTTCAACAGTGTGCCCAGCATCAGGAAAACCTGGAATTGTTACGGAATTGTAAAATTCTGGGAATAGCAGGGAAAATTCAGGGAAATATATTTTAAAGGTTTGACAAAAGCTCTTACTGTATCTCTAACTCTTTAACTGTCATGCACATTGTTTGAGTTCAGTCTTAGTGTTTTGCAGCGCTGGTGTGCCAAGTATTTTTAAGCAGCGTTGTAAATTTTGGCATGTTGATTGCAGTGTTTCATGCAAGAAACATCACTTTGTGCAAAATTTCCAGGCTTTTTTGTCTGTTAACAGTTTTCCCATAACACTGAAGAAACTGTACATTGTAGATATGGCAATGTTCGGAAGTAGCGCAAAAGTTAATGCTGGTTGTGTCCTAAGTAAATAAATCATTCATATTTTTTTTTTATCAATTAATAAATATAGACCAGGAAAAATCAGGGAATTCTATTTGTGGGTTGCTGGACATCCTGAAGTAAGTTCAGATACAACATTATGGTAAACTTTTTGTGAAAAGTACAGGAGACATAGCATCAGCTATTCAAAATGCCAGCTAATTAAACTTTACTCTTCACAATTATGTTGTAACACATTAATCTCTAAATTTGCTTGAAACTTCAAGTTTGAACTAGCTGTACTAGGTTTCACTCTATTTGCTGTTTATGAATCACATTGAAGACCCATTATACCATCAACAGTGGACATGAAAATACAGTAGAATCCCGTCAATGCGACTCCCCTCTGATGCGTCCATTCCGTTTATACGACCGTTTTTTGAAACCGTGAAAAATTTGAGCAGAGAAAGTCAAAAATTTGAGTAAAATCGGCTGAAAAACAAGTCTGTTACACTTTGTTGGGTGCTATGTGTTCACGTTTATCTTGGTGAGCACTATACTGCAAGCAGGCAGGCATACTACAAAAGACGGATAAAAATAGATACCACCCCTCTAGACTATCCAAGCTAGCCAATACCGGTAATCTGCGCGCATCACCTGATAACATCTACGCACGCGTCTATTGCCATCCCAGTCCCGTGCCTTTGTCTTGCGACTGGTTAGTGTGATGTGACGTCGCCAGGTGTTTGGTTCTCAGCTATTTTTCTATAACATCGCTGACTTCGCACATGCGCAGCTAAACAAAAAAAATTGCGTGGACTTGCATACCCCGAACAATGGGTTCCTATAAATACTCGCGCTAAGTGAACTCGCGTCATGCGAGTTCAGCTATGCTAGCCGGCTGGTGGTTATTTTAGTTCAAAATGTGGCGAAGGAACTTGTGTGGATCAGGTAGAAAATATTCGGCTATAAACGAAAGATATAAGAACAATGCTATCCTGAAATGCTGTGACATGTTTTTGGAGTAGATAATCACATCGACAGACTGACAGGATGCGCTCCCGACCTTGCCGTCAGCGATGTTTATTTTGACAGCTCAAGCAATTATCTTTTCCACGGCCCATAACAGCGTAAAAAAAAGGAAAAAAAAAAAAACATGTTGGAATGCAGACGGAAAAGTAACTATGCAGTAAAATAAATATATTTACGGCCCTGCTAAATTTTTCTATTCAATAAAATTTGAGGTATTAGTGATTTATCTGCAGGAACTGCTGTGTAACTAATAAACAAATTGTGTCATAAAAACTTATAAAGTATTTATTAACGGCGAAGGACAGTCGTATAAGCCCATAAAAATATTTATTTTACCGAGAATGGACTATACAACCTGGCTTTTGCCGCACGCAGTGTGGGAGGGGAAGAGGATGCTGACAGTTTCTCACGCAGAAGGTAAGCTACCACAGTGGCTTTTCGTGTGGGCGGGTAAGATAACATGACAGCTGAGACTGCTTTTCTTGCGATAGTGGACGCACCGAGCTCGGCTAGACACTGCCCGAGCGGCATTCACACGATGTATCCGACGATGCGGTGACACCCCGAATTCTCTATTGCGACCATTCCGTTTATAAGTCCGTTTTTTCGGAAACCGTGAGGGGTCGCATCAGCGGGATTCTACTGTATGACACTTTCGCTAACCTTTAAATCATTTCAGAAACATGATTAACAAACTTAATCATCTTTCCTTTTAATGAGCTTATAGTTAAATCGCTAGTCTCGTTATAAGTGAAAGCTTAAACATGAAAGTCTAGACAAAAATCATTAACTGCTCGTAAAGTAATCTCAAGATGATCCACAGGTTATGCTCGCACAAAAGGCAAAATCATCAATACAATACGTTCTGTGGAAGTTGTCTTCTTGTCATCGGCACATGTAGGTCTCCAAAAAAAATAGTTGCTTACTAGCGGCTGTTCACTCGTCACTGGCAAATGTGGCTTAAACAAGAAATTTCTATTCACCTTCCAATGTTATCGCCTACATGAGAGATTGCTTCACTGCTCCTACAAACGTACTGGACAGCATGTCTGTAGTTACTTCTCGGTTGTCGTCTCAGCTCTGGTGTGGCACATCTCCTTCTGAATAGCTCCTTGCTGCTCCAACAGCACCACTCTCCCAGCGAGTGACTACTTGCCAAGTGTAGATACTTACTCCTCAAGTATCATTTGGACTTCCTGTTCCTGACTGCCCCAGCGTGGAATGAAGAGATATTTGGTTGGTCATCAAAAACTACTCCCAACTCGGCGCTCGCTCCAGGACATCACTGATTCCTAGCTGCGTCGTGACTTCTCCGAGTCTCCAGCCATTGGCTGCTGACAGTACAAGTGCAGACATGCTCCACTCGCCAGACACTCGCTGTTGCTGGACTCCAACCTCGCTACCTCAGTATTAGTCGCAGTTCATCTGTGACTTTTGAAATGACCCACTGTTTCACTGATGGGGACTAACACTTGCTGCATACTTACTCCATCATTAAACCCCCCAGTGACTCACAACTCCACAAACCCTACTGACTGATTCCAAATGAAGGAAGACAACAGACCACTCAAGGTCTTGTACACCCCCTCGAGACTGCTGTGGAATTTGTTCCAGAACATTTGATAACAGTTCATGCTGCTTGCTGGATCCCACTTGTTCCACGATGTTCCCGAATGTGTGGAGCCAGTTTCACTGATTGCTATAATGTAAAAGTACACTACAGTCTGCCGGGTGTTTATTTTTATGAACCTTAACAAAATATCTTCAACTTATAGTTGCCGTGGTATTCAACATGTAGTACTGTAATAGGACTTGTTGCTTAAGGGAGTTGTGTGCTGAAACTGTAATTGGATTGTCATTGTCTGCACATTTTGTGTCTGCATCTTCTATTGGTTCATAAGTTCAGGTTTGTGCAATATAATTGACTTCTTTAAATTTCACATTTGTACCCTCATTCGCATACAGTTTTCAACCCGTTACCCTAAATTTTTGACTATTATAGTTGCCCGGAGAGTACTTAAAAGGCCATTTGCATCAACCCCACTCTTAAAGTAAAAACTCTGGTACTCCAGTGTTCCATTTATGGAGCCAATCTTATAGTTACGGAGTTTAATTGTAACTGTTAAGAGAATAGTATTTAGAGTATTTGAGTGAAATGAATGATTCTTGCTTCCAGTTCCACCCAGCCCAGCAGGGAATACACCCTAATCAGATACCGCAGGGCTACTACCAGGGCCAACAGTACCATCCGGCACAGGGTCAACCCATTTACCAGCAGCAACCACAGTACCAACAACATGCAGCGGTAGGACAAGGACATCAGCAGGTTCCTCAAGGACATCAGCAGGCTCAGCAGGTTCAAGGACATCAGCAGGCTCAGCAGGTTCCTCAAGGACATCAGCAGGCTCAGCAGGTTCCTCAAGGACATCTGCAGGCTCAGCAGGTTCCTCAAGGACATCTGCAGGCTCAGCAAGTGCCTCAAGGACATCTGCAGGCTCAGCAGGTGCCTCAAGGACATCTGCAGGCTCAGCAAGTGCCTCAAGGTCATCCTCAAGGACATCAGCAGGCTCAGCAGGTTCCTCAAGGACATCAGCAGGCTCAGCAGGTGCCTCAAGGACATCTGCAGGCTCAGCAGATGCCTCAAGGACATCTGCAGGCTCAGCAAGTGCCTCAAGGTCATCCTCAAGGACATCAGCAGGCTCAGCAGGTGCCTCAAGGACAACAACCACAGGTGCAACCGGTGCCTCAAATTCCACAACAGATACCTCAAGTTGGCAATGTGCCAATTTTGCATCATCCTCCACAGCCTCCTCCAAATAATCCGCAACAGCATATTGATGTAGGCAATTTAGTTCATTAATGTTCCAAGTACGGTGTTACTATAATGGCTTTTATAATTATTTTTTTTTTTAGGTTTGTGAGTATTATATTTTCTACATATGATTTCTTTTTCTTAAGAGAAATGGACAGTTATTTAAGGTGATCTTACAATGTAAGTTATAGTCAAGAGTAAGTATTCTTGCTCAGTAATTTGTAATGTTACATCAGCTTTATGTGCAACCATTTGTAGGCATTTCAAAAACGTTATTTGGTACTATAAGCATAATTAATTCCAACAAGGTTTGTTTACAAAGCACATCAGAGATTTCAACTTTTTAATGCTGGAATCACAATGCCCCCATGGCCCCGACACGACAGGCCCGACAAGTTCAATAGCCATTGAAATACAAGCTCGCCGTGACGTCAGCCCGACAAAATACGCACCCCGACGGCCCGCAAGGAATAGATTATATTTATAATTTCGTCATGTCGTCTTGCCCGACAGAAAAGAAAACGTCAACGGAAAGGAAACAGTACAGAACTAAATTTCAAAAATATTTACATACTTGGTAAATCTTTTTGCTGAAAAGTGAAATTTCCTTTTACGTGTGGGTGAATTGAAAAATTTGTAGCTTGCCTTAGTCTGTTTGTATAAACATAAACAGATATCGTGTGTATGGTTGAAGACATTATTTTAGAATCCATATTTTAACATTTTGTTTCTTTTTAATTCTTTGCACAGCTAACATCACAAGTATATTTCTGTCCCTCACTGACATATCTTTATCTTGTTTCCTTGTAACTATAATAACCTACTCTTTGTTTTACGAATCAACTTAACCTTACTTCGTATCGCAGACGACTAAATGTTTTTTTTGCACTTCAACTGTCAATAATAAATAAAAGAGTATACTTTGTTTTTAGCGCATTCGATAATGCATTTTAATATAAGTATTTAGCTTGGCACGATTTGCTGAAGGCCAAATTGAAAATCTTCTGGTTATTTTTGTCGTGGTATTGTGACCCTACGCTTTTAAATCTGCCATGCTGAGATGTTGCACGACAGTTTGTCGGGCCTGTCGTGTCGGACCCGTTGGGGCATTGTGATTCCAGCTTAAGAAGGTTATTTGCTTTATTATTAACAATAAAGCTGAATAAATAATATATAAATATATTTAGAAAGTCCGACTATTTTAACAAATTTTTGGCTGTCCAGATCTTTAGCAATTACATGACTTAAAATACTGCTAAGTAGCACAGTTGTTACGTGTAAAGGTTTGAATATGCTGTACTTGCAGGTTAAATAGTTACAAAGTTGTGATATTATTTCGCACTGGCCTACTATAGTGCTTGAATTAATATTTTAATTACATTGGCCAAAAAAAAAAAGATTGAACTAAGCATAAAATTTCAACTGATAGCTGCAGAAAATTGTTTTGTTGGGCAGTAAAGCATTTGTGATCAGTTATTAATGTGTTATTGTGCTCATTAATTATATTATTTGCAAGGAATTGAACAAGGTTTATTCTAAAGAAGAGTGAATTAAAGACTATGCTAAATAATTTTTCAAATGCTTTGAATAGTAGCGAATAAGCTCTGGAATACAAGGCAGTGTGATATAGTCTAGAGAAATCACATGCTGTGCAGTATTATTAACACATTTTTTTAAAAGTAATATAACTAGTACCTATAAATAACCAATTATCAGGAAGTAAATTGAATAATATGTATAAGGTGTATTTTATAGTAAAATATGGATTAGTACATGATGAAAGGTGCTTTGACTGTGTCACACTATATAGTATTACATTTTCTTTTGGGGTATGGGATGTTATGTTTATTGATTCTGTTTCTTGTTAAAATAAAATAAAAAAAATGTAAAGCAGTTTGTATTTTGAAACCTAGGCTCATAAATGCAATTTCAGGTATACATCTGGTGTTAAAGAATGATACTGGAATCGAACATTGGTAGAACATAGTGCCTCCGGTAAACTGTATACAGTCAAACCTCTATCTATCGTTTTTCAGGGGACCAACAAAAAAATTCAGTAGATGCGGACATTCAATAGATGTAGACTTCACTCTAAGAATTTTTTTAAAAATATTACAACCTAAAAATTAGAGTCAGAAATATATCAGTTACTTATCATTAAAGTTAATCAGTTGAAAAATAAATAAAAATGGAAGTATTTTACTTAATTCAATTTACACTTGCAAAAAAAAAAAACATACGCACAATAAATCTACATGGAAATTAAAGTCTTTTTCAATATCCTGAAGTCTGAAATATGTTTACTCATGTCATCAAATGTAGAGCTGTACTGAAGAAGCCGATTTTGCCAATATTTAGCTGCATCGGCATTTCTGCCGACTTCCGATACGCTTGTTAACCTTCGGCCGATATTACTGAAAAACGAGAGAGACTGCCATAACCTCAAAATCCACGATTACCCATTTCACTTTTCGTAGTAGTACTGCATTCTTTCAGATCGCATTATTTCTTCGCAACATGTGCCAAACGTACATATAAAAATTTAACATCCTTTTTTTCAATAATGTTCTTTAATTTTAATGTCATAAATAAATACATTACCGTCACGGTAAATATACATCTCGGTTGTTACGGTAACTGTAGTGCAAATGTGGTAGCTATCGTGCTTCTGTAGTATTATGGTATCAACAAAGAATCTTTAGTTCTTTTTATGGTAATTATCTTAGGATAACAATTGGGTTTGTACTGTAGTTATGGTACATCATCCATAATTCTTCGCAGGTTGTTGTTCATTTATCTTTTCTTCATATTTACGTGCTCCATTACTTGGCTGCAGATTTAAGGTGATTTTTACTACTGTATACTATCGTTACTGTTTTTATGACGGTTTCTTTCTAAGATATGGTTATTTCTGCAAAATCTTTATGGTTAAACGATCATCTATTATAATTTATAGTGATGGGACCACATATTTTGTACGATCAATGCGGACAAAACGATAATTTGAACATCGGTACAAGCGGACTTTTTTAACCTTAGTTGTATGGCAATTTTGCCGGGACCGTAGAAAGTATACGATAAACACGGACAATCGATACATGCGAGTTCGATAGATAGAGGTTTGACTGTAAATGAATAATGGGCATTTCTATGCTGTCAACACTGGCCAACATGCAAAATATTTGCTACTGGCATGGAGTTACATTACAATAATATTTTTTGAAATAAATAGGTAAATATATATTATCAGTCGAGAAACTTTTTTACGTCTATTAAGAAATATTTGTAGCACTGAAGATTTGTGTTTACCATAACTTTGTAGCTGGCAGAAAGCACACTTGTGCTTTAATGTTATTTGTCAGTATTTCTCATTTCAAAAATAAAATTGATGATAATATGTGTTCTTAAGGTGATGCTTAAAATAAAAATAATGTAGGCTAAGTATCACAAGAATGTAATTATAAACATAATTAGCAATTTTCATTTGATATTAATTACTGAATTCATTGCTGGACACACACAAATTTTCTAAACTCAAATCTGACTGAATCATTGGCGAAACATTTACTGCATTGCTTTTAATGAAAGTTACAAATTTTTACCATGGAAACTTTTAACAAATATTTTGTAGCCTGGCCAAGATTTGGCGTTAATTTGATCTAGAGAGACACAAATAGGATGTTGGTATGAATGATGTTGATAAGCACGAACACTGTTTGACTAATCACAATGAAAGTTGGCACCTCTTTTTTTTTTTTTTTTTTTTTGTGGAGAATGTTGTTATGCTATAAATTTTTTTGTAACTTGATACTAGATGGTACTACCACACAGCTTTTATTCCATTCAACCGATCGCCATGAAAATTGGTATCTTGTGATTTTGACTGTCCTTAATTCTAAATAACAGCAAATAGTGATTCTGACTGCTGTGATTAGTAATTGGTGAGTGAATTTGAAATGGAATACCATTTCAAAAACTTCATAGATTCTAGATTATATACAAACTATCCATCTGGTAGGACGTCTACCGTATATTCATGCACACTATCAAAACCATGTCATTTACAACACTTCAAATTCAAAACAATTAACTATGGCGTAAAAGTACTCATAAGCAATATCAATGAAAATTTTGACTCTGCATTTTAAACATACAAGTAAACAAACTATTTCACTATTGTCTTGCAAAACTGTAGGACTGAGAAAATTGCATTAACAATTTAAAACATGAACAATTTTTGACATTAGAAATGAAAAACTATTATTTAGGTTTTTGTTTTGTCACTTGAACCGGTATGAAAAAAATAAACACAAACGTCATCTTCCTCAGGAACCGACAGACAACATAGCCTTTTTACCATGGACATCAAATGACAAGTGTGTATCAGTTGCAACGGTGTAAAAATCAATAGTTACAACTCAAACAATATTAACAAACATAAAATAGGTTAGGAGAAATTTGCAGCAAATGTGTTCTCAAAATTGCAGAATTAAATTACAGTTTACATTGACACCATTAATATAAAAATAAAAGTGAATCCCTAAGGTATTAAACATCAATGAGTCGATTTTGTCACTTTAGGCAAATCAAGCTGTTTTGTTCAACATGTCATGTTTAAGGAAAATGGAGCATTATTTTGTGTTTTGCGAAATTTTTCCAACTCTAATGATTAGTTGTAGATGCAAGATTGATTGAATATAAATTAATGCATGGATTTATAGGAGTGGATAAAGATGGGAGTAGATCTATGCGAAAAAAATACCATAGCAGTGCATTCTGTTAGATTTTCAGTAAATTCACTTCATGATAAGATGCTAAATGCTCAAATTTTAATGGAGAAACAAAAAAACTGATTTTAAAAATGTCAAGTGGTGGTGTTTCTTAAGCGATGAGATATATAAGATAAGTGTGTGTTCATAATTTCTCACTTTTCTACACAACTATCCACTACCCCACAACTCACGGTTATGGTGGGAGATAGCCCTTGGTCTGCCATTGATAATAAGTGTGTATGGTTGCAGTAACTGTGCGTGGGTGGTGGAAATCTCATAACACGCAGTTTTCTCATGACAGCTCAAAAATGTTTAGGGTGTTTTAGGACTGAGTCGCTGAGTAGCAAGTGTACTGGTAGGTGGAAAAGATGTTTGAACGTGACAATGATCTAGAAAGTTTTGGAACTTTTGATAAACTCATCAAATTTTCCAGGATTTTTTTTTTTTTTAGTTTTTTATAAAAAAATTAAGATATATTATGTAAGCATCGTTTGTCTGTGCGTGCTGCTATAACTCTGTAACTAACCCCTGAGCCCCATGAGGGTTGTATGGTAGCCCTCTATCCCCAAACCATTAAAGTGGTTTTGTTTTGGAACTGTAGGGGTTGGGTTCAAAGACATAGGTGTCAAAAGAGGGCATCGCCCCAAATATAATATGACAAATATGGGTAAAACTGGCCACTTAGCTATGATGTAGTGCGATAATGTTTACTGCATTGCTTTCTAGCTATTTTCCACTTCATGCCAATACTGTAATTACTCATGCACTTAAAGCACATGGTACAAAAAAAATGCAGGTACACTCCACGCTGCCAGATTCACGGACATAACTTGTGTCACATATTTCTTTAAGAGTTTCCCATATTGTCTCCATTGCAATATTTGATCACACCAATAGACTATCTTACGAGAAGTCGTAGCAGCTGGAATAGAGTGAAAAAGTGGCAGAGACTGGCCAGAATGTTATAGGATCTTTTTGAAGATTCAAGAATGTTCAGGATAAATATTTTTAATTATATATATATATTTTTATTTAAGGCCTCCTGAAAATTAAACTTTAACAAACTTCATAATCCTTCTGCATTCACCATTAGATACATTGAAAATTCTATTGTCAATGAAAATTTTGGTTCTATAAACCTAAAATGTTTGTATAGATCTTATTTGCTACACTTACACAAGTTCCGTTTCAATTTTTTGAGGCATTTTCTATTTGTTGCCAGATTTTCCTTGCCTGGAAAAAAAAAAGACAAATTGTTGAAGCATATACACTAAAAGAGGTGTTACAACAATTCTTTTAAACACATTACAGTAAATCTATTGCACAATGACAAGATTTAATGGTTTAATTTTTAGGTCAATTTCATTTTTAAAACAACAGATTTTACTGTCATTTTTATACATTGTCTTTATTCATAAAAATAGTGTATTGTAAAACAAAAATATTTCTTAATACTTCACCAAACTAGTCTTATTTTGACTAACACAAGATGCACTTCATTAGTAATAATTAATAAAGCATGTCTATTACAGAACTACTCAGAAAAATAAAAAAAAATTGGTTTTGTGTGTTTGAACAATGTGCCAACGTTATAAACTTAAAAATGTGTTATGTACTAATAAGAGATGTAATACTCAAATAACACAATACACTAGAATCCAGATTTTATGAAGCACTAATTTTACATTCTCAGGATCCATCGAAATATACTAGGTAATTTTGACAACTAAATATAATCAGGAAAATTTTGAAGGAAAAAAGTTACATTGAAAGATTATTAAAATACATAATTTTTTAACACACAGCATATTTTTGTGTGGATTTTAATACTCTCAATTTTGTTTCTTTAATAATGCAGCGGCGATGGCTTATGCGCAAATTTTAATTACAATAATATTCATTACCCAATAAAATAAATGTTCTGTTAATTTTAAAAGTTGTAGAAACATAATTTAGTTTTTAAATATAAAATTATTTTGCATATGACATTCTTTTAGCATTAGTTCAGTTATATCTCCTTAATAATAGCCTCTTTAATTTCCCATAACTCAAAGATTAATTGTGATGGAAATGGAAGCCATTTCTTTTTTCAATAGGCATGATTCTGATTGGCTGATTTCATCCAACATATTTTATAATCAGTGTTGGGAAAAAACTAGGGTTTTTTTTTTTTTTTTTTTAAAGAAACCAACCAACCAACCTGTTTTTTTTAAAACAATTTTTTTTTGGTATTAAACTAGGTTTTTTATTACCTTAGTTATTTTGGTTATCAGCATGTTAAAATGAAAGCCATACAACCTCCTGCTTTTGCCACTCATGTTTAACCAGAAACATTATATATCATCAAACAACTGAAGTCCAGCAAATCTGCACATCTGACTAGGACAACCGCAGAAAGGGTACTTTCCAACAGGAAGAGGATTCTCCATAGAATGGGGGGTTTCCCACAGAATAGAGATTTACAGTTCAGTTAGATTTTTTTTTAAATAATAAAAATATTTATTTATTCTCTTTTTTTACACTTTAGACTAAAATCTACTAAATAATTTAATTTTAGAGGAGTATTTAATTGGGTATAATTTAAAACTTATTCAGTTAATTTAAATAAGATCTTGATTATATTATTATTTATTCCCATAAATCACAAGAAACATTAATGAGCAAACTATTGTTGTAATAAGAGTGGAATTAAACCTTACATTAAAATTTATTAAGATATTCTATTTAAAAATACATTTTGAAACATTGTTTTTTTTATAAAGACCACTTAATTTAAACCATTGTGGTTTAAATCAGCCAACCCTGTTTAGAAACCATCTACGTATATACAAAATATTTGATGGAAACAAGTCATCGCTAGTGATAATTTCTGTGATGTCATAACTCACCAACTTTATTTGACCAAACATACTGGAAGATGTTGGACAGTGTGACAGGGCCTTTAGAAATGCTTGCTACAAAGCACCAACTTTTTATTACCGGACAACTGGTTGTCTCGTTCACATAAACCACACACCTGGTCTCCTTAAATTTAGTGTACCATTAATTTATACTTTTTAATAAGGTGGAAGCAATCCATAGTCTTTCATTAAATTTCCCTGCACAGTAATCATACAATAATTCAACTATGATAGTTTCTTAGTAATCAATTTCTGTTGTTTGACAAAAACTTCATTGCCACCTGACATTTTTACAAAATAAATATTGCACATAAGTAGACTTTTATAATGAAACACATTTTATCATTTAATGAATTGAAATTTCTTCTACGATAATGCAATGTTTTACTAGAAATTAATTGCCAACTTTTCAAAGTTTGGACTTTAACTTTGTAGTAGGAAAGCTCAAATTTATGTAGAAAAAAAATTGCTGAAAATAATGACTGTTATTCTTTATTTTTCTACACAGAATATTAATCACAACGTCATAAACAACCTATTCCCGACTCCCCTGTACTTGCAGTAGTTGCCAACTGTCAGCATAAACATGGCTATCATCCATTGAGTTCCTTATAAAAAGGGCCCGGAAAAATTAGCATGTTGATATGGTATTTTTTGTGCTAATTTCCAACAAAAATGCCATTTTATCTCATTTTCTAAAGAAATGTCTTTTCAGCTTAATGAGTTAAAAATATTGTTCACTTGTAAAAAAAAAAATATATTCTTATAAAAGGCCACATAACTGCTACACTTTTATTGACAGGTTTCAAAATTGTGTTACACTTCGAAAGAAACAGCCCTGTCTTGTAGACTTTCTGTGTCCTGACTCACTTTATATTCAATGATAACAGAAACAGGTTGCACTTTCTTGTATTTTGCTTTATCGGAGTGTGAATTAACCACAGCTGTGATCTCAACAGTACTGCAGGCACTTGGCAATATTCCAAATGTCAACACTTGACCCATGTGGTAAAGTTCTGGTTATCGTTCTCTGCGCAATTTTTCATGACCAGCACAATTCACGACGCAGCAAAGTTACATGTATCCTAAATAAATTAAAAAATCTAAGCCTCACCAAATTAATTCAGTTGGTTTGTGTAATATTCTTGAATTATACCTGTGACTAAATATTTGCTAGCAAAAAGCACTTCTATTTTTTTTAAAAGTAAAATAAGCATTATTTTTGTTTTGTTTTTATATAGAATATTAATATAACAATAAATGATAATTTAGGGGAAAAATACATGATAATTTTTCCAGCCTATTTAAACCAAACAGACTAACAGCTAAACTCAGGGACTTAGCCAGAGGGGGGGGGGGGGGGGGTTAGGGGTTCTAACCCCCCCCCCCCTTAGCCATCATTTTTTTTCTTATCTGAAAGCAGGTAAGCTAAAAGCCTGGGTGTCTTACTGCTATCACCGGCCACTGCACTGGAAGGGAAGAGTAAGCGAGCCCTACCGATTCTCCTTCCCTTCCCCTACCCCTGTCACGAGTAGAAGTTATAACGTTGTGATGCCGTGACGAGTCCCAAGTTTTCAAATATCTTACACCTATTGTATTTTACCAGCGCAGTAATTATAAGCAGGTGGTGACTGGGTAATTCTTCAAGCTAAAGCTAATTTTTTCCAGGAATAGGCCAGTTCTGCCGAAACCCAACCATTTTTATTACTTTTTTTTTGTATTGTCGAGCTTCGAGCATGATTTATGATTTTGAATGGACGTGGACAAGGCACTTGGATTGATTAAAATATCTTTAATTAATTTCTTACTTCATCACTCAATTTTTTTATTAAAAAATTAATAATATTTTTACCATTACAATATTTAAATTTAAGAACCGAAAACTGCTCAAATAGCACTATTTTACACCTTAAAATCCAAATTTTTCTGGGGGAGGACTCCCGAACCCACCACTTTAATAGGGGGGGGGGGGGGGGGGGGGGCGCATGCTTCTTAACCCCCCCCCCCCCCCCCATACACAAATCCAGGCTACGCTACTGGCTAAACTACGTTGTTCTACATAATGTTGTAAGCAGGTTACGGTATCACCAAAAAATATTTAAATTTTTGGGTGTGCATATGTTCCAGAAATGTAAGGAATATATTAGCAAGATGTGTGATAATAGTAGTGCAGGCTTGCCTCAAAATTTCAACCACATGGTCTCAAATTCGTCGATGGGGGAGCAGACACACGCACCTCTGGTTGCACAGCAGCACCAGGTTCTGGACGGCCGTGAGAGTGGACGCCTCGTTCTGGGCGGTCACCAGGTGCCTGTCCACCACCATGTGCACTCCGTCGCTCTCCCCACACGCGGAGAAGCTGCCGCCGCGGTCCAGGATGCTGTCCGGGGGGATGACGGGCAGGTCCGCAAAGTCCGGCCGCCTTGCCAGCTCAAACAGCGATGGCTGTGGGAACCAAGCGACCGGCCTTCAGTGAAAGACCACAGCAGAACCCTTTTCATAAACTATTTCAAAAGAATGGCTTTTTATTTTTACTTGGTTAAATTATGCACAGAAAAGTTGTCAAATTAATAATTTCTGCACTGCACTATGTCCCACCATATTATATAAATATTAATTACATTTTGGAATTTTATTTATTTATAGTATAAATTTTTGATAGGCAAAGATAACTACCAGACAAGAAACTGCTTCAGAATACATTGAACTAATAATGAGGTGTCCGGAGACTTCATGAAAGAGTAACTTACATGCCTAATCCCTTTGAGTGGATAATATATTACAAAACTGTCAGGGTTGTGAACTAATTCTACAGAATTTTTTTGATAATTTAGTCTACTGAATATGACATTATCTGTCCAACAGAAATATGGTTTAACAATTGAAGCATAAATTCTCACTATTTCACGGACCATTATCTCATATTTAGATGTGACAGAAACTCCACACTCACAATAATGGAAAGAGGTGGTTGTGTTTTAATTGTGCTTAATAAACACAAATTTTCATAAGTCCATCAAATTAAAATTTATGATCATCCTGGAATTAAAGCTCTATGGAACAAAATTAAAACTTCACCAAATACCTAATACTTGGTAATATTCCCCTCAAACTATTACATATGCAACATATCTTTAAGCATTAAAAAGGTAACCTCATCTACTACCAAGATAATATGATAATACTTGGAGACTTCAATGTGCCTGGTGTTGATTGGACAACTAATCAAAATTTTAATAAATCACATTCTTATATCAAATCTAGGGCACAATCCTTGCTTAAATTTTCTACTAGTTTGGGACTTCTTCAGTGTAATAAGATATACAATAATTTTTTAGATCTTTGCACCACAAATATACCTCATTATGAAGTAACAAAATCAGTTGAAGCTATTGTCAAAGAAGATTTACCACATCCTGCTGTGGCTATTAAAATACAATGGATATTCAGTTAACGAACAACAATTCCACCTATCGAAACTACAAATGTGGCAATTATCTGGGTTTGTACAATGCCATTTAGGAAAATGACAGGGCAGAATTTTTTATGACTTCTGAAGTTAACTTCCTCGTTGATGAATAAAGTAATTTATAATGTGATAAAATTAATGCTTGTATTCCAATATATTCAAAAAGTCTCTCTAAATACCCCCATTGGTTTTATTACCAATTAACTAATACAAGCTTTGAAATAAAATTTTTTTTCACAAGCTCTTTAAAAGTAACAACAACCCATAGTACACCTATTTTTCCCATCGCCGTAAGCCAGTCAGGTGAATACTCACTCCGGTAAGAGAGTAGCCTTTGAAGCCCCACGAGGCTCCTTCCTCGCTGCGGGCGGACAGCAAGCCAGCAACACCCAAACCAATGGCACAGATTATTTCTGTGTAGTAAAACAAACAAAAAAAATATATTGTCTGATTATTAACTTGAAGCAAAACCACGGGGGTATTACTACAAACTGCAACACTTCATTGTCATAATCTTATATATTTAAACAAGCAATTCTTGTGTCTGTGTGTGTGTGTATAATCTGAATCTTGGAAACGGCTCCAACGATTTTCATGAAATTTAGTATGCAGGGGGTTTTGGGGGCAATAAATCGATCTAGCTAGGATTCATTTTTAGAAAATGTCGTTTTATCAGTTTTTTCAATTTATATATATCTCAATCTCAGAAACGGCTCCAACGATTTTCAGTGAATACTCATTTCAAGAAAACCTTCATGAAAATAATCAGGTTTCTGGGTTTCCGCTCGTCCCACACGTGCTGCTAAAGTAAGATGCTTGCAAAACTTGACTAACATTATACAAGCAGAAAGGTCTTATGATTTAGATGTTTTACGAGAGCGTGCGTCACAACGTGTGGCCGCTGAAAAAAATATTCATATTTCATCATTTCATCAGTATATCATTCGTATTTAAATATAATTTCTAAAAACCACAATTTACAAAAAAAAAAAAAATACCCAGCAAACCCAGCAAAGCTCGGTCATCCAGGTACTGTACAAAATTGAAGCTTGAGAAGGAAAAAGAAATCAATCACATCAATTTTAAAGTCAACAAACTTAATAAATGGCAGGACAAAACAAGAACCAGACAGATCTACGAAACAACATGAAAGTAATATAATATGTATTATGGCTTTCCTGACCTTTGATGTGGTGAGACCATGGCTTACGGTTTACAGGCACTCTCGCAAAAACAAAAAGAAGAAAGGCTGGAGAATTGAGAATTATAATACTCCTAATTGAAAGAAGGCTTGATCAAATGTATTAAATCCTTCACCACCCCTTACCACCTACCCCACGAGGGTTTAATGAGATGTGAACCAGTCGTTCAGATCTGAATAAAAAAAATAATCTCTCACCAAAAGCCCACCCAGTCTAAGAATGTGTGAGAAAGCCAAAAACTGTAGTCACAGCAATTTCAGACAGATAATTAGATACTACTAGCAGATGATCTAGCGGATGTGGTCTGGGCTATGCTGATTATATAGGCATTAATGCAAAATGAATATCACATCAAATATTCAAAACATTCGCCAAATCGAATCAAAATGTTAGTACTGTTCTTGGCAAATCTGTATTAAACTTATTTTATTAAATACAGGATTTAAGTAAAAAAAAATTATTGTAAAACATTTGTAATGTTGGAACTGATTCAAGTAACTAACCAATTGGGTGTTAAATATAACATAATTCAATAAAATTATAAAATAACCATGTATAATATTAATATTGAGCATTCATAAAAGCAAAAGAAATGCCTTCGTTTGATATTTTAAGTAACCAACTCGATTCAAGCAAACACACACACACACACACACACAAACACATAAAACTAAATATTTTCATGAGCAACAAATGTGAATCTTTGCCTCACAACTGAAACTTCAAATAAAATTAATGGTAAATTTCCTGGCAAAGTCAAATCAAATATTAAAAAGAACTTCGATTGATTCGCTTAGTCGAAAATTCGCACAGGCCCTAAACACTATCGTGATTGACAAAAAAAACCTTTGAATAATAATTGCAATGACAAGAAAATGAAATAACGAACATCAGTTGCAAGACAGAGTCTTAAACAGACATGACATCCCGACAACGGGCCAAAAATCACTAGGGCTACCACAACCACCTTCATTTTTAATCTTTAAGGAATGCTACGGCAGCCACGACAGAAACAGCTTACTCTTGTCCTTGATGAACTGGTGCAGTATCTGCCCCAAGTCTGCATTGGAGGCCAGGTCATAGGCAGCGCCCGGAGCGTGAGGAATCAGAAGGCATGTGTAGCGGTTTGCTGCAAACATACCAGAAGATGGAAAGATAGATTTCACATTGAAATTCACAATTATATACATAATAATCCAGCCAACTGTATGAAAAATCAATAAAAATTTAGTTAAAAGGTTTTTTTTAAATAAAATAATTAAATATCACAATTAATTAATTACATAAATATTACTGATACTAAAATACAAGTATAAAATACAATCTCACTGTAATCGTAAACTTACATAACCAGCTGATGCCTTCTGAATGACCAAATATATTTCTTCAACAAATACTTGTAAAACAAGCTGGGAGAGCAGGGTTTTGCAACGTTCCAAGTTACCAGTATATGAATAAAAAATCCATGCAATGTTAGGCCCAAAAATGTGTATTACTGTGCAGCTGTCAGGCACACTCCACCCCAATACGAATAAAACACTTAAAACATCATTAGGGACTGTAGAAAACCCTTTGTGTTACTTTCCATGTGGATTCCACTGAATCATTCAAGTTTATATCATTTCATTTCCAACACCGGAAGCAGTGCAAAGCCATGTACATTAACAATCATTAACTGCTGAGAAAAGAATTAAAATACTGTGACTGGGTAATACTGCCATCTTTGAACTTACGGTCTATCACTTCCAAGCTGAGCGGAACTGCAAATGGTTTTGTGCGGAAGTCATTGAGCCACCGACGGCTTTGCTCATCTTGGTTGATGAATTCTGCCGTCTTTCCCTGCAGACAAAGATGTTTGCACATGTCTTGCCATGAGCACATTATTAGGTAATTGGAAAACAAAAACATATAATTTTTCTGGAATTTGTACCTCTTTTACTACCAGATGGGTTGTTCCAAGTAAAATTTACCAGTAACTTAAAAGTATGAATTTCAATCTTACCCTTTTACATGTATATTTGCAAGGTAAGTGTTGATAAATAATATTTTATTTTTTATTTCACTTTTTTCTGATAAACTGTAACTAAGAAAACAGAACTCAAAAAGTAAAAATTATAAAATTTTTGACTAGTAGAAGAGGAATTTTTAATTGTTTGTAACTACAATTCTAATAAGACTACAGTGATGAAACTGGATCTGTTTTAAAGCTGTTTGCAAGAAATTTTTTATGATAAAATTAATAAGTAGCACTTGTTGAAAAGACACAGAATGGCCCAGATGTAAGTGGAGTCCTTCAAGTACGTCTTCGGTGTTGCAATTTTAATGGCCAGCAGCTTCACAAATAAAGATCCAGTTTGCTCTTACCCCGGGAGTGGCCAGCTGAACTGCAAAGGCAGAGTGCGTCAACGTGAAGCACTGGATGAAACTGGGTGCTGAGACTCCTGAGGACAAGCAAATGTTCACAATAAAAAATAATTAACACTGCTCAAAAACAATTTTCCATGCAAAATTCAGGACTTTCACAATTCAGCATGAAAAGCAAGACAGAACCTACAAGATCAAAAAACACCCAGCAATTTTTTCAAGCCTCATTAATTTTTCTTTCCAAACTTTCATGATGTAATATTATTCTTCTCTTGTTTATGTTACATGCCACAATTCACACCCATATGTTTTACATCCCATTTTACACTACACACAAGAATATATGCCTCATTATCAAATATTCATTGATAGGGAAAGCATTTGTAATAAAAACTAAAAAGAAAGTATTTTGAAAAAAAAAAAATTGTTTGTGTGAATGTAATTTGCTTATACTTAATTCAAGAATTTCTGCAGTAATTTCAATAAAACTATTAATGTTAACCATTGGCTTAACACTGAACTTAGTAGCTAGAGGTTTTCAAGGTCTTAATATGATTATCCTAAGTCAGGAGTCGGCAGACCGCAGCTCGCAAGCCGAATGAGAATCTGTTCATAGGTTTTTACAGTTCTACAACTTACTGTGCTGCCAAAGCACAAAAAAACAATGCAGACCAAAATCAAACGGCACAATCAAAACACATGTTCTCTCCCAACCTGCACGCTCACAACCCTACCATTGCACCTCTATGCCACCACACTCGCCCCGGTGCTTTTTGTTAATAATTAATTACTTAAAATATTTTAGGTTTTCTTGTTTTATTAAATTTACATGATTTTTTCCCCTAATTATCCTTTATTGTTAAGACTTTACATTGAATTTGTGAATAAAATATTTTGATTTTATATGGGTTTATTTTACTGACTTAAAATTTCATGTAGATTATATGTTGCGGCTCTCTAAAAAAATTGGAGAATATGTTTAATTAATATTTGGCTCATCTCACTCCAAAGTCTGGCGAACCCTGTCCTAAGTCATCTGTCTGTGTGGAAATAAAGATGTTACTTGAAATTTGACAACTATACATTATAATTACTAACTGCTAGTATGAATGAATTATTACATGACTCCACATTAGTTCAAAATGCAGGTACTATAGTAAATTTGGTGTTTTTGGTCTCCGACTCTTACTTGTGCAACATTTGAAATATTTGTATTTGTATTTGAAATATTTGTAATGACTTTAGAGGTTTAATAAGTGGATACGAGTTGTTCTGGTAATTACAAACAGTTCAAGCTTTAACTGTTAGTTATTGTTATGAGAAATTAAAACTTGTGTTAGTCTTTTCGATCCTACTCGACTTAACCATTCACACAATTCCACAGTACTTCTAATGTAGCCAACCAAACCTAACCAGCCATTTACATGATTTTTCAGTACAGTAAACTCCCTATTATCAGCGCCTGCTACGAAAAAATACAGCACATATATGTACATCTGTATTTTAATACAAGTGAGCAAATTTGAACTCTACTGACGAGTGTATTGTGTGCAGTATACAGTAAAACATTTGTGATTAACAATGAAAAATGACTGTATTATCAGACCACATAAAATCTGAAAATGAATTTTCTTTGACTTCCTAACATAGTTTGTAATGTAATATTTTTGTTATGTCCAGGATCTTTCGACGTACTATTAAACAGAAAGAATTATGTACCACAGGATCGATCATACAGGATCATGTCTCAAGATAAATGAATATACTTGGATACAATATAGAGAACAATTACCCAATTTTCAGATTTTTAAAAAATGTTTTTAGCGCAAAGCCCCACTTGTTTGGTATTGCCGTTGACCAGCACCTTATACAATAAATAATAGTCTATAGGTACATTCATTTTGATCCCTAATCCGAAAAAAAAAAAACAGATGATTATAAGTAACTAAACTAATTCTAACCTTCTTTGACACTTGGCAGTACAATCAAGCAGCTTACTTTACTACCTGAAGTTGTAGACATATTATATAAACAAGACAAAATAACAAATTATCACACAATTTCTGCCACTTAATTTGCCACTACGCACGACTTAATCACACAAACGTATAACGTACGTCAAATACTAATATACAGATGTATGACAACGTCCGTCTGTAAACATAGTATAAAAACGTTCCGCGCTAAATAATCCTAAAGTTCGTAACTCCACGATTATCTAAAAATTAAACAACCCAATCTCACATGCTAGAAAAACCAGTCATGTAATTTGCCACACTTAAGTTTTGCCCATTTTGACGGTAAGTCTACTACACTACAAAGACTATATAAGAGAAAACCGGTAAGTCAATGCTTTATTCATGTACCCAGATTAAAACGTGCGACTTTACTGCCATCTACTGGATGTCCAAACAATCTCTGAAACGCGAGCGCATTCTAGCAGTACCTAACTGAACTAGCTACAACTACGGCCTGGCGGGACTTTTAAAAATACAGCGGTAAATTTGAATGTATGAATTAATTTTAATATTTTTTTAATGCTGTTAATGCTATTTATTGCCAGTGTTGTTCTATAACCATTTTAATAACTTGTATAAAAATTAACTCTACAAGAAAAATGGTGAAACACATGGTATAATAAAGGAATCTGTACAGTGGAAGAAATTACATTTTGTGTACCAATATTTTCACCAGTTAATTTTCTCTGCCAATTATTAAAGACGTTCTACAACTTCTCAGCCTTGAAATAGATTTAACAGCATTAAAATATAAATGTAAATGAATATTTTGTGGAGATTAAAAAAACCAGTCAAGCCCTGAAAGTGAAGCAGCTAGAAATACTAATTCAATTAAATATTAGCAGAGATGATTGTACACATACATAACATTTATTGGTGTGTCCAGTGATGTGAAATGTATAATGGAGTTTTTTTTACCCAATAAGAAGAGTAATGGGCCCAGTGGCATTAACTGCTCTGAATTTAATTCTGTGATGTAGCGATGCATTACCAGAACTGATACAGAACACAAAATAATTTGCGTTAATTCACATTGCAGTAGCACAATCACTTCCACAACAGTTTTTACAAATGTGCTCCTCAAATGAATGCAGTAGGTCAGTGCTGGAGATTGGCAGATGCATTGAGATAAAGGTGTGGTCTACTATGAACAAACGAGTTGGAACATGGCCGAACAAGCCCGAAGTCACATTCGGTGAACTTCGGGATATTTTTCCTTTTAACAAAACAAGTGGGAATTATAAAATAGTGTGTAAAAATGGCTTATGAAAGCAGTGAAATAGTAAAATTGTTTAAGGAATGTCTAGAATTAAATAAGATTACTTTGTTGGGTATGTGGAAACGGAAGGTGGCTTTAAAACATTTACAAATGGATTGCTACGATTAGAATATTCATACTTTGTGTGGAGCAGTGTTAATTATGCCACAGCAGAACATAATTTTTATTAACCTGTATTAATAAATGACAGAGGTTCGCGTAGCGCGGTGACAGTGAGGCCTGGAACCGTGAAATTTGGTATATACATTTATTCTCCAGAAAGGGTCTGTTCATACCTCAAAGTGATTTTATTTTTTTTATTTTTTACTTTAACTTTTTTTGTGATTTTTGACCAAATTTTCCAGACAATCTCCAAGACAACAGCTATTGCATTGTTGATACTTTCTTCATTTCCTGGCAATGACTATTACTTCGTAAACAATGGCTTTTTGAACTGTGATGATGTCATGCTTGGGACAACAGTCTAAGTCATTACATGATACTACTAAATATTGCATCCCAGTTTTATATTTTTTACATCATAATGTGCAAGGATACCTATTGAGCTGATACGTAACAACCTTCCTACAGTATTTTCTATCAATAAAAAATTTGTTTTGTGAGTAAACCATCGTAGAGGTTGCAACAGGGCCTCTGAGAGCCTCAAAAGTGTACATACATGTTAACATCAAGAGTGGTTAGGCTATGGTAGTGTAATCACGAGGCGACTCAAGTTCCTGCAGGTCTGCTGCCATCCTTACGGAGACTGCCTCTTACTCATAATTGTTAACATCAAGAGTGTTGTGGCTATAGTAGTGCAATCATAAAGCTCCTTTTTCATTGTCTGCTACCCGATCTTCCAGCAATGGCCTAACACGTGTCACCTAGTTGCATGGCTGTAACACAGTAGGTGGGAGTGATTGTGACTCATTTGCATTAAAATAATTATTTTAGCATAAATGATTATTTCCCCAACAGTTTGACTATTCCATGTATTTATATTTTATATATTTCAAATTATAATCATTATTGTGCCGACACCGAGTGGTTTAGTTATTAGCGGGTTTTTCTCATTAAAAATTTGCAACACTAAATATTTTTGCTCAGTGTTATTTTTAATTTACCTATCACATTTATGACAAAAAAAATTTGTACCTTATTCTATATTATGTTCTATTTAGTATTTTATTGAAGTTTTCTAAGGTCATGCAAAATTTTGAGTGCACAGTAACAGTGGCGTAGCCAGGATTTGTGTATGGGGGGGTGTTAAAAGCTTCCTCCCCCCCCCCCCTCCGTATTAAAGCGGGGGGTCTGAGAGTCCTCCCCCTGGGAAAATTTGGATTTTAAGGTGTAAAATAGTGCTATTTTAGCAGTTTTCGGCATTTAAATTTAAATATTGTAATGGTAAAATTTTTATTAATTTTAATATTAAATTTGTTTGAGTGATGAATAAGAAATTAATTAAATATTTGGTGCCAAGGGGGTGGGGGTGGGGGGTTGAACCCCTAACCCCCCCCCCCCCCCCGGCTACACCCCTGCACAGTAAACATTAATCTGTTGCTCTACTTAGCTTACCACCTGAGGGTGTCGAGTCAGGTGCAGCCGGGTGCCGGGGGCTGCTGGTATGCTCAGTGGGAGGGAGGGCCATGCTGTCACGCACCGGGTGATGGTAACGCGCCGCAAGCTACATGGCAGGGTTTCCCTCCTCAGCGGCCAGCCAGGCTTCAAGGGCTTCCTCCGGCCTCCTATTTTGGTAGGGCTTAAGGCCAGGCAAGGTGGAGCAAGGAGAAGGGTTTAGAAGGGTTGCTGGTAGCCGACCAGGCCTGCGGAGGTGCGGTGTACTATGGTGGTCGTTCCTGACTGACCGACCGTCCCATCCTCAGGTGTGACTGTTTCCCGGCAGCCCACTTTCGTGGGGTACTACAGCCCACGGCTCTATCGGCTAGGAACAAGACAGGGCGCAAGGGGCGAACCCAGGTCACCTTTCCTCAGGATCGGCGGGGTCCATGTTGGGAGAGAGATAGCTGACAGTAGAGAGAGATAGATTCCCAGTGAACAGAGGTGAGTGTGTAGTTACTGACAGGGGGGTTTATTGCAATATGATAAACAAAACCTATCCCCTGGCTGACTTTAGAAGTACACCCTAAAGTGCCCAAACTGCCCCAGCTCTCAACTGTGGTGGCGTTGGAGGCATCTGGATTACTGGAGACAGTGCGAGGTGGTATGCGCAGCGAGAGCGCGGGAGACTCGGAATGGCTCACGGCCCTAAGATAACTGCTGATCAATATTATAATTTTTTTTCCTTAACCTAACTGAAACTAAGTGTAATTGAAGGAGAGGTCTGGGTTTAGGAAGGGTCCTAGGTGCATCTCAGCCTAAACGCCTGATCATGCTTGAATTAGCCATGTAGGAAAGGTTTGCATCATGTTCTTTGTGCGGGGATTGGCCAGCCATGGCATAATTGAAGCCATGAATAACTCCCAATCTTAAAACTATATTAAAACTTCACTAAATTGGGCCCAGGTGAAACCTAGACACAGGGAAAACCCTAAGCAAAGTCATGAATGCTGGAAATTTGCATGCATTAAGTGTAGGAGAGTACAGGAGGCAGAGGATGGTCTGGATGAAGAGTTGGTCATAGTAGTAAAGAGTCTACCATGAGAGGGGTTGGGAAACTTGGATGCGAGGTCCCCTGGATTTTAATAACCAGGGAAGTAAGCGTCCCTGGTGGTGAGTGGCTGCACTGACCACCCACCAGGCTTCCAGCAGCACCCAACACTAAAGAAGAAGAGGCAACTGCTGCTGACTGCTTGGTCGTGGACTCTCGTGCCGCTCTGGCCGCAGGGGGGTGTAGGGAGAGCAGTGGCGGAGGGGGGATGAAGGGTTTTGGCAAGCGTCACAGGCTAGTCCCACCCCTCTCACCGAGGAAGAAGAGGGGTGGCCGGTAGCTGGCGGTGCGGCAGGTTGCCAGCCTCCAAGCACATAGGGCGTGGCAGAGGGGGGAATTGACACACAATTTGGAACTATGTGTTACTGAGTTGAGAGTTTTGGTAAAACTAAAGATTTTTTTCAGAAAACTATGAAACAAATAAATAATATTCACTGAAACAAAAATTCACCAGACCATATTTTAACAGTTTATTACAACTTTATGCAACTGAACAGACTGTAAAACTGTTAAAAGATTTCTTTGCTAATAATTATTATCATATAACTTTTTTTTTTTTTGCAGATCCTTAGTTGATTCAGTAAAACCAAGTGTTGTGGAGGCTACTACTTTCTCTTTACAACTGTCGATCAGCACCTGTACCTTGAAAATTATCATACCAAACTCTTTCTGTGATTTAGGTATACTTAAAACTGGCTAAGACTGAAGCGATAACAACGTAGCTGTTAATAAAAAAAGTAGATTCAAATTTATGGTAAAAGAATGTAGTATTGAAAAAAAAACACTATTATTAAACAAATGTACTGTACCATTAGTAACAAAAATACGCATTAAAAAACTGCAGAACATAGAATGTAAAAATTAAAATATATTAATTCATTCACATGAATAAAATTTGGACAAAGTTAAATGTCACACATTATTGATATTGTTTCCCACATATTAGTTAATTTTTGGAACACAACAAAAAAAAAAAACAACTAAAATCATCGACATAGTTGACAGAATGCTGGCATTCCATAATTCACAGTACACTGAACCTCTGCTCTCTGCGGACAATAAGGCACAAGCTCCTGATAACGGAGTGCTGGTGTACCATTCAGTATGAGAATGACATCACTTTTACAATAAAGATAAAAGAGCTGGCAAGTAGTCCTGTAGTTTAAATAAAATTTGAATAGGTATCAAAATAATTTTGAATGTGAATATAAAATTTTAATAGCAGAAGTGGGAAAGTATATTTATGTATAGTGATTGTAGTTTTAAGGTCACATTTTCAAAATACGTACCCAAGTTGTAATACTTGCTACTGTGCAACCATAAATATATTTCATGAAAACGGTTATTAATACTGAAACACAAAAGAAAATATTTACGCATTACAGGTTTGGAGTATTTATAGAGACCTCAAAAAGTAAATGTTATTTATTTAAAAAATAATGTGTTATTTTCTTCAAAAATAGGTGTTTTTTTTCTCAGGAATAGTTTATATATATATATATATATATATATATATATATATATATATTAGGCAATCACCATGACAACCAAGGTTTTAAATAATAATTAAAACCATATTTTGATGTGAGATGTATATGAAAAATTATTACCAGAAGCCAATTTGCATCAATACTAACGACTATGAAAGCAATTGGTAAAATCACCCATTTACGGCTTCGTAGAGATTTCAAATTTCTAATTTACAGTTTAAATTCCACGAATGTCAAATGTTGTTATCAAAACAGTTACTATAAAACTGTGCATGCAGAAAGGTTTAAAAACTAATTTAAATAATTATTTGTCAACACATTAAATCACATTATACTATGTATTTTTTACTGAAGTTTTTATTATAAAACTGCGTTTGCTTATACAAACATGACTAATAAAAAGTCTCAAAATGTCTTAGCTAGCATATTTCTTTAACCTAAATGTGAAGGCATAGTTAAATAAAAAAGTAAAAATTTTTTCAATGTTCAATAAACATTACAAAACCTTTTACTAAAAAAAAATGAAAAATGTAGAAACATATTGATGAAAATTTTTTTTAAGCACAAGACAATTTTACTTTGGTAGTTGGCTAACTTAAAAAAAAGCCGTACACCAATATCAACGTAATTGAGATTTCAAAGATGGCCATAATACGATAAAATTAAAATAACCATGGTGTCTACAAAAACAACTCCAGTTATGCTAAAACTCATGTAAATTAATTTATTACAGTACATTTTTAACACTGATGTAAAACATAACAATGGAATTAATCAAAATTAAATGAAAATGTGTCAAAAGCATTATAAATATGTAGATGTTTTCAATATAAAACGCCAAAGTTGACATTTTACATTTGAAAATAAAAAAAATAGCATTATTATAAATAGAAAATACAAAAATTAGCATTATTATAAGAGTTATAGCAACTGCTATTATTTCAGGTCTTTAGTTATTTCTATTGCAGTGTTTCCAAACTGCTTAATGTTCACTGGTTTTGAACTTAATAAACGATTTCCAAATGTATATTATCCCGACTTCTGAACTTTAGCCATTCTGCTGTTCACTATGCACATTTTAAATTAAACTGTTGATACTTACATGAATAACATTAAATTTTTTCTTTTTGTTGTTTGAAGTTTCAAATATTTTCACAGGCCTACTAATTAGGGCTGAGCCGATCACTAAATTTGCCGATCATTCTGATACTGATCATTTGCGCCGATGACCGGCGCTGATCATTTCCGATCACACAAATTAAGAATTGTATAGCTTGTTTGATGTTAATAATAAAAATCTAAAAAAAATTTTAATGAAAAAGTTACCTAATGATAACTTAACATTTATTTAACACTTCTGACAGAAGATAATTTGTTCATTGGTTTTTAAAAATGAACAATAATATAATGTTAGCTAAGTATTTCCTATTTCTACTATTTCTAGACCTTCCCACCCCACAAACCAAAGTACCCATACAACACTTTTCACAGGTCTTGAAAATAAGTGCTTTATAATATCTACAAAAGATTTTCCAAATAAATAACTAAATGCTACTGCAATACTAAGAGTGCAACAAATATGCAATACACAAATTCAGTGACACACATGGTAATTCTTGATGAATTGTTTTGAAAATAAACAGTATATCATGTGTTGATATTAAGATTTACTTTGTTAACCAATGCACACAAAACATTAACACTTGACAACTCTTTGCAAGTTAGTTTCAAAATAAATAATAAGTTTTTGTCTAAATAATGCAGTGCAGATCTTGCAGCATGTAAAAGCACAAAAGATATGTGATATGTCACATAGTTACGCTTAAAAACCTAGTGTTACAGTTGTTTTACATTACTACATATTTTGATTTAGTATGTAATGATCGGCGTTTGGTGATCTGTAAATAATTTGCAAATCGGTACAGATGCCGATGTGTTAAAATCGGCCGATTATTGTGATCGGTGATCGGCATCGGCCCAGCCCTACTACTAATGTCAATTGTCACCAAATACGAAATTTAGTACTTTATTTATTGTACACCCAGTGGTCTCCACGTGTGTGGGAACGCACAGGACCGGGACAAGGCTCAGTCGTCGAGCTGGCACAGGAGCGCGACGCCCCTCTGGACCCAGTGGCTGGCGGGCAGGTCCGTGCCCAGCAGGACCGGCAGCACGTGGTTGGTGGAGTGGCCCGTCGTCGAGAGCACCCCCTTGCGCTCGGACGTCCTGTACAGGGGACACGCGTAGCGCGCGCTCCGCCGGAGGGCCGCTCGCCGGCACGGCTTGAACCACACAAGCGGCATCCCGTCCACCAGCACTTTGGGCCTCTGCTCGGCCAGCTGCTTCCTGCAAGACATCGCACAGTAGTAACCACGGGAGGACTTAAAATTAATAAAAATTCATAAATCTTTGATCCGCTGTATTCCTGAAGAAAAAAAAATCTAATCTGTCCCGTTTCATGCAATGAACAGTTTGCCGCGGTGCAGATGTTAAATCACTAAAAACAGGAAGATCTCGCAGACATTTTGAAATCCATTCTATTTTTTTTTGTCAGATGACACAAAGTTTTTGACATGAAAATTATGATGATAGATGAAACTAATAAAGGAAGAAGGCAAAATTAAGATTTTTTTTTTTTTGGTAAGTTCCCACTTGATTATTATATTTATCATTTAGCAGAGAATGTTATAAAAAAATTAGTTCATAGATTTCGGGTGTATCATATTTCTCTCAAATTAATCAATTTAATAACAGGTTAGTTGGATCCTGTGATTTTGCCGAACATTATCAGACGTATCCTTCATCACTTATATCCACTGCTTAGAAGGAAGTAGGTAGTTCTGGAACAAATCAAAGCTAACCAGGAGCGGATCTTGGAAGGTACGTTTCCAGAGGGGCTATTGTACAAATAAAAAAAAAAGAATCCACATCAGAGACTGGCCTTGCAGAGTTTACAAAATTTGCGGCCCCTCAAATACTGAACTTCGATGGTCTCACACAACTTTTGAAGGGGAAAAAAAAAGTTTTAACATATGAATTTAAGTATTTACTTAAAACATAAGTGCACCCTCGAAAATGAAACCAATGATACAATAATTCGAGTTCAGGGATAACACCTCTCAGTGGCGTAGCTAAGAGGTGACTGGCGCCCCTGGCCAGACTTGAAAATGGCACCCCCTCTTGGATTAAAACGGGGGGGAGAGAGAGCGTTCAGTAACCGCGAAACCGGCAGCGCCCCCCCCCCCCCCCCCCTGCTCCGGCGCCCCTGGCGGGGACCATCCCTGCCACCCGCCTGCTACGCCACTGACACCTCTCTGGAGCAGGGCTCGAAGCGCACTCACGTGGACCTGTCCCAGCGAGCACCGTCCAGGAACAGCCCGTGCACCAGGACTCCGTCGTCAGGAGCCCGGGCCTCGTCGTCTTCAGAGAGCACATCGTAGTCGTAGGTGAGCAGGTCGATGGCTGTCTCGTACTTGCGAGCGTAGTTCTGCATCGCTCCCGTCAGGAAGGCTTGCGCGGAGAAGAAGCCCGACAGCCAGAAGGTCGCTGGCTTGCCCTCGTCGTACCACTTCTGCGGCACGCCAATCAACGCTCACCATCACGTTTGTAGGTTTTTTTACATTATTGGATAATACATACTACATCAAATATTCCAGGTCGAGTGTGTGTGTGCAGAATGAATTTTGAAAAAATTCAAGGTTTTCATAGAATTTTAGTAGTCTTTAAAAGCATAATTAAGGGCCTCGCCTACCTGGGCACAAATATTGTGTGCAGAGCTTCAGAATTAAATCACGCACTTTAAAACTGATTTGAGCAAACCGAGTGGCATCTGTTTACGAAAAGCAATAAAGCTTTTAAGAATACACTGAGGACGGATGGGTTATTTTCTGTATACTATTTTGTTTTTAAACGGTATTCTTATAAGAGTGATAATGGCAAATACGTGTGTTTTCGGGATAATTTTTTAGGCATGAAACACCTGGTACAGATTCTTGAAAACACTCAAATGACTTGCAATCTACCTTTATCTTAATTTCTCCACTATATAATTTTATGGTTTCCACTCATCTAAAAAGTTGCCCTACACACAACGAGAAGACTGCACACCAGTCGACAGCCTTGCACTTAGAGGCAAACTGCACTAGAACACCAGCGAGTGTTGCACTTATTATCCCACCACAGATAAACCAGTGACTAGGGAGGCCCCTTAATTGTTTAAGCTCCAATTTCTGATCCTTACTAAAGAGGTGAATATGTAATCGATAGGGACAAGACTGTACGGTTAATTGCAAAAAAACCGAAATAACACCGAAAAGCATGCCTATACTCCATATAATACAGAATTAACTAGCATTATTAATTAGCAATATTAATTAGCATATTTAATCAAAACTCAACTCAGATTACAAAAACCAAATCTTTTAAAACATTAAATTCAATGAATGTAAATTATTTAGCAAAATGTAGGTACTAAATAGACAGAAAAAAAAATTTTTTTAATGCAACTGTTATTACGTTATTAGTAACTAATTTTTACATAATGATATTGTCACATTTTTCAATTGCACATATACTGGCTGATTTATTAGTATTGTTCCCAGTAGTTTGACATTCTTATTATTAATTATCATATTATTGTAAAAGTGTATCATGTATCAATCAAAATGACACTGTTTTCGTAAGGTAAGAATTATCGACCAGTAAGTGTCGTATTTGTTGAAAATTGTGCTCTCTTGATGAATAAACAGAGTTCATAAAAAAATAAAAACAATAACAACGAATTCTCCTGTTTTAAAATCGAAAATTGACAAAAAATAAAACCATAAAATCTTGTCTCTAATAATTGATCAATAGCTTATTTTACTTGTTTTTATTCCTTCGCTTTATTTAATTCCTTAGAATTATTGGTGGGTACTTGGTAGCAGTGCTTGCTAACATGTAACTTTCATGTTACAAGGGTCGTTTGCTCAATCCTCACTCCGGCATAACTAAAATTTATAAGAATTGTCAGTAAATTATATTGGAGGTCTCAGTGAATTATTCTCAGATCTGATAAATGATAACTAATACTAACCATGAAACACTTAACTTACAAATGCACCTCACCTGCCTCACAACACCTCGACTTCATTCAGAAGTCGTAACGAGGCAGGGGTTTCCTGGCAGAGCATAAACTAGGTTGACAATTATTGTAAAAGACATGTCAAGACTACATATTTCCAATTTCTAAAGAACACAATATATACAACTCTGACCTCTAGGTTGCCGACTGAGTTGAGGAAAAATGATACAGTGCGCTGAACTGCCAGCAACAATCTTTCAGAAGGCTTGAGGCTCTGGTAGCTAACATTAACCCAGTGGCAACAAAGTAGCTTCATGATTACACTACCACAGCCACACCACTCTTGGTGTTAATACGCATGCGTAAGAGGCAGTGTGTGCAAGGAAGGCAGCTGACCTGCAGGAACTTGAGTCGCTGCAGGAAGTCTTGCACGTAGCTGGCCAGGGGCTTGAGGCTCGGGTAGCTGACGTGTTGCCACGCCTCAGGGACTCTGTTGATGAGCAGCGCAGTGGTCATGGCCTCCAGATCCGGGGTCATCACCACCAGGCCGGCGATGGCACGCTTCAGTGTTTCCAGGGACGTGCGAATGGTCGACAGCAGCCTGTTGAAGCGGTCCATCTCTTGCACCAGGACCGTGTTCATCGACTCAGAGTACAGCGTGGGGTACCTTTTGTTGGCTTCCTCTACGTCGAAGTTACCCGGCAGCTGCAAACACACACCATCAAGCAGGAAAACTAAGTGATTATGTGGAAATAGGAAAACATAAGGAAATGTTTTAAAGAGCTAGCTAGGGTTATCATATTTGGGTGAGAACCCAGATATCACTTAGAGCCACATTAGTAGTTGTATTTAACAGTGAAGACAACAAAAAACTAATAACTAAAAGTGACTTTCATTGCATTTCACCATTTCAGGCATTTTAACATAGTTTTCAAAGTCTTGCTGACCTTGTCAAGAATGTCGCATGTGATTTCGGCAAGTAATTTCTCGCTCTGTAAATAATCCTTTGCTTCCGAAATGCGGCCATTGTTAACCAGCAAAACTGCACTCAGCAATGATTTTGCATCACTTAAATCACGTATGATGCCTGCATTAATGTGCAGGCCAAAAATTTCTGGTGAAGTCATTGTTGGCAATGCCTGAAAAAGACAGTGAAGTGATTCCTCTGACTTTTATGTCAGGTGCAAAAAGACCAAGAAACTTATGATGATGTAATCCAAATTTATTCCATGAGACAAACACATACATCCAATAAAATAAAATATAAAATAATACATATAAAGAGCATATGTACAAGTTTGAACTCCAGAAAATCCACATATTTACACTCAAGATTTCTGAACATTGTCACTAACAGGCAATAAAAGAAAGGGTCTTAAGAGCTATCTGCTAAGTTTACGCTTTACAGTGATTATATGTTAGATAAATGCATGGGCATACTGTAGCTTGGATCTTTGTAAGAAAAAAAATTTTTTAAAGGATGATACTTTAAACTGATTTTTAGGATGTCTTCAGTGCTACTTTGGAACCTGAAATTCTTAGATAAAAATTTTAATTTATGGAAGGTAGAACTTTACACTATGTGCCACTGCTTATGTTTAATGTCACTGTTACTCTCTCATTTTGCATATTCAAGACCCAAAAATCGAGCAATACTTGACTCATTTCAAGCTGGTCAATGAATTACATTTTTATTGAGAGAAAAAAATCTGGCTATGTAGCAGGGGAAGGGGGAGGCATGACTCCACCCTTCAATGAATTAACTAATTAATTAGGGTTTAATGTCTTGTCTGCATCTAGTTCACTGGAGAAGGATGAGGGACAAAATGTATAGATGTAGCAACGATGGTGAAAATGGGATTACCCTCGTAAAATCCACTAGCTTACAGCCACGTCTGCCATATGGCAAAATCCATCATGTTTTCCAATTGAAAAATATTCACATTCGGCCCTGCTGGAAATGAAACGGAGAACGCCTTGTTAGGAGGAAAATCATCTGCCCACTCTGAATCCAGAGGCTCCTATGATGGGATGGGTGATCGTCGGTTAACTTTAAGGTGATTGTAATCTCCAGTTATCAAAGTATGGATTTAAGCCAGGTAGCAAAAGCATGCAGGATGATTTCACAAAGGATTACGTGTGCTTTCTGCGGAAAGATCAGGCACTTTTATGGAGTGACAACAGTGGAGAGATAAAAAAATAATAATGAATTCTGCCAAGCCATAAGCATAGTAGTGAACAATCTCACCTCAATGTGTTTTATGTAAATTTGGTACTCTGTCCTACGGGGCAGCCCATACATGCTCCCCAGCTGCGAGAACAGGTACGAAGGATCATTCACAACGTCCGGGCTCACGAAGTTTGAAAGGATGGTTGTGATGGTGCGGCGGTCCCAGTCGTCTGTGACGCGCCCCCCGTAGTTGCATTCTCCTATCGTGTACGCAATGGCTTCGTACGGCACCTCCGTGAACTCGTTCACAAACATCTGAAAAGAGGTTCTGCGTCTCAAGATGTTAAATCTATTTCAGTAATACCAATGCTTGTTGCAGCAGCTTTAACAATGTGATAATAACTGTGATGTGCTTTAGACAGTGTTTAACTCTTAAAGGACAGCTTAGCATTAAGCAGTAGTCTTGGGGAAAAAAAAAATTCTATTAGTTCTGTCAGTTCCAAAACATTGTTACATGGCTGTAGTTACTCATTCCATGTCTGATTTGGGTCGACAAATGGTGGGCAATCTTTCTCACAGTACTTCAAATATGATATCAAATTCTCTTTAATAGTCAAAGAATTAGCAACATGATGAATTTACAATACATTCATCATTCAAAAGGACTAAAACAAAAAATTTGTATAGTATATCCCATGAGCAAGTGCACTTCTCTGTCAGGTCACTTATCAACTGTTAATTTGACAGTGAATAATTCTTCCATCATTTCTAGGAAAAACTATTGGTAAAATGGTTAGGTGGCTAGTTCTTCGAGAAAAAAAAAGTAATTTATTTTATTTGTGTTGAATGACAAACATATGAATATGTTAAACAGGTTTAATTGTTCATAGGATAGACTAGAGAGGTTACCTGTAGTTGCTTGATTGAAATGTGCAAGTCTGACTCATTAAACTCATAGGGGATATTCCAGCCAATAGGGCCAAACTTTCTCCGTTCTTGGATGACTGAATGGAAGAAGCATATCCCATACAACAGCCTGACAAAAGTGCTGTCTTTTCCAGGACAGCTCTTGTAGAATTCAGGGTCCTTGATCGGCTCCGACTGGTACAAACGCAGGAGTTTCTGCTTCAAACCAGTTGGAGGTTCATTCGTCATCTTCACTCCGTTCTGTAGCAGTGAAACTGGGAACTGCAATGAAACACACTTCATGTTACCCAGGAATGAATGAATAAGGGCTAAACCTCTCATTACACTGGGGTCATTTGAGACAATGAGGTGATAGGAGATGAAAATAGAGCATAAACAGAATTAATGGGTGGTGGTTTAAAGAAGTAGCTGAAAACCCACCCGCTCATGGAAATGTACAAAATGTTTCCAACTCGCCAAAAATTTGGGTTTTACCCAGCCAGGAATATAAACTGTATCACCTTGATAAAATTGTAGTGATGTAACCACTCAACCCCCATGCCTCTATTTGACCGCAATTCATTACTGTAATGTCCATTAAATTTTAACCAAATTTTTTTTTTAATCCATGTTAAGTGTACAAGACAGAAGAAAATCAGTAGCCCGTAATTTGTTATTTTGCAATTAATAACATAAAAATTAACATTTTTGTCCGACAGCATAGCTAGTGATATGATAAGTAATTAAACCATTACTTTAAACTAAAGCACAGCACTTAACCTTGTTGCTGACACGCCATAGCCTAACGTATGGGATAGTGTTTCAGTCGGTCTGTCCGCAAATAAAAGTTGGGAAATGGAAAGGTCAGTGCAAGATGACAGGTGAGGTCAACAGGGCTAGCGTGGCACGAGGCACGGGGCACGCACCTTGTCGCTGGGGTAGCTGGTGAGCCACAGCCGGTACAGCGGGCTGGTGTTCCCATGGTTCTGGGCGTCCCACAGTTGCTCCAGCTCCGGCATCCAGGACTCGGCCAGGTGGCAGTTCTGCAGGCACACCCAGCCGCTCGACTGCCGGGCCTCCGCCATCACGGCCCTCGCTACAGGGCCCTGCCGTCACACGCACCGTTCTCTCGACAGTGGTCTCACAAATCAAAGTCCTAGTGGACATGGAACCAAAGGAAACATACTCTTGTTTGCAGTGGCGTAGCCAGGATTTGTGTATGGGGGGGTGTTAAGAAGCATGGCTTCTTCCCCCCCCCCCCCCCCCCCCCCCCCCCCGTATTAAAGCGGGATTCCGGGGGTCCACCCCCGGGAAAATTTGGATTTTAAGGTGTAAAATAGTGCTATTTTAGCAGTTTTCGGTACTTAAATTTAAATATTGTAATGGTAAATATTATATTAATTTTAATATGAAATTTGTTTGAGTGATGAATTAGAAATTAATTAAAGATTTGGTGCTAAGGGGGGGAAGGGGGGGGGGGGGGTTTGAACCCCTAAAAAAACCCCCTGGCTTCGCCCCTGCTTGTTTGACATCATCAGTACCTTATATTCCAGCATATTAACTTCATGAACAATTCAGTGGCTTAAATCCATGCCATCTGAAATACTTGAGTACATAGATGAGTAGATTCCTGTTTGATTACTTAACAAAGTAAAGAGGAGAGAGGTGTATGGAGGAAGCAAAATGACAGAATGAAGATTTAAGAGCTTGTACTTAACTTTTAGAATGTTCACTAGTGTTATTCTTTAGAAGTTTTATTACTGGAGAGGATCTAGCTTGAAATAAACTAATGCTAAGTAAACTAATATTATCCTACTATTATTAAAACAACTATCTGTTCTCCATATAACTACAATTATCTGACCATTGGTTGATAATTAAAATATACAACAGTGTCACAAGTTACAAATTTAGCTGGCATTCCTACGTTTGCATGTGTACTTGGCATAAAAATTGCTCATTTAGAGATACCACAGCTTCCTGTGCATCAATTCAAAATTTTCCAGTTTTGTCAAATTTAAATTTTGGGTAATCCGTAGTTCAGACTCTACGTGGGTGCCTGGGGTGTTTGCCTGGCGGGTGTTGCTACTTGGTAAAGAGGGAATGGCAACATTTGCATCTCACTATTGTGCACCTCCCAATGTCTGGTCTTGGGTTGGGCAGCACTGGACCTCGTAGCGAATCGATACTTCAGGATATCGATATAGTAGGCAAGTTTCTCAGTCTGGCCCCTCAGTGGTCAGTCAAAATTGTAACGAGTTCGTGGGTCGTCATCATGCTTGGCTCAAGTTGCTCAGCTGAGCTGATCGAGGTACGTAGTAATGAGTTGTACAGTTCGATTTGTGGTTTGTGATGTAGTTGATATTTTGTCAGTCAGAGGATGGGTTTATGTCCATCTGCAGGTTATGCGTCAGTTACCTATACGTAGTCAAGATCACTAGTCAGTGATCATGTGGGTTGTAAGTTGACATATAGATTTTAATTGGTGAGTCATACTTAAGTAGTGAGTTGGAAAAATTTAATTTGCTACCCAAAAAAACTGATTTGTGTTTGAAAGAATTAGGTTAATTAATAATAATAATAATAGTTTATTTGTATAAAATATGGAGTTAGTTATTTTTAATTAATTTAATTCTACATAATTTAAATCCTTGGATTAGGTAGGCTCTCACTAGGCCTGTACGAAGCTTCGACTACGTGAATCAATCAAAGCTCATTTAATATTCAATTTGACTTTACCAAAAAATTTGCTATTCGTTTTATTTGAAGCTTCGGTTGTGATGCAAAGCTTCGCGTTTGATGTGAAGCTTAGCATTTGTTGCAAAACTTTAAAAAAATTGGAAGACTAAGATTCACTTAAGAAATTTTTTTTTGTGTGTGTGTGTGTGTGTTGTATATGTTTTTCTTGAATAAATTTGGTTATTTAAAAAATCAAAATGTGGCACCCCGGTTCTTTTTATGAATCCTCAATATTAATATTATGCATGGATATATATATATATATATATATATATATATATATAACATCATTCAATAATATATATATATATATATATATATATATATATATATATATATATTATATATATATATAACATCATTCAATAATATATATATATATATATATATATATATATATATATATATATATATATATATAATTATTGAATGATGTTATATATAGCACCCAATTGGTTAGTCATTTAATTCATTCAAACATTACAAATGTTAACCAATTTTTATTACTCTAATCTTCTACTTTATAAAATAAGTGTAATACAGCTTTGGTCAGAACAATATTTACAAATCAATTGGAATTTGTAAATATTTTTAACATTACCACTTAAAAAATTCTATTAATAATTGGGAAGAGGAGGGGTCTGCAGTGACACAACAAGAGTATAAAAGTAATTTAAATTTTTTCCTAAGACATTCCACACCCATATAGATTTTTTCCTCCATACGCTAGGATGAGTAGCTGGTTAAGTTGATAAGTTTTTAACTTTGTTTTTTCTGGTCAGCTTTAAATTAAGAATTTTTTTAGTAATAAAAACTAAAAATTTCACTGACATTCCTTTCATAACGATACTCTCAAAGTTAGAATGTGTTCCAAGTGCTATGTTAGCATAATCCCAACTTTACAGTAGTTTAAGTGAAGAGAATATAAAACTGAGATTGTGATAAATGTTGGTTTCCATTTTGAGGTACAATTATGAGGTCATTGTGAGATTGTTCCAAATTACGGCAGTCACAAGAGAGTTTGATGAACATGTCACGGACACATTACCTGTCTCTGGCCGAGAGATACGGACTGGAACTTGCCGACAACGCCCATCCTTTCTGCGAAGCTGGTCAGGGCGGACATAGGGTCGCTGCCAGGAGACAGCATGAAGATCAGGGGAGACAGACAGTTGGAGTCCTGGTACGACTGCTGAATGTTGAACGGCGGTGGCGTGATGAAGCTCACTCCCATGTTTTCTTCCACATATTTCCTCACTGACATTATGAGCTGTAACACAACATGATCACACTGAGGTAATGGATATTCATATCTTAACTACTCAAAACCCACAAACCATCCAACTTCTCTATGCATCATAAATTTTGCAATTATAAAGCCAATAAAGCAATAAAAATATATGACATTTACAAGAAGAAACCTGTTGTTTAATTTGGAACTGTACAATTAAAAAGTTATAGAAGCATTTTGAAAGATGTTAACAGTTGCTTAGTACTTAATTTCACCTCCTGCTCAGGTTTTTCAAGTCTAATAACTTATTTTATCTAGAATACAGTTTTTCTGTTACAAGGCAGGTGCCGGGAGTCAATTCCAACTTCTTCCATAAAAAGTTCTGTGATCCTGAAAAATTTATTTCATCATTTCTCTCGCTGCATAACAAGGTTTTAAGCATAATTTTTTAAGTGAAACTCTTTAAAGCTGGTAGAGCAAACAGAGGTGATGACAGTGTAACTAAAATGTAACTCTCAAGAGGACAGCAAAAAATTACAATCAGGAATGGATTGCTCAATGGTGACGGGATTAGAAGTGAGGCGCTCGATGGCATGTTTACATCATAGCACACTCGCATACTTGCTCACTCGCAATCTTACACACATTATTATACAATACTATCCCTGTATATGTGAAGTTTCACTTCTAATGCACATGGTAGCTGTGCACCTTTGGTTTTTTTATTGTAACCAAGTACACCAATCCCTCACACATCACAACTAATATGTTCCTAAAAATGTTCATGTTATTTGCTATTAGTCTCCATAAATAACAAGGTTAATTTACTTAATAAGTAGGGAAATATTATTTACATTGTATAAATGTGTTGAACAACACTCCGTAATAAATATTTCACACCATTTATCTTAATAAGCCTACCATCGAACACTTTGTATGACAAATACGACACTGTAAAATTTAAGTGGTAATTCATGTATCACCGCTTGGTTCACACCAATCCTGTCAGGCCTGTGATTTTTTTTTCCCACTGCACCATTCATTTAACAACTCTTTTCCATGTGAATCATCTGTTCATTTCTGTTCCGGTACCTAATGTCAAATATATTCCCGCTAGTACAACCAACAGCATCAGACTTATATAAACGTTTGATAGAGTCCTTATTTCATACGATTGTGGGCAGTAAAATTAACATTGCGCTAAATGAATTCGCACAATTTCAAGACGTGATAAGTGAGGGATTGGTGTACCCATGTCGCCCTGCATCTTTCCATAGTTCACAGTTGAAGTTCAGCTGATGGGTATTTGCATTTAAATTTATTATTTTATTTATTGCAATGCCCTTGAATATTTTTCGATTTATTATCACTGCACATTACCTTTTTGTTATTTTTTTAGCCAGGGATATCCTCCACAATATCTGATAATTGTAAAAAAGGTCAGGCAAATATATTTCTGCCTGACTAACTGCAACATGGTCATTGCATAGAAATTTATAATGTGGTTTCAACAGTTGGACACATTTAAAAATTGGTTCTTTAGTCTCATTTTTCAAATTTTTTTTTTTTACAAAAATCTGGGGGGAAAAATGAAACCAAGCCTAAATGCTTATTCCCCCCCCCCCCCCCCCCAGATACTTTAAAAACTATAGGTTTCAATGCCATAGCACTAAGATTAACATAGCTTTTTGCAACTTAATTCCACATTGCCATATAATACTCAAAATCAATTTTTATTGTAATTTTTGTAGTATGTTAATGGTGCATAATTATTGTTATTGAATATCACATTACAGGTATAAAATCAAAAATTTTACATAATTTCATATCGTTTGCAACTATTTTGTAAATAAATGGTTATTATCAAAGTAAAGGTAGCAATATCATCATTCCCAAAACTTGTGATTTCTTCTAAAGTACTGCATCTCAAATTAAAAATATATAAAAATTCATTACCCCCATCAATACATATTACACAGGTAAAAACCACATGAAATCATAAATAGGGTGAGTGTTTAAAGAGGATTCACGACGGAGGCCACAAAATGCTCGAAGAAAAGGACAGGTCACCTTATCGGGTCGCAGGGTGCAGACCAGCAAGAGTCTCTGGAAGCTGGACAGCTGTTCTTGCCACGGGGCAGGAAGCGATGCCTCCTGGGGCTCCAGCAGGTCGCACCAGACCTTCCACTCTAGCTGGCGCTGCTCCAAGCTGCTCGCAAACTCTGAAATACACCGCATCGTAGCCAAATGTGAGTGGAGACGTATTTCGCTGTTAGATGGACTTCGACATATGTACCGTATTTACCCAAATTTAACGAGGCTATAATTGTAAACTTGTATCTTGCCGCTGGAAGGTGTGAATTTACAACGATGGGAACAGCTCAGTCGAAAAACCAAACGCTCTGCCTGGTAACTACATCACTTAAGCTACTTTAGCCTGCGGGTAATTTCTGCCTCCTGAACCTCCGCTTAATTGAAAAATTGCACGATCTGCCTGTGAACTGCTTCACTTATGCGACTTCAGTCCGCTCTTGTTTACGGCTGTCTGAACCTCTGGGGGGGAGGGGGGTTGCCATAACTAGCAGCCTGTCATGCCTCTTGGCCCCCCCCTCCTCCTCCCACTCCTTGTCATGCCTTGGCGACCTCCAAATATCACAGCATTCTTTGCTCTCCGATGAACTTCTTTCCTTATATAGCTTCCCTTGTTTTTATTTGCCACTTGCTGCTTCAAAAAGAAGCCGTGCAAAATCACTCTACTGACAGACAGTGCCACCACTGAATCTTTTAGTAAATTTGGTATAAATTTACTACTAGTTTAAATAATTTTTGATTTCTGTGTGTTTGGATTGTTATTTTTACCCCATAAAGTATTTTTCATAAACAAATAAACAAAAAATTTGGGGTCATATTATACTCAGTTGCAGTCTTTTCGGATAAATATGGTATTAATGTTTAGCACAGTTTTGTTCTATTATTGGCTGGTGATTGGTGATGCTTTCCCGCACATGATTGGGTATGATTAACATAAAAATACATACTCCATGCCAAACATGATCCTAACAACCAACCAACCATTAACTTAAGAAAAAACTAGTACTGTTTTTCCTCACAATAAAGATGTCTTTCATGGTAAAATGTTTTTCTGTATTTTCCAGCATGTTTAAGATGAGAATTTTATAAAAATTTGGAGAGCTCAAACTTGCTATTCATTTTATATGATAAATTAATTGCCTCATGTGAAGGTACCATGTTCCATTAAGTCTGCAAAATCTTTTGTACTTATGCTATTCTTGTACGAAGAAAGGAAAAATGAATTTTTAGAATAAACTGATTTTGTTGAGCCTGTTTCTTTACTTTTCTATTCAAACATTTAAATTTTGTTTTTCTGTATCTGTCATGGTTTTTACACTGTGATATATTAAATATTTTTTTTCTTTCCCAGTGAAGTCATGTGACAGACTTTACTATCATTGGCTAAACTATCTGACTAAAATAAATGTGCAAAGCTTACACTTTCCAAGCAAAATAAAATTTGCAAACCTGAAAATGCTGGCAAATCTGTGACGTGGCATACATCATTCCACGTCTTATCACTGAGCCACGAGGGATCAGGGTTGGGTCTGCTGTTATCAACGGCTGCTCCACCAGTCAGGAAGAAGTCAAACTCTTCTCTGGCCACCCTCCCTTCATGCCTATTAAAGATACAACACTGTACATACACTCGCTAACTTGTCTCCACCAATTAGACTACTAAAATGGGTCATCTTGATTCTAAAAAACATATAAATAAAAAAAAGGTTACTTTTTTTATGTAGGTACTTCAAAAAATATTATGGTTTCATTATACATTTATGAAATATACTTATAGAAATAAAGACGCCAGGGATTCTTCTCCGTAACAAAAACATAAGACCAGAGTGTTAAGGAATGTGTGTTGGCTCACCCATGGATGGGTGGTCCTCCAGTCATATAAATGAGAGCAAAACATCTGACAGGCATTCCACACCATCATTCTGCAATGGTAAACAAGAAGTTTGTAATATATTTATTGTAAATAGTTTCAGTGTCTGATCTAGCCGGGTCAAGGACTTTTCAATTGAGGAAAATAATTTTTCTTCCCTGGTTCAGCACTGTGTGATGTTTTGTCCCTTCACCTCCATACCATGGAAACAAACACAAACCATTACAGAATCACTGTGCCATGAAAACCTCGGGTGCCTGACAGGTTCCATAACCGCAGTGTGATCTGGGGTAACTTTTCTCTGAATGAATGTGCAAACGAACGAATAAATGAATATATGAATGGTAAGATATGTGATAAGATAAATGAATGTATGAAAGAATGGTCACAAGATGTCTCGTCTAAATTGAAGTCATTAGGGACGATGTGAGATGATGAAATTAGCCTGGAGCAGTGATAGGAAAAGGAAGTACCCCAATAAAATCCACTCTTTCATGGCAACGTCCACCACGCTTCTCACTTGCAAAAAAATCTGGTTTGAGCCTCACCGAACCTGCTTCGAGTCGAGGAAAATTAGGCCTTGTAAATAGATTTTATATTCAAATTTTGAAATGATAAGTCCTATATTCAATTTTTTTTTGTGTAGTAAAATAAATGAGACATTGGGTGAACCCTGGTAAAAAAAAAAAACTTAGCTACGTAGTAGAAGGAGTTGAAATCAGAGATCAGGATCCACGCAGCAATCCAACCTTGCAAGAGCTACCAACTCACATTTCGATGTTGCTGCAGAGGATGAAGGAGAACATCAACTTGTCCTTCTCGAACAGCGAGCGGCACACGTTGCTGTAAAGGTTCAGGGTGAATGTTTCGTTCAAGTACTCCAAACGTTTCTGCAAGAACTTGGACTTCTTACTGGAAAAAAAAAGTTCACATACTCCAATCTACGAAACTTGATTCTGTGGAAAATATATAAAATATGTTCATGTATTTGTGGTTACAATTAAACTTGCATTCATCACCTATTTTTAATCAAGAATTTTCCTGAATTTCACTGCCAAAATTGCAACTGAATTAAAGAGAATGAAAAAATAAATGTAAAATAAAATATTTTAGGTACTGCTCAAGGTCTGTACTAGGTCTAACTTACTTTTATTTCCTTTCCAACCCAGTTTTTCAAGCTGAGGTTATCTGATATTGAAAGCTTGTTTCTGAGTCACTTGTTTTAATTTTGAGTTTTATTAAATAATTCCAGATGGCATGTTTTTTTCTCTGCCATCAAAACATGTGCAATCTTGTTTTGCATTTGATTATAAATTGTGTATAGGACTAAACATATACCTACACAAGGAGTCAACATGAATACTGATACGGCCCCAAAAATCACAGATACATAACTTAATGAGATTCAATACCTGGGAGAAACTTTTTTGTTTTAATATAAATAGTTTAGTAAATATTAGCTATCTAGGCGCTAGGGAACGACGCAGCCAGCGAGACACACGATGAGGAAACAGTTCACAAGGATGTAGAAGCACGATTCGAGGTGCCCAACAGGTGCTGTAAGGTGTAAATGATTGCTATGCGTTTGCCTTAAACTATCGAATCTAGGCCATTCTATGGAACCTGTATGTGAAGATGTGTAAAAATGTTTTTAATCTTTTCAAACTATGTGTTTACAGTAAAAAGCTGGCTATTTAAAGAAAAGAAAAAAAAACGGAATATTAACTCAATATTGTGATATGTGTTGTCTAGTCATCAGTGGAAGTTGTATTTCCCATGTTACTTTTGTAATCACAAGAAGAGATTCCAGAACTATTTTGTGATCCCTGACTTTTCCAGTTATTCTCTAACCATTTTAATTTTATTAACTTTTGATGGTTTTTCTGGCTTAGCAACTATGAAATGATACAATAATTTGAATAACACACCCCATTTTTCTGAGCGAAGAAAAAAGTTTAGAAACAAGAGAAAACTACCTCGTCTCAATCGACGTGACGTAGAGGTTGATGAACCACGGCAGCGAGTACTGGTACATGGGGTTCACATTGGGCAGGTCGGTGATGCAGTAGAACAGCACGGACGAGTGGCGGGCGAGCAAGCGATACCTCTGCCGGAAGGCCTCAATGTGCTCTTTGGTTTTCCTTGCTGCGTCTTGCCTTCTTTGAATGTCTTCAGACAAAACCTGAAATCATAAACCAATATCGGTAAACTTATTTTACATTATCTGACTGCCTGCCTGCCTAGAAACAGCATAACATTAATGATTGTGTTTATGGTAAATGATGGCATTGAAGTACACAGGAATATGGCACCTAGGAAGACTAAGGAAGAGGTGGGAAGAGCAGATATTTAAAGGAGTGTAGGAGAGAGGAAAAGACTAGAATAAAAGGAAAAACGAGGAATGGTGGAGTGACAGAGAAAAATGGAAGCATTTTACTTTGCTGACCTATCTGCAGGATGATGCAGGATGATGATGATGATACGAAACAACGCAACAAACTAATTAAAAAACTCATCACTGAGTAAGTACAATAGCTAATGACGGAACATTGTTCGAATTTTCCACTAACCTTAGAATAGTCTAGAACTTCAATGGCATGCTCATCTTCGAGGATGTTGGTTTCTGCAGTGGCCAAAGTTCCTAGGATGTTGTCCTCAACTTCTTTCAGGGTATTCTCGTCCGCAGCACTCTGAACAACCATGTCTCGTCGCATTTCTTCTAGATTTGGCCTGCAATTTTGTTTTAAAGTCTCTAATATTTCAATGCCTACAAGGTAATTAATTAGGTCTTAAAAATTATATAAGTAGGAGGGTAGGACATTTTAACTAAAAATATAACAAAAAAAATCTAGGCAATTTAAAAATACAAAAATTTTGTTCACACAATTTGTTTGGACATAATGGCAGTCACTGAGTTATTCTTTGAAGAAATTTTAATTTGGTTTATATGAAAATAATAATAAAATATATAGAAATTCTAAGTATTATATGCTTTCAGTCATTCGACAATACCTCAAATAAAAGATGCCCTGTCCCTAACGTATCAAATAATTCTATGTATACCAAATTGAATATAATACATAATTCAACATAATACAACCTCGAATGTATGATGGCCTTAAATGTGACGTGGTACTGCCCTCAGCAGTATATGAAGCCTGGGTCCCAGTACTGTCCGCCGCTGTAGAAGCGCACCCTGTGACATCACGTCCGGTCGCCGCTAGTGCTGTGTTTTAAAAAAAAATGTTTTCTTTGGTTTTAAGACTCTAAGCAGCAAAATGGATGGCGTTATTAATTCAAGTGAGATTTATGTGTTCTTTTGCAGCCATCCAGATACTGACTGGCAGCATCTCATATTTAAATAAGTGTTATTGTTCACGCCATTTTCGCTCCTGTGGAACAGAAGCGATGCCTTTTGTAGTCCTTGCGAGCAGTCTGTCAGTCCAGCGTGACCCACTGACAAGGGCAGACGCTGTCTCATGGAGTGCCACAACAATTACTTGTTTTAACTGATATTTAAATCCACAGACGTCCAAATCTTTCTTTAAAACTTTTCCTTGGTCCCTCCCTCAGTTAACCGCCTCTCCTCTCTTTGTGAGGCACACGAAACAGACATCTTATGGTGTATTTTTAGCAGGTAATCTCCGGTAAGGAAACATGTCAGCTACAATGTTTCAGACTGTGAGCAAGTGCCTTGTAACGCGTCTAAATTAACTTTTTATCGAGAAGTGTGAAGGTTTATTATAGTTGTACTTCTGAGTGCATTTGGGCGCTGTAATAAAACAGGACGTAACTGCTACCGGACTGTGAATACTACATTCCCTCTCGTTATCCTGTCCCAACGAGTGTCCACAAGAGCGTGCCTAGTTTAGAGGGGGGACGTGTGCACGGGCTTGAAACACGTGGGCCAACTATTCCAGGCTAGCCTGCATACCACTATTGTCCCCCATTGCGAGTGACGTCCTCTGGTAGGACACACGGGCCGAACGGTCCACGAATTACCTCCCCGTGAGAGGTTGCTCTTCCCGAGACAGAGCGGTCGCTGGGCAACAATACCTACGAGCAATGGTACCAGGAGACATCCGCCACGTCGAAATGTATGTAACCGCATCAAATATATGTATCATTTAAATACAAAACTTCAAATGTACTAGGGCAGGAGCTAGATTATAAGACAATTTTTAATGTAAAAGACTAGAATTTAAAGCAACATTTATGAATTGGACATTGACAGCAATGAAATTTGACATCAAAATAGCTAAAAAAAATAACCCACCTCACATGAGAAATAATGTTTACTTTTTATTTGTCATGTGGGAATCCACAATAAATTATTTTCTGGAAAGTTATATAGTTTAAAAATTGCTATTTACTTTGCAATTTTGTGTAGTTTATTTTCTACAATTTTGTGATCAGTGCTAATATAATGTATAAAGTAAGATGGCATTTAAAAAATTTTCAAATTCATATTCTACTATGACAAAAAAATAACTCTCACAAGAATACTGAAAGCAATTTCAATTTGGAGGTGAACCTTTACATAGAATAGTCACTTCTTTTTTATATTACACAAAAAATCTTTAACTAACGATCAGTAAACAAAAGCAGTATTTTCACCAACGTAATGAAATAAAAAAAATATATAAAATAGTGATTGTTACTCACCATTAACAATTTTTAAAATTCCTATGGCTGTAAGTGCATACAACGGTGATGCGCAAGTTCGTAACAGTGATGGCAGCAGAGCAGATAGGCGTGAGGTGCACAGTACCTCTCCTTGGCCACCACGATGCCCAGCAGCTGGTCCTCCAGCCCGGCTGTCGTCAGGGAGAAGTCGACCACCGTCACCCTGTTGAACACCTCCGGCAGCAGGTGAGGGTTGCGCAGCTTCGAGGTCATGTAGAGCCGGAACCGAGGGTCGTAGTCCCGGATGCTGTCCCCCAGGTTGATGTAGAACTTGCTGCCTGTCGGCGCATAAGCACCCAAGTAACTGGCGTGCAGGGTAGCAAGTCCTTCGCACCATACACTAAGTACCCTCGTATACGTTACACATACTTCTTTTGCAACAGTTTTAATTTTCCACAGGTTCGCATATAATACTCAACAGATAGTTTAAACTTGTAAAACATATTGTTCACAAACTTTGTAAACCTCCCCGAAAATTATGAATACTCAGTGGAGCAGTAAAACATACTCTGAACTAATTTTTTTCTATTTTGCAACCAATGGTTTGAGTGTATGTAGGCAACTTTCACCTTAAATTGTTTACATCCGGGATTATTTAAGAGGTCAAGGACATATTTGACAGAAATATGTTAATTCTTGACTTCTAAAAATAAACTGGAGTAACAAAACATTTAAAACCTAATTGATCAACCATGGTTGGTTCAACAATTTCAAAGCAAATGTCTCCTCCAGATATGACAAAATAATTCAATTGAATAATTTGTCTGTCAAAGTTTAAATAACCAAAAACTTTAAACCTACTTACTTATAAATATATAATGATACCATTGGGGTTCGATGAATTTTTCTGCTGCCTTCTACTCTTTCACCAACGTGTAACTGGCCAGGAGCAGTACTGACTAGTGATGTTTCTGACTGCTACCGACGCTCACGGAACGCCCACCTTGCTGGAATATCTGCTTGGCGAGCAGAGGGTCCAGCGCAGTCTCCAGTTCCTCGCCCACGTTCTCCATGAGCACCGGCTGGCCCGCCTCCAACGCCTTCTCTATCACCTGCATGTAGTCGGCGTCTGAGAACTTGACGACGGCCAGGTTCCGCTGCTCCTCCATGCTCCTGATCCACTTGTTGGCCTGGCCCTGGGGGTCCAGCATCAGCGACCACCTGCGGAGCGGACGCTCTCACTGCGACTAGCCAACACTGCCCGCCTGCCGACCCTCCCGGCAATAGTAACTGTTGTAACACTCCTGTTCACTGCCAATATTTAGGTTTATTAGTTCGCCGCCTGAGTATTGGAGTGTTCTATGTCCACTTTTTAGGTTTTTTATGCTATGGACACGAAATTAATATTAGTATTCATTTGTACTATATCCACACACGTCTACGCACATAAAAATGTTTGTTCTTAATTTAAGACCAATATTATTTTGCTCTATGTCATGCTATTCATATTTATTTGAACTTTCAAATGCTTATATCTCAGTTCCTACTTCAATGGACATAGAACACTCCAATTCTCAGGCGGCGAGTTGTCAACGTGATCCAAAATCATTTCATAAGGAGGTTTTAACCCAGTTAAAAAAAAAAAGCACGATCCAAAAAGACACACCTGTGAGATAAGTCGACAATGATCGCGTTGTCGGTGGAGAAGTCGTCCCTGGGGAGCCCGAATATGTTCCAACTCTGGATCTTGATCTCGGAGCCCAGCACCCCGGCGAAGCTGAACCGGTCCGAGCTGGGGATCCGCAAGGAGACCACGTACTTCTGCCAGTCCTCCACGCACTCGTTCCTTCGAGGGAGACCCACACACAACACAAAATAACTAAAGGCACGGGAGTGCTACGGGCAACACTGGCTTGTGCATTACGATCCTGTTCACCTCTACGCACAAGACATCAAACTGGTGGGCAGTAGGCCTGTTGCGAAGCTACGACCAAACAAATCAATCAAAGGTACCTTCTAATATTCGCTCATCAAAATATTTAGTTTTTTTTTGTTGTATATGTTTTGTTTGAATTAAGTTGGTTACTTAAAAAAATCAAGAGTTGGCACTCCATTCGCTTTTACAAATGCTCAATGTTAATACTATGCATGGTTATTTTATCATTTTTATTGAATGTTATTACATATAAAGCCCACGTTAATCAGATCAAACATGACAAAAGTTACACAATCATTTTTATTTTTTTATTCCTGTATTTTATAAAATAAGTATAATACAACTTTGAAATTTCATTCAACTTCACCACTATTTCAAACATTTGATTTGATATTCACTTAGATTCAAAAAAACTATGATTTGCACAGGCCTAGCATGCAGATTTGTCAGTTAGGTAATAACATTGCAGTCTACTGGAGCCACATCAGCCCTCAGCCCCCTAGCATAGTAGCTGCACTGGCTACATTATGTGACAGCTCTGGCAATTATCTTTTTCCTCCTGACTGAAAATATAAGGGTCAGCTCTTGTCACAGGTTAGCAAAACAAACATTGGTGCCCAAGGGAATAGAAGAGAGGGGCAGGGTGGGGTATATAACTCCCTCCTAGAAACAAATTATTTAATAATAATGCACATCATTAATCAGCTTTACATAACTTAAGTATGACTCAATGTATTGCCACTGAATATGCAGAATTAGAGAGTAGTGTTCTTTTTTTTTTGGACACTAATTTGGACATAATCATAAGCGGTGGTAGTATAAAAATTCATCTTTTATAAGTGGCAATTTATCTAAGAATTTCAGGTTTTGAAAAAATCACTTAAACAGCCTGAAATTTGTTTTCAAGAATCATTTTTTCTCCCAGGGAGGATCATAGGGGTCCCTTGCTTACCTTATTCCATACCTCCCAGAGCCTCAGACCCCAGACACAGGTACACAAAAAAATTATTATTGTACTGGTACCTTATTGATATATTACTACATTAGTACCTTTTACACACACACATATGCATTGGAGAGTAAAATAAAGATGATCTAAGCTTACATTATCTACTATTTATATACTCTTAATTCTTAAATAAAGAAATAAAAATAAAAACATAAATGTTAGATACTATACTTGCATTATGTTCTTCATTAATTTAGTGTCTCTCTCTTTGTAAATAATTATTTCATTCATTTAACACTTACCTACGCCCCTTTTGCTGGAAAAATAATTTCATAATACAAAGGATGCCAGTGATGGAAAGGATTAAAATAATTTTTTAACATTTTGAGTTCAACAAATCTATGACAGGACTATCAAAATCTCTCATATGGCAAGACTTGAAGATACCTAAGTAATTTTTCCCCTCTTGCCCCATGTCGTGTATGCAGAAGTACTGAAATTAATAATTTGAATTCTGGCTAAAATTACAACCGAACTTCAATGGCAGTAATATATTTATTAATCACATATTTTTGTTAACAAAATAAAACTGCTTATAACATTCAATATTACATAAATTCATGGAAATATATCTCAAAGGTGGGCCCAGGCCTCCTTGGAATCAAAAAGCCCCTCTTTCTTGCAAAATCGTAACTGAGAAACAGGAAGTAAAAATGTAATCCCAACCCGGAAATCCTACAGGTTTTCGCAACTGCATGAATACAACTGCAAACCAAGAGACATTTATAAGATGTTCTAACACAAACTACTACAAAATAAGTACAGTACGTACAGTAATTTAAAAACACATAAGAATGTTGGAAGTTTTCACCTGAAGGCAGCAGAGAATGGAGCCAAATAGGAAATTATCCCACATGATATAAGTACGTCTCCAGCCAAGGAATCAAAATTTTTCTGAAGCAAAGTTGCTGTGGCACTCCATCTCAATTTTTCTCCTCCAAGGCCACCTGAACATGGGTATGAAAAAAAAAATATGTTTTATGTCAAGTGGAAAGCAGATAAACACGGAAACTTAAGATCGGTTAGTTGCAAGTGCCTAGTTTAGAACCAGTACTCTCATTCCCAGTTCACGGGTAACTGAAGCACGAGTGAACCAGTAGAGTAGAGATGTAAGTGGGAAAATTTATGTTCAGAACATTTTCTGGAGGAAAAAAAAAAGTTGTTTCCAGAATATTTTCCGTTTATTCATTAAACATAGATTTATGTAATTAACGATAGGTTGATATACATTATACAATTTATTTTCTGCAGATTGGTAAATACTGTTTAAACAAGAATATTTTATCTTTAAAAGATTTGTGCAATGGGAGTGCATGACTTGGTGTAAGCTTTTGGACATAAACCATTGATAATCACATATATGTCTGTAGAAGAAAACTAAAAAATACCCAAAAGACAAAAACACAAATTAAGCAAAAAATTGCTGTTGTCAACAGGATATAAAAACCAAATAATATTCCATAACAGGAATATGGTTAACAAACAAAGAAAAACAAAGAAAAATGGACTGAGAGAGCGAAAAAACCACCACAAATGATGACAGCACAAAAAATATTGAACCCAAAAAATTCAGCACAACAATGTAACGAGACAAAAAACACGACAAAACGAAAAGATGAAACAAACACAATAGTTTTCCAAAACAGAAGAGAACGAAAAAAAAAAAAACGAAGGAAAAAAAAAATGAAGGAAAAAAAAAGCCCCACAAATGACAGCACAAAAATATTGAACCCAAAAAAATTCAGCACAACGATTGAAACGAGACAAAAAAACATGACAAAATGAAAAGACGAAACAAACACAATAGTTTTCCAAACCAGAAACAAGCGACGTTTCGGGAACCGCTATCTGCTCCCGTCCTCAGGCAGAGACGCACATGGTACGAAAAAACAGGTTCCTATATCAGTTGGTAGAGGGTAGCATGAGTCCTACCCAACTCTCAAATTTTTCATAAGTCATTAAGTGTTAAAAGTAAACCAATATGTATTTTTTTAAAATTTGATTCTGTTTGCACAAAAAGGTAAATAAAATTGATTTGCGTGTGTTTACGTGAAAGAGGTAAGTTTTCCAGGTTTCGCGGAAATATTCTGGTAAACAGGGGCGTAGTCCGGGGGGGGGGGGGGGGGGGGTTAACCCCCCCCCCCCTCCCTTAGCCCCCTTTTTTTTTCTTATCTGAAAGCAGGTTAGCTAAAAGCCTGGGTGTCTTACTGCTATCACCGGCCACTGCACTGGAGGGGAAGAGTAAGCAAGCCCTACCGATTCTCCTTCCCTTCCCCTACCCATGTCACGAGCAGAAGTTATAAGGTTGTGACGCCGTGACGGGTCCCAAGATTTCAAATATCTTACACCTAGTGTATTTAACCAGCGCGGTAATTATAAGCAGGTGGTGACTGGGTAATTCTTCAAGCTAAAGCTAATTGTTTCCAGGAATAGGCCAGTTCTGCCGAAACCCAACCATTTTTATTCCTTTTTTGTTGTATTGTCGAGCTTCGAGCATAATTTATGATTTTGAGTGGACGTGGACAAGGCACTTGGATTGATTAAAAAATCTGTAATTAATATCTTACTTCATCACTCAAAAAAAATTTTATTGCAAAATTAATAATATTTTTACCATTACAATATTTAAAGTTTAGTACCGAAAACTGCTCAAATAGCACTATTTTACACCTTAAAATCTAAATTTTTCCGGGGGAGGACCCCCGGACCCCTCGCTTTATTAGGAGGGGGGGGGGGCGCCCCCCATACACATATCCTGGCTACGCTACTGCTGGTAAAGTACCAGAAGATACTGTTTACGGTTGGGGGGGGGAGACTGAAGATCCACCTATGAGCTTCTCGGCGACGGTGAGCTGCTTCCGGCACAGCTCCATGTCCTCCTCCAGGGAGCGCTTCGTGGCGACGGCCCTGCCCAGCTCGGCCTGCAGCCCCTCCAGGTCGGTCTCGAGGCGCGCCAGCTCGGCCTTCTTCTCCCCCAGCAGCTCCATGGTGGCCCGGTGCTTCTCCTCCGCCAGCACCAGCTTCTCCCTCTTGGGCGCCACGTCCTGCCCGGAACAACCGGCCTCAGCGGCACCGCACGCGCTTCGATGCCTGGCTGAGGTCACGTCGGCCCCGACGAGCGATTACAACCCACGGCTCCCGTCGCACACGCTCACCTCCGCGCCCCCGAGGCAAGCCCCAGTCTGTTCTGTTGGGGTGGGGGGAGAAGGACAGAGGAAGAAGGCGGTGTCCCAATATTGTTTCAGACCAAAAGTTTCAGATCAAATTGTAATATTAACGAACAACGTGTAATAAAAATTCTACGCTGTGCCTACGAAGAGAGTTACGATTTTGTTTCGTCCTCCAGCCATACTTTTTCCAACCCCTTGCAGCATTCTTCGAATAGAATACCTCCGAGGGCACCACACGGCGTGGGCGTCTGCGGCAACTCACGAAATATTATGTATGTATTCGCGAATGATTTGATACTCGATTTTTGACATTTCAAACTGAATACATACAAATATTTTCTAATCATTTGTAACCAATAGATAAGCCTACACCATGTAGGACTGATTCACAAAAGAAAAAATCATAACAAAGTTAGGATGATTTATCGATAATTTTTTTTTTTGCAATATTATTCACATTGTTTATTCTTTCTTTTTTTATGAAAATAATTAGTTCAATCAACAAATCTATTTTCAAACTTAAAATTTGACTGGTTTTTTTTCTATAGTTTTTAAACCTCTTTATTATGGTTCCATGCATCTAAATTACTCTCTCATTTTACTGTATTTTGGATCAATGTTCCTTGGACTATTGTAAAGTGTGGGGGAAAAAAAAAGTTTACCCATACGTCAATATTCGATTTAAAAAAATATTTCATATTCATGGATATTGTGATATTCAATTTTAAATTTGAGTCAAATAAAAAAATTATATTATGTATTTGCAGAAGCTTAGATAGTATAGATAAAAAAAACTGTTACATGTATTTCCCATTACCAGGTCGCATTACTGCCCTGCCTGCATTTTTAGGTCACTCAAAGTTTATCTTACTGTCTGGTTTTATTCCAGATAAGTGATTCTTGTTTTCTAGGGGGTTACATTTCACTTGGTATTCTTGTTACAACTGTAATGACGTTCAATAATCCAGAAAAATCGTACAGTAATGCAATAAATGATAATATACTTGTCTTTACTTTAATAAACAATCATTTGACACAACAATCAGGCTTTTAACAAAGAAAAAATTTTACTTGATCTACAATGTTTGATTTTACCCTACACTTTCTTACTAAAATACATACAGAACTCTCCGATACCATGGGGCCGATGGTACTCTAAATTACCAGAAAGTCTCTTTAACTAATTTGTTAAAAAGATTTCCAGTGTACACTATCGTAGTGAATTAATGAAAAAAAAAAAAATTAACGGTATGATAGATGTAGGATAATTTTTTTAGTTAAATTTTCTCGTGAATTTGAGCTAGTTTTCATTTTAGCACGCTATCTAATCCTGAAAATAATTTTCTTATTACAATATCTTATTGCATCGCAGAACTCATTGCGTGAAAGTAGTATAACTTTGACCTTCTGTCAATTGTTATCACAGTATTGAGACTAAAAGTCAACTTTATCCTGTGTAATTTTAAAAATAGGTTTATATAAAAAAAAAACAGGCTTGCGAGCAAAGTGTTTCATAAGGAAGGAAGCATTTCAGCCAACTCGACAGTACCTTGGCAGCCTTGTCGTACTTGTCCATCGCGATGACCCACTTGCACAGGCCCTCTGCAGCGCTGGACGCCTTCGCCACGATCTCGGGTCGGAACAGCTTGTTCGGCAGGTACTCCGTGCGTATCCTGTTCATGATGACGGGCGGGATCTCGTCCTTGGCGTAGTCTTTCAGCGACTGGAGGAACCCCATGTCTCCCAGCACCCTCTTGCTCGGCCCCCAGTAGTCCAGTACCTGCGGTCCAGCGCCGACACTGCCTGAGCTGCGCTCGCTGCACTTTTCAAACACAGCCACAGCCACACTGACCGAACGTCTTTTGTTTTTGGCTACAGACATCTGTGTCTCTCCCTCCTGCATGCACGCACTGCTTCCCTCATTCCTCCACTCCGTCATCACCGAGGGGTAACACATATCCCCAGTGAGAGCACCGAAATGACTCAATCTTCCGCTTAAATCCTGCGAACCTCGCCTAGCAGAGCAATCCGAGGTTGCTGAAACCAAACTTCAAAAAATCTGACCAGGACAGCTGAGTAGTCTCCCCCTCCCCTCCACTACTGCGTACGGCCCCATCGCGCGTCCTGTTGCACCAGCACGACCTAGTAACTGCGACCAGGGGCCAAAGAATTTGTCCAATCTGCATGCCAGTGGCGCAACGCGCCAGCCCCGTGCACCAATCACGCTGTCACAACCTGTGCCGTGAGTGAACAGAGCAGCCAGCCCAGAGTCACACCAATGAAGACCTGAAATTAAATTTCAAAGACCCTGGCAAATTTAGACCCCGCGACATCATTTCAGGCCGTAACAAGTGAAAACACAAAAATCCACATTTACCTTTCTACCAGTTGCTGGGTCGGTTATTCTGTCTGACTTGATGTCTTTCAGGACACAAACGGCTGCCATCACCATCTTAACTGCTTCTGGAGGGCTCTTCATGGATTTCACCAGAGTGATGTCTGCTGGCGTCAGCGTGTTCAGAGCAGAAATAGCATCTACGAATCACAATCAACTATCGTCAAATTGTGTTAGCTCTTTATACTTTGTGTCAAGAATTTGTTTAGATGTTTCTTGTATTTCACCCACACAATAACAAACAATAAAATAATTGTAAAAAATGTATGCTTCAGAATGCTGTAAAAAAAATCATTTGTTAAGATAAGAGTAAAAATTTTTTATTTCAAAAACTGGAAAAACTAAAAAAGATATATATATTCATATAATCAAATAGATTTTGCTTAACTAATTTCTTTCCCTTCATCACATTTCACAAATTCATAACATAAAGTCACAGCACAATGCCTTATGTTAGTTAGAATGAACTACAGTATAACCCTGTTAAGAAGTTTCTCATGGAACACAATAATTTAGACATATGTATTAACAAAGAACACAAAGGGTCAAATGACATGTATTAACATGTCAGTTGCAAACTGACATGTCATGTTATTGTTATGCAGGAAAACTTCATATGTGGGTAAATTCAAAAGGTTTTACCCAGTTACAGTATTCACTCGAAAATAATGCATTGGTTTGTACCAAAACTGCTGAAACTAAAAGTGGGGGTCATTATAATCGCAAACTTGTATCTTGCCAATGGGAACAGCTCAATTGAAAAACTACTGGTCTGCCTCTTAACCTACATCACTCATGCCACTTTAGACCACTGTTAATTACTGCCTCCTGAACGTCTGCGTAGTTGAAAAACTACACAATCAGCACTTATGCCACTTTAGTATGGGGCTTCCTGAAACTCTGCACAAACGTGACAGGTGAGAAAGGATAACACTTGGAATGTGGGATGAGGGAGAGGGTGACATGAAGTCTGTTAAGGGTTCCTTCCACTTCTCTCCACTGTGGCTGCTGGCACCCCCTTCCCCTCATCTTCTTTAACCCTCCCTCTCTCTTGCTTTCTGAACAATCGCTTTTGATTAGTTATTACATATTCGAAAATAACTATATTTGCCTATGACATTGCACATAAGTTTGATATATTTATTTATTAATTTCATATAAATATTATTTTTTTATTTTCCAATAGTTATTAAACACCATAATACACAATACCTATTTTTCCTTACTACTTCTATATGATTCAAAAGAGGCCATGTAAATCACTCTACTGATGAAACTCACACCAGAGAAGATCTAGTAAATATGGAATGAACTTACTATTTTAAATAATTTTCAAATTGTATGTTTATGAATTGGGATTTCCACTCCATAATATATTTTACGTAAATACATAAAAAAAAAAGTTTGCGGTCACATTTTATTCAGAGTCGCATTATTTTTGGATGAATATATACTCTGTGCATGCAGGGGCGTAACCAGGGGGGGGGGAGGGGGGTGTTTAGGGGTTCAAACCACATGCTTCTTAACACCCCCCATACACAAATCCTGGCTACGCCACTGTGTGCATGACCACAGTGTGAATACAGACAGGTAGAGCTCCAGGTATTCCAAAGCTTTACCCTGCAGAATAGGGACGGCCGCCGCCAGCTCCGCCTCGCAATCCTTCTGCAGCACGTCTGCGGCATCCGCCTCCACCTTGGCCCTCTTCTCCTCCTCGCGCACCACCGCCGAGGCCCTCTGCACGTTGGCCGTCTCCCTCTCGATGTTCACCATCATCTCCGTCGTCCTCCTGGCTTGCGACTCCAGCTCCGGCTTCATGTCCGACAGGCGCTTCTGCATCTCCGTCACCTGCAGGCACCCCGCATGCGTCGTCACCGCACTCGAGTCCGCTAGTCGGGAGTTCTGGGCTCAAACGTTTCGCCAGAGATCAACACCTTATACTAACTGTAACTGGCTAGCAACGAGAGATTTCGAGACTCGGTCGTTGAAACAAATTTAGGTCTTCTCTCATCTGCCATGATTAAGGCATCAAAGAATATAAATAAAAACTTTACAACATTTTGAAATGATACCAAGGAAAGTTTTGAATTTAAAAAAAAAGTTAGTGGTTTGACATCTAAATGTTATTTAAATGAGATTGAAAGAAAAATAAACAGTAAACTTAACTCTTTAGCAGTTAGTTTTTTGCAAAAAAATTTTGTTTGTAAAAAATAGGAATTGAATAAAACACGTTCTTACACAAACAGAACACATTTTTAAAATGTTCCATTTTCATGTGGGCAAAATGAAGATGCGTCTTTATTTGCACATTGCATCAGGCATGCACATTGCCTACACATCTAACACAACCATAATACGTATGCCTGTCTGTTTTAAATAAAATCAGTGCATTACTATAAACGATGTCTAACAGTATATCTTTGACATGTTGATCAACACATAATAGTCCTTGCTGGTCATCACTGCTGACGCATCACGAGTGAGGGCTTATGGGTTCGAGCTCAATCCCCGGAATTACTCATATTGATGAGCACTGAACTGTTAATTAGGTGGTTTTGAATCCACTATTATATTTGAAGCACTATCTTTTCAGCCTCAGGGCAAAACTTTGCAAAGTAAAACACGACAGAGTATCACTGCTAGAGACAAGATTGTATGGTGAATCGCAATAAAACCAAAATAATATTGAAAAACATGTCAAAACACAGCATAACACCAAAATGAAAGTTAACATACGAAATAGCACCAAAATGTCAGTTATATCATAGAATTAAGTGGTATTTAACACAAACTTAATTCAAAACATAAAAAAAGTTATCTATTAAAACTACAATGCAAAGAATATTTTATCGTAAAATTGCAGCATATAAATTTTACCACTATTCATGTGGAGTTAATAATAAAAACATATTTTATAAAATAATTTAAAAAAAAAAACAATAACGCATATATTTTTTGTTTTAAAAAAAAATTGACTAAAAATAAAACCATAAGATCTTGTCTCTAGTAATTGCTACTACAGCAAAAGCTATTATTCAATCAGGCACATTCGGGAACATGGCCATGCCAGATATCGAACATCAATTTAGTTTTACCAGAAGTACCAAAAAATTAATATATAAGAGAATCATTTTTAAAACAAATTGTAATATGCCTTTCTATGGCTATACACTATTTTCACAGTTGCAATATTGTGCAAACGTGATTTGTAACCTGCTAGAAAAAAGGAATCCAACCATCTGAATGTGAGTGACTCAATTAGTGCAGAATTACAGAATATGCCGAACGGAAGAATTTCAGATTTAAGAGCACCAGAGGTCGATCCAAAGGGTTGGCATGGGGGGAAATACCCCCCATCCCTTCTTTTTTCCCTTTTCACTGCTAGAAGGGAAAGTTGCAATGGATAAATATAACTTCTTAAAAAAATATTTTGGATTAATTTTTATTTTAAATATTAATGAAAGACGATTGTATATAATTATTAAAAACTTAGTATGAATTTAATACCAAGACTAAGTTATTAGTATCTAAATATTGAGTCAATTAGGCTCAATATTGGGGAATCACTGGAATGTTATTCTGATGTATAATTTATTAATTATTGATGTATATAATTTTTTATTTAAGTATATTATTTATAAAGCTGTAAACAGTATAGATATGGTTGAAAAAGTATATTTACCAGTTAACATTTTAAAATTAAGCTGAACACACAATCATCCGTCTCATCCGTACGTGACCCATCCGTCAATCACTAACCTGCAGCCAATCAGATGGCCCGGAAAATTCCATTCGTCCATCCGTTAAAACCTTACCAAGCTTTAACTTTAAACAGACGAACGGATGAAATAATCTCCAAAATGTTAGCAAGATACGTATTTGCTGGCGACCTTTACTGTCTTAATAAGATTTTTAAATAGATTTATTTGTTTAGTTGCTTCCACTAAATGTTATTAACATTATGTTTGAACATATTTTTAACAACTGAAAATATTTTAATAAATATAAGAGCGAAAAGAATTAAATAATTTATTAAGTGCTTGATTTTCATTATCATCAATATAATATATCTATACAAGATACATTTTTACCAGTATTTAAGATTTTTGGTCTGTTGGCAGCATCAAAATGAAAAAGTATTTGACGGACGTGCGGATGATTGTGAATCGCTCGGCTTGTTGACGGACGGACAGATGGCTGACGGATGGGTGACGGGACTGATTATTGTGAGTCCAGCTTTATCCTGAAGGAGCCAAACTGGTCCCACGGTTTCATTGCAGAAAGGCGGTGGGGGGGGGGGGGGGGGGTGTCAAGCCCCCCAGAGCCCTTGAAGAGCACCAACTGTAATCACCTGTTTCTCAGCAAAAAGGAGCCTCTCCAGTCCTCCAGCATATCTCTGCTCAGCCTGAGATATCTCCTCTTGCTTCAGCCTCATGATCCTGGAGTAAGAGCGGACCATCTCCAGGTAGGCCGCAGAAGTGACGTACGTCCTCCTCCCGGTGGCGGAGTAGAACTTGTCGGACAACTCCCTGCAGAGAGAGACGAAAAATGTAAGACACCATTCACATTTGCCGATATCAATTTTTCTTGCGCAATTGTGTCAGATATCTGCAGATATTCAAGCTTTTGCTGATACCAAGGTATCGGCACAGGTAGCCGAGTTATTGGAAAAACATATTCACAACTTTGAGTTTATAATACTTTCTACGTTTGTCATACTTTTAATTATTATTTTCATCATTATTAATTATTTTAACTACATTTTTAAAGGTAAATCATAAAAATTAATAACTAAGGCACTGTTAAACTACAAGTAAATTAAAATAAAGCTGTCTCACTAATAAATAATTGATGTACAATTTTCAATAAAGTTGCTTTGAATTTTGATTTAAAAAAAAAAGACATTCACAAACATATTTATAAAATATGGAATCTAACAGTAGAAGAATTGTGTTATCAACAGTGAAGAAATTAGAACACAAAAAAAAACTTAATACAAGCAGGAATATCAAGGAAGGTATCAATCATTACCAAGAAACTGAATTGTAAGAAATTGCAAGACACCATCGCAGAATATATGCCTGGAGTGATTTTGAGAAAAAACAGAAAATTTAGATCAGAATGGCCAGACCAGGATTCAAACCCAAGTTCTCCAAAATATTAGTCCAAAGTTTCTCAAACTGATCTAAAAGAAAAATAAGTCTCATCTCAAAAATTTAATCTCACCAAGAGGCACATACCACCTATAGTCTGGAAGAGTGTCCTTACTAGATGCCTTTCACCAGAATTTCTACACTAATACTGGCTCTTCAATCCCTTGAATTATGTTTAGGAACATAATTTTATGGTGTATTGCGATAAAACCAAAATAACACCAAATGTGAATCAGTACATCATATAACACCAAAATGCACCTTAATACATCATACTTAAAATTAAAAAGCTTGTCAGTTTGTGAAATTAAATATAATTTTAACAAAATATAACTTAAAACACTAAAATCATATTCTTTAAATCTTAAATTTAAAGAATATTATTTTTTTTAGCATGTACTTTGTAACAAAATATTCAGACACAGCACAATCTAAAAATTAATTATGTATATTCCAGAATGCACCTCTTCTAGCCTCATTTTTACTTTACAGTATCTGACGTTTACTTGAAACACAAAAATATCTGCCAAAAGGTTTTTTATAAGTAAAATGTGGCTTCCAGCAATACGTACCAAAAGACACTATTCTGTTGTAAAAATGTATTAACTACAAACATTATGACATCTTGTGCATTCAAATGCTGGAGAATTGATTCACAAAAATAAAATAAAAAGACCAGCATTTATAAAAATAAAAACCAGTAACAATGAAATCTTTTGTATTAAAATTGAAATACCATAAAACCTTGTCTTTAATTATATGATACTGTTTTATTAAACATGATTCAAGGGACTTGACAAAGGATTAGAACAGGAAATCCAAGATGGAAAACCTGGCTCCAAATATGAGTTAAGAGTTAATGCAAATGAATAAAGTGTATCTTTTGGCTTATCACTACCAATTTTAGTGTAAGGGAACACATTTTTTAAAAGTTGCATTCTAGAGAGAGTCATGTAATCAATAAGTTTTAAAATTTCACGTGACTGATCATTTGCCCAATGACAAATTCGTAGCTTAACTTACAGTGCACAAAAGACAGAGAGAGAATCCAAGGCACAACTAACGCATTTTCCAATGTTTCCTACACACGCAAACTCTTAGATACTGACTAGAGAACTACTTCGATGTACCTGGAGGTCACGTGGAAGTACTTGCAGGCTGTGATGGCCAACTTTTTCACATCCTCCGGCACATCAACATCGTGTATATACTTCTGGGCCACTCTTTCTAGTGCATCTTCGGGCCAAACCTGGATCCAGACAAACCATCACTTGGACTATGTCGCTAGACCTGAACATGAAATATCAAATCTACACTTGCACTTAAAATATGACTACATGTACTCTTAGGGCAGTTTGCAGTTACAAACTGAGTGAGGCAAAGTATAAAGTATTACTCTCCACAACTCAAAAGTATTACTCAAATTTATATCAAATGGATTCAACATAAATGAAGGGAGAGATGTCTGTTGCAACTTAAAGAGAAACCAGTTTTTCAGTGTCAAAATAAAATAGAGCAAGTATAGAGTCAATGGAAGAAGGAGAAAAAAAAAAGGGGGGGGGGAAATTAGATATTAAAAATAGTAATTTTGCATGTATAAAATAATCCAAATATGGGGACTAAATTATAAGTTTAATATAAAAAAACACTGAAATGTTTGGTTATCTGTAAATTTGATAAATAACCAAGTAACAAAAATTGTTTCAAATCTAAAAAAAAATATTTATCAATGAATATTTATAATTTTATTAATTATTCCAGCACTTGTAACAGTAAGTATATGTAGATCATGTGAGTTGGAAAAATTAACTCAAACATATCTACTGTTTGATTATGAACTGAAAAAAAGTATGTATGTACTAAAAGTACAAAGATACCCTTAACATCGAGTACTGGCTCGTTACACTCACCCACAACCCAGTTCACAAAGAAGGTGCGAGGACGGGGAAACAAGCAAGAGAAACCAACCAGCTTCAAGAATAAGGATGTAAAAGGCTGGGCGAGGTGAAATAGAAAGATGGACAAACAGTGGAATCACATAACTTGGAGGAATAAGTTTGTGGAAACGTCTGCACACAAAGGCACTGGCCATCAGCAACAACAAAACACTGCTTTCGGAAAACTCCCAAACGCCAACCTTGCATCCTACCTAGAGTAAGCGTAAGTCTAAATGCTATTTGGTGTATCAGTGTAGTGAGTGTGCTAAGGCAGGAACTGAAACAGTCCTGGAATAGAATACTAACATGAGAACATAAGCATACCTACCTTACTGTGAAAGTGATAAAGGAATTTTACTAATATATAAGTGAATGTTCTAAGCAGCATTTGTGAATTACACTTTTTTGTAAGAACTACTGCTGCCTAAAAACATCAGAAACAAACAAAAACAACTTTATGTGTAGGTATAGCGTACGAGATACAAAATGTCCTGGTGTCATTCAAGAAATCTGTGAGACATATTTACATTATTGTGATCAAGAAGCTCTAAATTAACAGGTGCTACAACTTATTACTTACAAATTTCCCACTACCAGTCAACTATTACATACTAAAATATTAAATATATAACTTGACTATTACACTGCCATCCAGGTGAACCATTTATCTTAGTAGAAGTAATTAAAAAGTACATTATGTGCAATGATGTGCCAATTTTCTTCACACGTAACATTTATGGTGTGAAATAAGTACGAGATGTGGAAAACGAATTCGGTGCTGAGTTGCAGAGTGCTAAGTAACATTCCAGCTTCACCTCAAGAGGAAAAACTCTTCCGTTCAGCTTCATTGGTTTGTACGGCTTGCAGGGAAAAAAATTTATTAGCATTATTCCTGTGATAATCACATAAAAATGAAATAAAATAAGCTCCATAAATTAGACATTAACATAATAATATAACACAGAAAATGAAGAAGTATGCAAAATAATTATTGTAGTGAATAAAAAAATAAACCTAATAATTATTGAACAAAATTAATAATCCATAATAATGAATAATTCAAAATAAGACAAAATATAGCAAAAACACAGAAATATATGTTTTGAAGAAAATTAAAACTAAGTATTTTTTTATTAAAAAAAAAAAAAAAAAAAGCATTTTTCACATTTAAGACATAAACAATTTCTTTTTGAATGAAAAATTTTCCCTACAAAGCTAAACAAACATTACCAGAGCATTGCGGCTGTGGCAGATACAAACATTTCTTTGATAGCTTCTGTAGGGATAAATACATCTAATAGTCTTTGTCACCTACACAGATGCATGTGTTAGAATTTTTAAATTTCCTTCAATTATTTTTCTCGTATATCAAATCTTTTAAAGGTACAAAGGATTTGATGATAGTTGAGGATTGGGTTGCCCCATACTTACTTTTAAGTATTAGATGCTGCCCAGCACTTATTTTGTTTCCACGTATGTTTTGTAATACTATCAAGTCACGAAAATGCTTAAAAATCTGTACCTTGAATAAGTTACACTACATACAGGAAACAAACATACAAACCACTCAACTTCTTCAAATGGTGTTAAGTATTTGGAGCACCAGCCTCACCTGGTACCAGTCAATAGTGCAGCAGTTGACGAGCGAGGGGTAGAGACGCAGCCGCTGGCGGAAGGACGCACCAATGGGGCTTAAGCACAGGATGATGTGCAGCTTCTCCCTGCAGCGGTTCACGAAGAACGTGTAGACTTCGAGGGCGGATATGTCCAGGTTCCTGTTGCCGCCCTGGGCTGCGAGCCTGACCATCTGACGAATCACAGACAAGTGTGATGCATGAGATGCAGGTAGTAGGGAAACAGCATCCAAAATACTTGTAACTGCAGGGATACAGCTGTCAACTACTGTGACCAGCACCACTTCCAGAAATCCTAATAAATATATCATTCCCACCAGCAAAAGGAAATAATTTGGAAGCAAACCACACCACAGGCAAAGAGATTATATCACCCTCCCACCACAAATGAAACTCTGTGTATGCTCTTGGAAAGTAGTGATGCCTATGCCATGATGGAGGGCAGGATGAAGTGGTGATGGACAATGGGTGGGGATGACTGAGGTGGTTGGGATTTCCAGGAAAGCCCGCCAGGTTACATTTTGAAGGTGAGTGAAACGAACACTAGCCAACTGCAAACACAAGATCATAATGGCTCTCAGGGTTGTGACATTACCAGCGACACAGACAGCAGAGTCGTTGCCCAGCAAGGACACCCTGGCTGTAGGCCCCCAGGACACAGCTAACTACCAAATATAGAAGCAAACTCAGCGCAAAGGCGAGGAGCTTCCTGAGGTGGCCACTGTAGGAAATGGGGTTAATGGTAGGGTTGACTATCGACCTTGCAGCTCCTCAACTGTATGTTTATCCATCATCATGGCAACAAATCATAACTGTCTAGTGACCCAAGGGGACAATTGGACATCATTTAGCTAAGCTTTAGTAACTGCACAGTTTTATATTTAAAATAAATCACTCATGATCACAGAGATATTTTAAGACCTAGCTACCTGGGCTTAGTGAGTATGTTCGGGTTAATTCTTTGATTAAGTTTGATATAGGGGTTTACTTTCTCACCAAAAAGTTAAATTGTGGTAAACATCCTTGACCACCACTTTTATGTGATTTAATCTGTTATTTAACAAGAAGCACAGTACTACCAACTTACCCTCTGGGCAGCCCTGAACAAATAACCAAACCACCACCAGTGTGATAGTGCTGCATAGATGTGCAGCGATACTCAACATGCCCAGAAAGTGTGCTGCAAACTGTAATTATTGAAAAAATCGAAATGTAGTTTCCGCAAGTCGATGAACCACTCACATCAAATATCTGCTGCTGCTCATCGATGGAGAACAGGTTGGGCACCTCTCCGGTGTTGAGCAGCGAGTCGACGTCCTGTAGGAACAGCTCTTCCCTCAACTGGTTCTCCGTCAACAGGAAGGTGGTGTCGCGGTTCTCCCCTCCGCTCTGCTTCAGCACTTTCTTCAGGTCATCGCGCCAGTCATTAGCCCCTGTTGCAAGAGGGTGCGATTCTTGTGACTGTACTCCTGTTACAGTGGTAACACTGTCAAGCCACTCCAAACTCTGCTTTGGAGAATGGCTTGTTTTATACATTTTCCTGGAACTGACTTTACCAACCTTAAACGGTTACTGTTACCGTTTTAGGTGGCAACCACACTAAGTGGCTTGTTGTTAAGCTTGTGCGAATACTATTTTTTTCTTCTTCATGCGTAGCGAATATCAAATTGAGTGTTTAAATAATTCACTAAGTCGAATCAAATTGTGAGCATTGTTCTCGGCAAAGCTGAATGACACTAATTTTTATAAAATACAGGATTTAAGTACAAAAAAATTATCCTTTAACATTTGTAATATTTGAAGTGATTACGTGGTTAACCAATTGTGCCCTATATATAACATCATTCAATAAAAATTATAAAAGAACCATGCATGATATTATAATAGATAATTCATAAATACAATTTTTTAATTTTTTTTAAGTAACCAAATTTATTCAAGCAAAACATAAAAAACAAAAAAAAAAAACATAAAATAAATATTTACATGAGTGAATCTTAGGCTTCCAATGTTTTAAAGCTTTACAACAAATGCAAAGCTTCATATCATAAGTGAAGCTTTTAATTACAACCAAAGCTTCAAATAAAACTAATAGTAAATTTCCTGATGAAGTCAAATCGAATATTAAAGAGCTGAGATTGATTCACTTATATGAAGCTTCGTACAGGCCTACTTGTATATATACGAGTACACAACACAAATACTGATACATTAAAGACAAAAACTAACTGACAGGACTAACAAAAACTAAACAGACTCAACTTGAGGTGGGCACTACATGAGGGGTGGGCACTACACACAAGGCAGGCACTACCTACTGTTTTATTAATCAAATTTCAAATTATTCATGAATATTGAATATTTTTTCTAAACAAATATTAACATAAAATGAAACTTTTTTTCCCCGTACTTTACAGGAGTCAAAGAAAAATTAATCTAAAATACAATAAAATGAAAAAAAAAAAAAAAAAAAGAGAAATGTATTTAGAATCATAATAGTTATAAAATGAAAGACAATAAAAAAAAAAAACATGGCAATTCATTTTGTTAAAATAATAAAGTTTAAGTTTGGAAAATTATTGTTTATTGATACAACGGATTATACTCACTCACATAAAAATAGAGTACATATTATTGTAAATTTTAAATCATGATCACAGATTATCTGTTACATATAAATGCAAATATATGCAATAATGTTGCAGAAAACAAATCTAAATTTCTCAATGAACCATCTTAGCTCCACACATGATTTATTTTTTTTTGTGAGTTAGTCCTACTTGCTGTAGCTTGGCGATGAATAGTGGGAAAATTATCCGATTTTAAATGTCGACTTGAACATTAGATGGAACATTTTTCGGAACGCTCTTGAGCCCTACCGTAAGTCCTGGAGATGTCAGGCTGGAAGAACCGGAAGCCGGTGATGGCGGTCGCCAGCCTCGTCAGCGACTGCCTGCCAGAGCCGCCCACCCCCACCAGCAGGCCGCTGCCGCACGGCATCGCCAGGATCCGGCATATGCGCGACAGGTGTTCCAGGGCGTACCTGCGCCGTGGCAACGTCACACTCAGTGCAGATGAAGAGTGCCTCTACTGTGGTGTGCCATATCGCGAAGATCATTCTGGAAGCGACTGGATTCGGTGTATTTGCTGTCTAGGATGGGTACATGAAACATGTGCTGTAATTGGTAAACACAGCTGGAAAACCTTTGTTTGTGAAAACTGTGGTTCGTAATTTAGTTAATTTGTTTGATTAACTCGGCCTGACATTAAAGAACCCCAACTTCCTCATGCACTCAGATGAGATAACAACATAACACCCAGTGGCGTAGCCAGGATTTGTGTATGGGGGGTGTTAAGAAGCATGGCCCCCTCCGCATTAAAGCGGAGGGTCCGGGGGGTCCTCCCCCGGGAAAAATTTGGATTTTAAGGTGTAAAATAGTGCTATTTTAGCAGTTTTCGGTACTTAAATTTAAATATTGTAATCGTAAAAATTTTATTAATTTTAATATGAAATTTGTTTGAGTGATGAATAAGAAATTAATTAAAGATTTGGTGCTAAGGGGGAGGGGGGGGGGGTTTGATCCCCTAAAACCCTCCCCCTGGCTACGCCCCTGATAACACCTACCTGAAAACTGATGATAAATGCATTTTAACCGAAACAAGATTTTCACTAAGTACATGAAATGGTATAACATTTAGGGTGTAAAGGTTTTCAGCATCACTGGCATATATGTTACTGATTAGTTTACTCAAAGCTTACAATCCAATTACTTTTAACGAGGGTTATCAGAGATGAGTAACAACACGAGAGGGCATGTACAACTAAATTACAGTAAAAGAAAGGACACATAATAGTTACAATGTTACAAGGGCACAATACAATCCCCAAAAAAAAATACAATTTAACTTATTATTTATGTACTTGATCTAACCTAAACCAGCTTTACTTTTACAACAACAAAAATCTGAAGATTTTAAAATGCAGAATAATTGGGGCCTCTGACTTCATGTCAATGAATCTTAGGTTTTCTCAACAAGAGAAGTAGGCATTAAAAAGGAAAAAATTAACAGTGTTATTTCTGCAATTTAAAAATTCATACATAATTAAAAAAAATGAAAGTGCAAAAATTTTGTCTTTAACTTCTATTGAAAAAAAAAGAACATTTCCTTGTTTCTTAGAAAAACCACCCAAACTGTTGAAAAAAGAGTTATGTTCTGGTAAATTAGGATGTCTGGTAACCCTACGTTTAACTGAAAATCAGTAATTTTAGTTTTACATAGTGGAATCATACAGATTTTCAGGAATGACAAAATACTTGTGTTTTTTACTGACTTGTTTATGTGATTGACTTTTCGATTGAAATATCTTCCTATACAATTACCCCTTAGAAGTTTGACAGAATGGTAGAAAATTAGAAATAGTCAGTAGTGAGGCAAATATGCTAGGTGACTGCTTTTTGTTGTTCTCAAGTTTAAGTCCCATTATAAAATTACCATTTAATTTTCCTACATCATAGAATTTAAATTGCACTCGACAATGACCAAATGGAAAATAGCAGTTGTTTGTTCCTTTATTTTGCCCATTTTTTTAATCATTATTTTATAGAATTAGCAAATAATGTTCAGTGCACAGAGAATAAACACGCATAAAAATTTCTGGTGTCATCCTTTGTGATTGGCGAAGCGTCGAAAAACATAATAATAACTAACACTGCTTTATGGAAAAACAAATGAGGCCAACTTGCCTTCTTTAAAACATGATGCAACATATGGTAGACCTGATCTACGCCATGTTTGACTGTTCCACACTGAACTCCCATCCGCTTGCCAGAATGTCAAAAACAAGATAAATAGTTTCTTAACCAACCTCAAACACAATAAGGCATGAAATTTAAATTCTCAGTAAAGATATACCAAACACATAACTTATTAAAATATATTTTAAAATAAAATTTACCTAAACAGTACTATGTCCATTTTGATTGTTGATGCTGCATTGTATTTGTCCAAAGCTTCAGACACAAAGATGTGAAATTCTTCAATGTCCAAGACTTCCTCATACTTCTTTTCCTCGTCGAACGCCTCAACATCCATGTAGGTTCCGAAAAACAGGCTCTGCAGTGACTCTTCAGATATCTATAAATGAAACAGCACATGTAGCCTGAAGTCTTTGTTATATACTTAGTGTAATCCTTAAAGAGTGTTATTAATTTTATTTCTGCTCAAACATTTACTTTGATGCAACACTAACAACCCTCGTTAGGTAGTTAATTACGTCATTCAGGAAATATCTTAAATAAGCATTTTATATGTTTTTTTAACAAATTTTTTCTCATGGGAGCTTAAATATAAGGCAGAAACTCAGCCGAATCTGTGATAGTTGGTTTGTACCCATAAATATGAATGGTAATTTACCTGGTAAACGCTTTGAATTTCAAGGAAAGAAAACAAATTTTATAGACATCTGTGGCATAAAATCACACAGAACAGGGAGGATGGATGAATCTACCTGAACACTTGGTCTCACCCACAACAGGAGCGTATGCAGATTTTCATTTTGGGTGGAAAAGGTGGAAAGGTGGAGGGGAATAGAACCACTTTTAACTGCTGTTTGCTATAAATTTCTTTTTCCTTTTGTTGGTTTATTGATCTAGAAACAGAAAACAAAAGCAATAAGTAAAATGGAGAAGTAACCGTTCTCAAACCTTTCCATTTACTTGCGGCAGACTGTCCAGAGAGGTGTCGAAACTTTCCTTGAAATGCTCCTGAACACAAGTCTCAAGCTGCCCGTACAACCACACACGATCAGCGTTGTCGATCAGACGATCGTAGAACACTCTCAGTACTTCGTGGATCCAGAGTCTGAAAACCAAAGCTGATTAACAGACCTCAACTTACGATAAAATGTGAAAACACAACATTGAACATACACTCTAGCTCTTCCATTCCCTGCCAAGGGCATTCAACCAAAAGTAGGCGGCCAGTTAAATGACTTACACTGAATCTCCACCCTTCTGATTCATTGCATTACAACTCACTGCCCTGTCAGTCCCTGTCAGTTTGGCTCACACTTTAATCACAATAAAATAAACTGAGATATTTGCAGTCCAGTTGCAATACAGCATTTGACCTAGATGGACAATAACAAAGTGACAGGCATCTTGCAAGTGATTGGTAGAGACAAGAATTTATGGTTTTATTTTTAGACCAATTTCATTTTTAAAACAGATGATATTTTTGATATTGTACTTATTTTTATTAATGCTCTTTATTTAATTTAAATAAGTGTATAATTAAACTAATATGGCAATGAAATTTTTCTTAATACACACTTCACTAAAATAATGCAATTTTAAAATTCATACTTAGATGCTAATTTCTAATTAGCATATCTAGGGCAAAACTGCTCGGAAAAATATAATTCTACAACCATTTGTGTGTTCGTAAAATTACCAACCCAATGTCAGTAATGTAAAATAAGATGATAAGAGATGCAAGATCAAACCAAGTACAATTAATTTTTCTTAAAAATTTGGTATACTCTTCATGCTAAATTCACTGAATTTATTATAATACTAGATTATAGATGACATTTTGTGGTTTGAATTAATTTTTGTTTAAATGCTGATAGTGATTAATTTCATAATTATTGTTTAATTTCGGTGTTACATGGTGTATCGACATGAGTTTCGGTGTTATTTTGGTTTTATCACAACTCAAAATAAATACTTCTCCCTAGTGATTGGTGATTGCACATTGCTTGACACTAAACACATTTGTTGTCATGTTATCATGTTTAGACTGTTGAAAACATACTCACACTGCTTAAAAAACCCACAAAGTTTTAACATAATTTGTCAATGAAAAATTTTCTTATATGTAGTTCTTACCATTCAGCTGGTCAAAACAGCAGGCAGTTTCAAGTAAGCTATTTTTAACTAATAGAACTATTACACTACGGAAAAACATAAAAGTACTCATACTTGATGAAGACCTTCTTGTTGTCAACAGAATCTTTCTTGACGAGTGAACAGCCCTGAACAACGCGTCCAAAGTCCCTCAGGTTAAAGAAGTAATGAGACTTGGCGGGTGTAGGTCGTAGGTTCTCCACGACCGAGTGGTAGAACTCCAGTGTCGCTTGCACGATCGAAATGATGGAAGGCATCACATCCGTAGCGAAACCATTTCTCTGGGGAAAATAAAATCTAGCAATCAGGCCAAATATTCTTTGCTTTACTCATCACGTGAAGATGTGTAGTTCCAATATCAGGGAACCATGTCCATATTTAACAGGCTACCAAATAAACTATAAACCTTTACATATTAGAGGTTCAAAGCAATCTAGAACTTTGAACCATCAGCTGGTGCACACGTTGACCTGTTGGTACTATTGAAGGACCCCATGCTGCCACCATTGAAGTGGTAAACAGCACGAGTCTCAGCGGTTCATCCAGGTCAGGTGTCATAGTTTGTGTGGTTACCTTTATAACTCAACAAGGAACATTTGTGGTCCTCGGGTTACTATGGCTGCCTGCCTTGGGGGTTGTAGCTCTTAGACACTGCAGTTTGCAGGTAAATATGGCGAGTGACCAACGCCATCATGCCCACATTGATGACCATTTACTTATTTGGACACGTGCCGCGTATGTTACATTATCAACTGTCATAAGAAATAATGACAACTGTCATAAGAAACCCTTCACATTCTTAGACTTCACAAACTCTAATACCATTCTCATTTTAAAAATAAGTCATTAAAAACTTATTTTGATGCAGGGGTGCATTCAGGTATGTCAATGTCTACCTGGTGGTTGTAAATTGAAATGCAAAGAAATAATTCAACATCCGGTTATGTCTGCTGAAATGAACATGACCCTTGGGATTAAAAACAATAAAGGTTAAAATAATTAATTCTTATGTTTTAGGGGTGTGTAGCACTGGCTCGACCATGACATCTACCCCTCCCCCTTCAATTGGTTTGTGAGCATGCCACTCACTGCACACGTAATTAAGGAAAAAAAGCTAGGAGGACGATGTCAAATGCATAATTGGTATTGAAGTACAACTATGGACCAATATAAATTACTGCAACTGTACATTCACATAGTCCAAAATTAGAGAATTATTAAAAATATCAAGAAGAGAACTGCCCATAGCTATGCACAGGACTACTGTTAATAGTGTATTTTACCAATACAAAGTCACAACCTACAGTACATCTTCCTTATGACATTTTGGAGCTCAACACTGCAAAAAAAAAAGTTTTTGTTATTTGGAGAAAACATTTGTGAAATATGTAATTAATGTTATTATTACAGTTGTAGCAGATCCCATTTTAAAAAAAAGCTATTTCCTCCTGGTAGTTACACAGAAGACTGTAAAAAATACTCATAAATGGTATTACAGCTTAGGAATATATTTTTCATGCTCCGTCATGCCAAATATTTGCATTGTATAAATCATAACCAATAATCACCAAAAAATTTATCAAAAACTGTAAGATGGTGAGCACTCATCTCATTTAAATTTAAAGATAATATAACATTTTCCACTACTTCCGACCACCTTAAGAGCAATGAGCAGAAGATTGGTGAAGATGCGGCTCATGCTCTCGTCAGAGAACGGAGTGATGGAGTACACGTTGAAGCGGGAGAGGAACCGCTTGCAGATCTCTTGCCGGCTGCCTCCGGACAGCCCCATCGCGGCCACGAACATCACGTCAAACAGGAGAATCTTCGACATGTCCTTGAGGTCATACCTTCAACCCAAACAAAAATTTTTGGGGAAGCAGTTATTTTTAACGGCATGCTTTCAACCCAAATTTAATATCAAACGTTAATCTGCCAATGTACACTAAAAAGTTTGAATATAGTAAATCCTTGTTGAGAAATTTTTCAAGGTAATTTGAAATTTAGACTCATTAACAGGAAAAACTTATTAAAAGGGTAAAATTGAAACATATTTACCCGCAGAAGGGTTGCCATTAAGTATGGATCCCATCTATAATTTTCGGCATTAAAATCTAAAATTTTAACCGTAAGGGTTGCCCTCGAATATGGATCGCACCATACATCTATCTGTCTTTAGTACAGTGCCATAGATACATATGAAGTCTTTGTGTTCCGTGTCTCAGCTTATTGGTGCGTAAGAATTACAACACTGCTCATTCACCTTGGTCCTTTTTAATCTGCTTTCTGTCCTACTTTATCCCTGTGGGCGGGGGCTGAGGTGACATTCCTACACCCCCCTTCCTCCCCCTCACTCCTTTATGACCCTTATTATTCCTGCTCTACCTAAAAAAAGCAAGGAAAAGAATATTACTTTTTTTAATACCCATGTTTCTATATCCGGCTATTGTATGTATATTTTTTTTACACGTTCCTTTCCACATGTGAGGAAATGTGGTCTGCTACTCTTTTTGTCAATTTCTTTTGTTTAAAACTAGAATGCACACTACCATCAGCCAGAAACTTGTACGGGGGCTAGAGAAATATAAAAGCTGCACTTCAAAACACCAAAAATGTCTGCAGTTTTGTCTTGGATGTTGCAATAAAATCAACAATCACGCAAAACACAAAAATTTAAGGGCATAGTTGCATCATAAAAACCTGTTGAGATAGATTGTGTACAGTGCCAGTTCATGCACATTTACAACGTTAAGAAAGGGAGGGAGAATCATCAATGCTGCTACATGACCAGATGCACTGACCGAATGCACACACAAACTCTGGCTGGGTTATTTTTAGATCTTTTTCCCTCCTACAGCCAAATACCAACACAATAGCCAGCCATGTCACTCGCACGGCACGGCAGTCGGGCTGGTCAACTAGCAGGTGCCAGACGTAACATTACTTCAACCACTCAGTGCAATGTTAAAATATTATTTTTTCACCTAAAGTGAAGAACTTGCATAAGAATCGCACTACATTTTTTTAAACAAAAAATCGGCATAAAATGTGCAACCCATACGTGGCTAAATACGTATGGTATGTACTTTTAGGTAAAGTGTTAATTTTTTTAACTTATTATGCATACAATTTTTTAAGTGCGATTTACTTAAGAGGGTTTTAATGTATATCTAAGGCAAATACAAGTCATGGGCTATTAATGACAGTTTTTTTACAAATAATTTTTTTTTTAAATTATACCTACATTTTTCAAACTAAAAATTAATTTGAATTCATACTCAATAAAAGATTACATACAGATAAAATAAGGACTAAGAGTATTTTCTCATAATACTGCTTGCATTCAAGCATAAAAATGCACATAAAATGTTAGTACTTAAAAAAACTGCCAGAACAATAAAATATATATATATATATATATTTAGTTATTATTTGTAAGTGTAATCAATAAGATTAATAAACTTTTGGTTTAAAGAAATAATTTACTGTTATATTTAACATTATAAAGATAACAAAAAAACAACATAATTCTGTTATTTTCATTCCTTAGTGTAACATTTATTTAGGACAAATTTTTTTGTGGTAAAAACTTATGTTCATAATAAAAGGTTTAAAAAACCAAGCAATGTTAAGGTCAATAAATATAAAATTAAATCTTTCTAAATATTAAAACCATTTTCTGAAATTCCAGTGTGTTTAAAAAATATTAAAAAAAAATAACCTGGAAAAAAGGATTTAACACCAAAGAAAATTAGAACTAAATTAAGGATAGTAGAATATTAAAAGAGTGTGTGAGAGAAAGAAAAACGTTTCAATTTAAATAACTAGCCATTCAAAGAAATACTGTGAAATGAACTAGTAATGAGCTTGAACCACTTGCACAACCAAAGGAAATAGGAACAACATACCAATGGCCATAATCAAGCAGCTGTCTGAGCAGTTCCAATGGAGGTTGTGCACCGTACGCCTCTTTGGCCGGCATGTTGAGGTCATCCAGGAACATCACACACTTCAAGTTGTTTGCTGGACCATACGTGCCTTTCTTGTGCTTGTGCAGTTTGGATAGAATCAGCTCCTGCAGCACAACAGAACATCACACCACGAGACGGATGTCAGATGGGATGTGCATAGAGTACTGCTGTAGCTTGTACGTGCAAATAACAGCACTTTTCTCACAAAATTTTTTCACTTTATTCCTCTAACCATCCATAAAACTTAAAACATAAAGAATGTCGAACTACTGGCCATTTTTTTTCTTTCTCCTTTAAAGTTCACTGATAACAGGATTGCCAAAATAAAAAAAAAATTAAATCAATAACGGTACCCAACATATGAACAAACCTACCTCAGTAAGGTCTTCTGTGATTGGTATGGTGAATTACATTAAAGCGAAATAGCACCAAAAAGCATGCCAATACACCATATAACACTGAAATCAGTGGCGTAGCCAGGATTTGTGTATGGGGGGTGTTAGGAAGCATGCCCCCCCCTCCCCCGGGAAAATTTGGATTTTATGGTATAAAATAGTGCTATTTTAGCAGTTTTCGGTACTTAAATTTAAATATTGTAATGGTAAAAATTTTATTAATTTTAATATAAAATTTGTTTGAGTGATGAATAAGAAATTAATTAAAGGGGGGGGGGGGACTTGAACCCCTAAACCCGCAACTTCCCCCCCCCCCCCCCGGCTACACCCCTGACCGAAATGAAACGCTAAAACAACATAAAGCACCAAAATGCAACAAAAATCAATGAAATTAATGAGCATATTTAATAAAAACTCAAACTCAGAGATTTCAAAAATTAACATTTCATATATTAAATTCAATGAATGTAAATCATTTAGCATGTAGTTAGTTATTACCAAAATGTATGTACTAAATACATTGTAAATTTTTTTTTTATATTGCAACTGTTATTAGTAACTAATTTTTACATTACGACATTGAAACACTTCAAACGAACATATACTTGCTGATGTTTTTTTTTTTCAGTAGTTAGACATGTTTATTACAAATTATTATATTGTAAAAGTGCATCATGTATCAGTCAAAATTACACTGTTTTGGTGGAGTAAGTATCATTAAACAAAGAAGTGCAATATATATATTTTTTTATGAAAATTGTGCTGTCTTTATGAATAAGCAGAGTTCATTAAAAATAAGAACAATAGCACCGAAATCTCTATTTTCAAAAAACGAAATTGTCCTAAAAATAAAACCATAAAATCTTATCTCTAGTGATTAGATGAACCAAGCACAGTATTTGAGCTCTAACCAAAGTAGTTAACAGTTTAAAGAACTAATAAAGCATGATTGAAACAAATGTAAACACATAGTGTACTTAACAAGACATTTTCCACGTTTTCTTCCAGTAGCATTTGTAGCCTTGCTCGGAGCACACGACAAACCAACGGTTGTTTACCTGCAGCTGACTGGCCGTTGTCCGCACGGTAAGAGTGGCGAACGCCGGCAGGTACGCTCGCAGCGACATCCCTCGCATCATCTTGTTCCGGACGCAGAAGCTCTTGCCCGTGCCAGTGTCGCCAGCAAGCAACATGGGGTGGCGGTGTTTCAAGTGCAGGTCCATTAAGTAATGGTACCTGCAACATCCACCACCGGGCACTGGACGAGAAGGAGCTACGACATATTCTCAACAGAGAGAGACAGAAACTTAAAAGTCTCATAGTAGGTGTCAATGTCTGAAATTTTGAAATTTACGTTCCTTAAAGCAGAGAACACACAAGAAGAGATTTTCAAAAAACCATAACTAGGGACAATATATTACATGGTGGTGAATTGCGATAAAACCGAAATGGTAACACCAAAATGCAAGTATATATACCATATAGCACTGAAATGCAAGTTATACGTATAATGAAATTAAGTATGTAACATTGCATAATTCCTGCCTCCATCTACTAATAAAATTTGAAATCAGAATGTGTTAAGTTACTGATGTCCTCTTCATGTTTCATAATTAATTTATTATCATTTTACTTCTATATGCCTCTGCATTTAAAGGATTTTGTAGTACTTAAATATTTATTATTATTATTATTATTGGTTAGGCTTTACATAAATTGAATATATATTTTTTGAAATTATTTTTTCACTCTGATTTATTTGATCAGTTAAAATTAATGTCTAATAATTAAGTTTTTTTTTTCTCCTTCAATAATAAAGCATCTTCTGGTTAGTGAGGCTGTAACAGTCTAGAGGGGCATCAAAAAAATTAGTATTCACACAGGCCTATCGCTTAATTTTTTTTTCTTTGCCAATTTAAGTATTTTTTAGTTACCTGTGTTTACTTTTATAAAGTCCGTATTTAATAAGGTCTGATTAGTGGCTCAAATTAAAAAAAAAAAAAGCAGTGATATCATGAGCATAAGACAGCATAAAAATTATTCTACACATTAAATACAAACACTAAAAAAATTTCTGATCAATGACAGTTTACGAGTTAATTGCAAACTTTCAAGTACGACACAGAATCCTCAGAGCAAGATAGCCTGACACATTTGCTTCATTTATTCTATCGTCTTTGGTTTAAGAAAATAACAATAACATGGAACCTGATTATTAAGGACAATGAAAGGTCTTTAATCTGGCATTTACGGTTCAAAATATTCGTTAGTCCAACACCAATCAAGCGCTCATATTCAGAATTTTTCCAGTGGAATCCTTTTGCTGGCCATGACTGCAAGGTAGAATTACTGCGACTGCCACATTTTTCAGTTTATTCAGAGTTTACCGTTACTATCTGTTTTCATTTCGATACAGTGTTTCCTGTTTTCTAACAGGTTACATTTTACTGTTATATTTCCATAATGATTTTTTGAAGAAGAGCTATGCACATCTGTATTTTTTCTATGGAGCATTTTATTACAACTTGTGCTGTATATTAATATTTCTTTGGTATTTCCATTAAAACTATATTAATGTTTGATAATCCGGCAAAATCACAAATTCATTCACTGTACTTCACATTAAAAGATTTCTCACTTATTCACTTATAATCCCAATAAAATGCATAGCATTACATTATTTAATAACTTTTCAGTATAAAAAAAATGGTACATACTTAAATTATTAAATAAAAATCCAAAAATGTGGGTTGTTTCAGACACATTGTAATGAGATTTCCACAAATTAAAAGAAAATTAGGTTAAAAGTACAGTGAATCCAGTTCTCTGGTTTCCTTTCCTCAAAGTGAAATTCTCAATGCTTTGAGACTCAGTAATATGGACATTTTTCAAGTGCCACTCCACTTTCTTTGGTTCCAATCAACAGCAGGGATGGGGGGGGGGGAGGGGGGGGGGGAGGGGTGCTAAAAGACATCTTGAACTTTGGGTGTAGTGAACATTTAGTTTTTATCTATAATAATGAAGTCGTTCTGGGTAAGTGTATAAACGTGTTCTAATTTGCATTGTACAACATGGGCTGCAGGGGGCGCCCAACCCTTGGTGCTGTGCTACCCGCGTCCCCTATATGTATCCGCCACTGATTAACAAAACATGGCACTTGGAATGAAAAACGTATCTGTACTCTCACTTCAAAGTATCGATGGTCGGTATGATGGTCTCCTGGATGTTCGCTGTTTCCTTGATGTCTGTGGATTTGAGCACCTCAGGCCAGTACTTCCAGATCCCTTTCTGCTTGAAAATGTAAAAGTAGTCATGAATCAGGCCTTCTGAAGGCAGAGGTACATCCACCTTGTCCAAGCTCTCCGGCACTGGGCAGTCTGGGATGTTTCCTGAGACAATACGCACATACCTGTGACAGGCAGCAAAGAATCAAACTCTGCACTCTTAGACATCATATATAACATACTTATGTCATGTCACTTTACTTTGCAGTAAAAATGTTTTATATGTTAATAATTTTCCCCTTAATATACTAAATTAAGTGATTTTTTATCTTTATAAATTATCCCTGATTAAAAATTTTCAATATTTTAGGCATTCACGTTGTATGTCCAGCACTATTTACACTTATTTATAAGTACCCAGTAAATATGGTTTGGGATGATGATATTTTGACTAGGTATCTCATTTCTTTAAGCCAATAGTTCCTAACTTTTTTTAAAATTGTGACTCTCTCCTCCTCGTGGTGTCGTATCATCCAATATTCTCGCCTCCCAACATCTAACTTGCACTTCTCAGGAGTACCTACATCCATAAATTGGCTTGCAACCCTTAATTTTGGAACCCACCTACTCAAGCACACATACGATGTGTCAAATTTAAAATTTAAAAAAATAAAACCGTGATTTCAAAACTGTTTGAGATATCCAAGTGAGGTCTGTATGATTAAATCATTTAGGAATACACTGAGGTGGACGAGAAGTTCTATTTCGATGTTTTGTTTTTAAAATGTATTTTTATAAGAGTGAAAATGTTTTCAGAATAATTTTTAGGAAATACCTGGTAGAGAATCTTGAAAATAATGGAGGAACTTATATTACAACTTTATATTCATTTCTCAGCCATATAATGTTACAGTCATCGCTCATATCTCGTAGTTTTCCTATGCACGACAAAAAGACTGCTCAGAAGCTATAACATGCTAAAAGCACCAGCGAGTGTCGCACTTATCACTCCACCTCACCAATACAAATACACCCGTGAAGAAGACGGCCCATTAAAACTGTGTGAGTACGATTGAATCATTGCCCTGGAGTGAGGTTGAGCAACTGTAAAACACTTGACTTGCTTCAGGAGGGCCATGGTTTACATAATGATCATGATCTATCCTCCTTTATGAATGCTGGAATGGTTCCTACAAGTACATGGCTGATTCCTTTATTAATTTTCCCTGACTTGTAAAAAACAAATTCCTCTCTGATGATCTCGTCAACAAGGCATTATCCTGAATATCTCCCTACCTATCATTACTCTAAGAATGAAATACTACAGAGTGTACAAACTAATCTGTAATGAAACTTCTCTGACTTTTCTTGACTTTCCATGACCTGACTAATTATATGTTTAAATAATTTACCTATTTTACAGTTTTCTAAACCAAATAAAGAAAACTTGGCTTCCATCACCCTCATAGCTGGTCTAGTTGAAACAGTACCTTGCATACACATGTTTATAGTATGTATGACTATGTACTAAAACACCATCTTAAAAAAAATACTTTTGCAGTCTGGGTGATGGCATATCGAAGCATGACATTTACCCCTCAAATTACAATCACTGGTAAATTTCCATGACTTTTCCATGATATAATGTGAATTCCCCGACTTTCCCTGACCATTTTCAACTTCCCTGACTTTCAAGAATGTGGACAATGTTTACAGTGTATTTTGAAGCAAATCACATGTAAATGATATTTTTTTTTTTAAAAATGTGAAGTGAGAGACTGTTAAAACGAGAAACCTTTCCAAATGTCTCTGTAGAACTCGTCGAAAGCTTGACGACTGTCGGCGTCCAACGTGCCCCCGAGTCCCCACACGCCGGCGAACATGAACGCAGCCTGCACCCAGGAGCGCAAGTGCTTCGACCCAGCACCATTCTCCTCGGCCGCACCCTTCAGCAGCATGTCCACCATCAGCATCGTCGACCTGGACGGAACACACGCAACACCGGGCCTAGCACATCGCTCCCCACGTCAGCAAATGAAAACAAACACTGGTTCTAAGAACAATGAGGCTTGACGTAGTTGAACTGGAGCTGTCCCACGTATAGCTGACACAGGGAAAATTTCCTTTATTTTACACTTTTCTGCGTACACCAATCCCTCGCATAGCCCGTCTTCAATTAATGCGAATTCAGTTAGCACGATGTAAATTTTACTGCCCTAGTCTCGAATAGCACGTCTGTAAATTTCAGTTAGCACGAAATCGCCACAGGCTAAAAAAAATCTCGGAAACGACGCGACGTCAGGTATGGAATTCGAGGGGGGAAGAGTGGTTTGGAATGCGAGGGGAAAGAGATGCGCACGCAGATAAACAAACACTGGGCCGTACTGTTGATGCCCGGCCGCAGACCAGGCCGTACCGTTGATGCCCGGCTGCAGACCAGGCCGTACCGTACAGAAACCAAACAAATGAAATTGGACACTTTTTTTTTTTAAAAAAAAAGCAAGATGATAGTGTTAATTTCACCCCAGAAAATATTTAACTAACTTTTATGTTTTGTATATGTACATATTGTACATACAGTACACTCCCTATTTAACGCGGTTGTCGGGGGACATAACTTTTACCCGCGTTGTTGCATAACCGCGATGTTTCGATGTGACCAAGGTCAAAAGGCATAAAACACCGCCTGTGTTCTAATAGGTCGGCAAGCACGCACAGTATAGACCCGCCTTTGTGCGGACTTTGCATCCGCAGTTTCCAATAAACACGGGTAAAAAAATAAAAATAATAAATTTTAAAGATAAATATTAAATGTTGAATTCTTTTTATTTTTCCGCGTGCAGCGCACAGTTTGTCGCACGGCCTATGAGCGCGCCACACGCCGCCATACACACGTGCGGCACACAAGCTGCTGCTGCCAGTCTCGTGGTGTTAGCCACAGTATCTGCTTCGTCAGTGTCCGTAACAAAGTAAGTGCAGTGTGTGCGGTTACAAACGATTCTGTGGTCAAAGTCTTCTAAAAAGAAAGGCCGTAGTGATACTTCAAACCGAATATGAATCGCAAAGTACCGAGTTTGATTGACAAAATAAAAATTCTAGATTTACTTACAGATAGCTTGTCTTTTGTAGAAGCAGGCCGCAGATACAGGAAAAAAACGATTCTAGCATTCGTACAATAAAAAATAAAGAATCGTCTATCGTGTCAAGTGTTTAAACTTTATTATCCATGCTTACAGTAATTTATAAATGGTCACATGTGGGAAACAAAAATTGCGCCAATTTAATTTTAGCGCAATCAGTGACGCCGTATTAAAAACCGTGTTAAACTTTGTCTTTACTTATTTCACCAAACGCTGTGTCGAGTTGCTGAGTGTGTGTGGCTCGGATCGGCAAGTGTTATATTCCCCAGCCTCTGTTTAAAGGTCGGGAGACCGCTACACATAAACATTTCCGGGACTTGTTTACTACCTCACGGCAAAAGTGGTACAGTATGGTTCACGTAAATATTGGACCACTGGGAATTCCTGGGCAAAGATTAAAAATACGCTAGCCGATTTACTTTACTATTTAATGTTAAAACATTATACCAAAGTAAAAAGATGAACTTGTATAATACAATGAATTACCCAATAATATTACGTCTGTAGGTTTAAGTTGTAACAAAACATTTATATACAGATGTCCAGTAAAGTACCAATTAAGATTCTGGAGTGGAATTTTAAACACCGGACTACCTGATTTTGCCTTGTACGCAGCGACGCTGCTCAGTCAAGTGACTCATGCTCTGCCTGTGTGCTGCGTGAACACATTCCCTCCCCCATTCCCCCTCGTGTTTCTGCCCGCTCTAATCTCTACCTCTCTCCATGTTCTTGGCTAGCCTCTCCCTACCCAGCGCTTGCCGACAACCAAGCTTATCCAACATCAATCCCCAGCCGAGTCACGCTGGATAATGTCGCTGGACGGTGGGCTTTATCAGGTCCCCTGTCCGATGCTTCATTTGTGAGATAAAGCGACGTTAAGAACTAGTGTTTCAGAAAATATCACTGGGCTGGATTGGACCATAATTTGAAAACCCTACAAGATAGAGGAATAATGTACGGAGATATCTTGTTTAGAATTTTACTGCGGACATTTTCTACGCCTAGGCTTTTTTCTGCCCGATGCTTAGTTTGTTAGTTACAAAGCAAAATTATCCTAATCGGCTGTCAACCATTTATTCCATTATTATTATTCATTTCTGACTGGGGGACCTGGTTTGACCCGCGATATACCGGGAGTTTACTGTATTTTAATGTTATGTTTGTGCTCTAGGGAAAATCTAAATCTGTTTATCTGTTAACTGATTTGTTTACATGGCCGCTTTTATAAGAGGTGTGCATAACAAATTAAATGTTTACATATGGCTGTGTGTTTTAAAGTTATATAAAACCGGTTCTTAATTTCATAAAAGTGTTTTAATTTTGTTAAGTTTTAAACGTAATAACAAAGGATCCAGCTGCTTGCAACAGCAGGCAGACAGACGCACGCGCGTGTTGGAGGTCACGCCTGGGCGGGCAAGCCAACCTGCTGACTGACGGTAAATATGTTACCACTTATCTCCCGTTACACTGTGCCATGTTTTCTTTATCTAACGTATTCGGTGGTAGGCTTAAAAAGATAAATGATATGACATATGCATTTTCAAGTATTATTCTACGCATTTATATTATGTAAAGATTACTTCCCTACACATCTTGGAACACATTAAATAATTTAGCCTTATATTTATGGGGACTAATGCTTCAGAATACGCGATTTCGATTAACACAAACATTTTTAGGAACGAATTAGTCGTGCTAAGTGAGGGATTGGTGTATTGCTAAATTATTTCTTGGTCCCCCTCAATACAAAGTGTAGAAAAAATACAGGGTTCAGTGCTCAATGTAAAATGGAAGGAGGTAAGGAGCAGCTCAATAAAAAAAAAACATAGCCCAACAGTGTTGTTAGCCACACTGCCTTTATAAAAAATTAAAATAATTTTTTTTATATCATTACTTTTTAAATGGCTAAACCATATACAGTTTTAAACCCCTCACAGAGATAACACCACAATTTTTCAAAGGTGGCACCAAACACAGCTACATTGGGTCAAAAATGCTACAAACGGCCTACCAACCAGAGTGAACAAGGGGCAAAAATTGAATGTTTTCAGATCTAATCAATTCAAATTTTTGGGAAGTGAAAGCGTTCAAGAGATTTCATTTTAGCGTCACCTCTAGTGATATGCTTTTTTTCCTCTGGTTCCATTTATTTGATAGTTGACAGAGTAGTAACATGGAAAAGCAGACTCGTTTGTAAGCGGCGGGAGCCCAGTGATCAGCTTCATTCAAAACGTGGCAAAGAGAACTAAATTTGCATAATATTGTGAAAAACATTTTTTTTTTTTTTCAAACGACTTGCCAAGACACAATTTCTGGTGATTAATACACACCAACCAACGGGCTGAATGCACTCACACAAACCCCTAGTAACACTACCACCAGCAATGTAGGTCTTAAAATACAAAGCAATTTAACTTTTCCAGCTTGGGAGACAAATAAGGGTCCTCTAAATTTACAAGGAGGCAAAAATAATAATAAATTAGTACCTTCTTTTTTTCATTTCACCTAAATACAAAGTTTATGCGATCCCAAAAAAGGAATGCATGGAAATTAATTGCAACTAACTGCTTGCTTACCTTTGTAAATCATATTATAAGTATAGTTGATACTTTAGCAGCATGTAGGTTTTAACATTGATTTCAATATATTTAAATACTGCATGAATACCAATACATATATAATTTGATAATTGAGGGCATTTTGCCAACAGTATACGTTTCATATTTTTAACGCCAGAACCATGATTGTGCCTTACAGATAAAGGAAATATCACTACGTACATTACAATTGAGAAACAATATCCCAAAAACAAATGGTTTTGTGATTTCACCATCTCAACATAAAAATCTGCAAAAATATCTTGCAACAAATGAGGTAAACGCATATGACAATACCTATTTATTTGCTGTAAGACTACCAAATAAATAGAAAAACAAATTCTTAACAAAGATTTACAAAATTCTGAAAATCTACCTGTTTTGAAAAAAGGAAAATTTTGAATCCAGTGACGATATTATTACTTCAAATCACACTAAAATTATTGATAAGTTGAAGAACAAGTAATCCTTAAAATCTCTGATGAACTGTAACCTCGCCCCTCATCTTACGGATCTATGGTAAAACTCACCTGACGAGGTTGGCGCTGCCGGCGGACACGAGCTGGTGGCATTGCTTCCGGATGAACTCCAGGCTGGGCGGGACCAGCCAGTCGAACAAGTCCTCGAACAAGCCCTGGCACTCGTCCAGCCACGACGGGTCCAGCTGGGAGACCCAGGACGTCACGAACGGCTTCCAGCCCAGCAGCTCCGGCTCAAAGTGGATCATGCCACAGCGAGACACCGTGGCCGGAGATGCCTGCCACGCACACCCACCAAAAATATAACTGTTGGTTTCCACATCCATCAACTTCTTGATTCAAAAAAATTTTTCATTGAATCTAAAGAATGTAGTGTTTTTCTGTATATACGTACATCATAACCACTTCATTACATTCTGATCCAAACTGCACTCTCAGCTATTTAACTATATCATAGTGTAACGTGCATCTAAAATGCTCACATGTGACTTACAAAGAAAGCAGTTATGATCCTACCAAATACATGAATGTGATGATGCAAACACCATTCATCAGGGTTGGAAAAAAAAAGTTCTTTTTTTTTAAACCAAACATCAGTTTTTCTTTGTTCAAACAAGGTTTTTAGGTTTTAACCAACTTTTTATATTACGTTATTTATTTTGGTTCTCAGCATGTTTTAATGAAAACCATACAACATCCCGATTTCTGCCACTCATGTTGAAGCAGAAAATTTATAACATTAAAGAAATGAAGTCCAGCAAATCTGCACATCTAACTGGAGCTTAACCACAGAAAGGGTATTCCCCCACAGGAAGAGAATTATTCATAGAATGGGTGTTTCCCACTGAATGGGGATTTACAGTACAGTCAGGAATCTCCCACAAAAAAAAAAAATTTAAACATTAAATTTATTTATTTCCTATTTTTTTAACTTAATTTAATTTTTGAAGAGTATTTAGCTAGGTATAATTTACAACATATTCAGATAATTTATATGATAATATCTTGATTAGTATATAATTTTTTGTTCCTGTAAATCACAAGAAACATTAATGAGCCAACTTTTGTTGTTATTAGAGTGTAATTAGACCTTTCATTAAAAAAAATTAAGATATTCATTAAAATACATTATTTTAAAAAAAAATCAGTCTTTTTATTTAAAAAGAAAACACTTGATTTAAGGTTTAATCCAATGTGGTTTAAATCAGCCAACCTTGCCATTTACCTAAAAGGAATATCACAATTTAATCCTAATTTGTAGCTTAAGAGACAAACAGTGAATTTTAGTCAAGTTAAAACAGTAATATGAAAATTAATTTATCAATTAAGAAACGAGACATCACAAAGGTTTCAAAAAACCTCCAGCAAATGGTGGACTCGGAAGCTGAGACAAACCTGCAGCAGGTCCATGACTTCGAATACCACGGACATGGCCGGGGTGAGCGCGATGATCTCCCCCGAGTTGAGGCACAGCTTCCTGTTGTCGTCCAGCACGGTGTTCATGTTCTCGACCCAGACCGCGTCCACCGGCCCGTCAAACACCGCCCACTTGCGGCCCCCGTCCGTTGCTCCCGCGAACCGCCTGCGCATTCCTGACATTCACTGTCCTGCTCATGCTCGGCGAATGCTCTTTAGCTCGGGTCTCTTTGGTTCAGCACAGGGGCGTAGCCAGGGGGGGGGGGGGGGGGTTTAGGGGTTAAACTCCCCCCCTCCCTCCTTAGTACCAAATCTTTAATTAATTTCTTATTCATCACTCAAACAAATTTCATATTAAAATTAATAAAAAATTTTCCATTACAATATTTAAATTTAAGTACCGAAACTGCTAAAATAGCACTATTTTACACCTTATAATCCAATTTTTTTTTTCCGGGGGAGGACCCCAGGACCCCCCGACTTTAATACGGGGTGGGGGGGGGGGGGCTATGCTTCTTAACACCCCTCATACACAAAACCTGGCTACGCCACTGGTTCAGCATACTCTGCAATCCGGCACCGATAGAGCCAGTTGTGTTTGGATATTGTCCACCAGGTCCCGCCACCACGCTGCCTGCGTTTTTAGTTCGCTCCATGTTCATTTTACGATTTTTTGAAGATAATGCCTAAATCATTGACCAACGTGATACGCATCAGAGACTTCTTGTAGTGAAACCTCTTTGGGTGCGATGAGAGTAAACTTTCAAGGACAAATTTTAGTGTGTTTTCGTTAAAAATTTTTGTGAAACGTTTCTGATGCGAAAAGAACAGCGAATAGGTACTTAGTCGAAGAGATATAAAGAGAGCACTATGGTATATACATTGCTGGGCTCATTTTTGTTCTCCACTTTGTGCAATGATTCGCCCCCCCACCCCAAAAAAAATAGAACTGAGAGAGATAGATGGATGAAAGAATAAGACAGACAATGTGCACAATTTCTTGTTTCAGAAAATAGATATAGGTATCCTATAGACAGCTGTGAATGCCTTGAATTTTATATTTGCTACCAGCGGGCTCGCGTTCCTCCTTGTTCAACCAGCAGCGTAGAGCACGCTGCATTTCCCGCACATACACTATGCTATGAATTTCATATTTCGTTCAGAGATTTGACATGTTCCAAATGGAAGAATTGTTTTAAGAAACAGTAACACACAGTTTTTCTTTATGGTGTGAGTATTTCAACAGTGAGTAACATTAATTGTTAATTAATCATTATTGATTGATCAATAAATACTGAGAGGGCATTTAGGAAAAACAAATATCTTGCAAAAGACATTCAAAATAACCAAACAATTCACATAACAGGAAAATAAAAAAAATCTGCTTGACAGTTAAGCTTGGATACACAGCCGGTGGCAACAATCGGCAATCCCAAATTATACTTTGACATTTGTCCCACACCCGTAAAGGACACCATCCTTTACTCTGAAACACGTTCGTAAGTGAAAATTATGTTGCAAACTGGACGCAGACTGACCTGAAATGCACGGTAAGGATAGTCAGTCCTTGCGCTTTTCCCCTAGTTCTGCACTCATGCCCTGACAAGGCGTTATACAAGACAGCAGCAAATATATATACTGTGAGATCATTCACACTGCTAACTCAGCACAACTCCCCCCAGCTGAATTTCTGGACACCATGATGTAAGACACTACCACTTTACACAAATATAACATGGTCACTACAGGCTAAACTATTCCAGCATTTCACTGGTGCAAATATATTTGTATTGTCTCTTTAGACACAATACAGTCTCAACTTAATTGAATCGTTCTCTCTTCTAATTAAATTTTGTGTTTTGTAGATTTTTATGTCGTAACTTTATGCACATAGTCTCAAGATGACTAGACCTCTATGAAGATTATAGTGGGCTGTAAACCACTTGGGTATTGAAGGTGACACAGTGGCGGATTCATAGGGGGGGCGCAGGGGATGCGCCCCTTCCCCCTTGACCAGGGCAGCCCAGCACCAAGCATGGTTCTTGGCCAGGGGAGGGCGCGCACCCGGCCGCCGATGTTATACAATACACATTCATACTCTTACCTTTAATATTCGGGCGATACGTAAATGAAACGGATAGAGCTTGGAAAAAGATCTCTGGCTGCATCCAAGCAACCAAGGTGACGTAGCAAGGGAGTGTGTGGAAGAGGTAGACCTGCGGCCCCCCCCCCCCCCCTTGAGATTTTTCTGTATCCGCCACTGAGGTGACTGGACCTATAACCTTGTTTGTATGGTTTTGTTTTGGCTTTGTGTGTTTATTATTTATTGTATCAATGTTGTGCCTCTCATTTGAGGTTAATTTGCTGTTTGTAGGCATGGTACAGTTATTAAATAAATAAATAAATAAATAAATAAATAAATAAATAAATTTGATTCCTAACCTGGTGTTGGGGTCGAACCCACACCCTCTCCATATGAGCGCAATGCGTTAGTAATCACGGCTACTGAGAACCAGTATTACTTTAAAAGTTCTGCTGAAAAAACTTTTCAAACTTTTAATTTTTGATAAATTACCGTGTAGTCAATACACACCTGAAAGCTGAAACTACAACACCATCAGTCCACTTGTGCGAAACAGGGTCAAACTGGCCGTACAACTGAGCCATAGTGACAGACTTTGGGTTGATTACTTCGTATTCTACCGGCTCTTCATTGTGGCCATTCTCATGCATCTCTGTCAGAGTGGCTGCTAAAACCTACGATCAAACACATTCACAAACAACGAAGTAGCCAACAGAATAAGGCAGCATGCTACTAGTATTCACCCGAATGCAAGATGAGGATTTTTTCTAAATTTACAGCATACAAATTCAAATTCATCTTGCATTGAGGTATAAATACTAAATTATTATTGTTCAAAATCTTTTCCTGCTTGCCACTTAAATTAATATTAAGCAATTTATTTCAAATACATACCTACATAAACAATAACCGCAATATAATTAAATAAAGTTAAACTTAACATGTGTTTAAAAACATTTAAATGAGTGGTCATGAAACATTAACAATAATCAGAACCTGTATCAGCTGCAATGTTGTTTTATCAAATCCTCCTACTATATAGATACAGTAGAACCTCACATATCCGACCATGACGGGACCGGGCCATGGTCGGAACGGCCAAAAGGTCGGATATCCGTAGGAGCAAAAAAAAACGCCTTTCCCAGTTATACAGTGTGTACAGTAATACAACTTTATTTGTAAAAATGTTGCTGTATACATTTCAAACATTTACTTTTGTTAAATTATAAATGAGACGATAAATACAATGTAAGCATACCTTATTTAAAGAATTTAGTAATGTATTTTTGTTTCAGTTTTGCCAAATCTTGATTTTGCAGAAGTGTCCCTCCACTTTTTCTACCCACAATACATTACGTTACGTTTTAAAAAAAACACAGAACAGTACAAGATTATAGTAGTAGAACATTCTGCACCAACAATCACGGCTGAACCGAACAGTTTGCGACACGAAGACATATTGTAGATGCGTCACTTTTTCAAGTCTGAACAGGCTTGCCAACCACGGAGACTAGGTCGGATATCCGGAGGGGTCGGTTGTGGGAAGGTCGGATATCCGGAGGGGTCGTTTGTGGGAAAGTCGGATATGAGGGGTTCTACTGGACCTTTAAAATTTATTTTCCCCAGATGAAAGGAAAATCATGGTCTTGTCTTGCATTCTAGTCATCTTGAATTCAGGTAAATATGATACTTTGGTTCACAAAAATGTTGCCATTTAGCAAACACTGCACATTCATTCAGATTTAAAGTAAATGAACCTTTAAAATTTATATTATATTTGAAACATAACAAGATTAAACCATTTACTAACACATAATACCGCTTGTTTTAAAAATATAACAGGTTTTGAGCTTTGAAATTATATTTATATTATTGAAATTTGATATTAATGTATTGTTTTTGAGATTCTTCCCTGTATGCTTACCTTGAATGCAGTAGATTTTCCTGCAAATGGCAACCCGACCAACATGATACTGTGTCGGATGAACATCATTTCATACATTTGGATCACTTTCACTTTGAATGCTTCTGTGGGTTGAATGTTCAGTTTTTCGCATGTCTTCAACAAAGATAAACAATTTTATTTGAAGATATATAAACTTAAATATGTGTGTGGTACTAATTATAATACTAGATTATAAAAAATTATAATTTTATAAAAATTTATCACTTTAATGTGTTTACCATGTCTTATTCAAAATTCTTTTGTATTTTTCAAGCGCATTACTTTTCATTCATTTCTAAACATTTATTATATGTAAAATTGTATTTCACAATGAGAAATTATCACAGCTATTTGCATAGTGAGAAATGACGTACGTAAATATTTGTAACTAAATTTTTCTTCAGAAATGGCAAAGATGATGTAACAACCTAGTGACAAATTCTTAAGCAGTGTATAATTTATTAGGAAAGGATATCAAATACTTCTTAAAATAAATAAGCCAAACAATTGTCGAAATTTAAGTTCCAGGTTAAAAGCGTTGTTTTAAAGGGTTTATTTTATTTTAAAAATTTGGGGAATTGCCCCTGAACCCCTTTATTCTCTGGGGGGGAGGGGGGATGTTATTTAATACCCCTCGGTAATGCCAGTCTCAAAAATATTTGGGGCCCGCGAAATCTAGGGCCGCAACTGCCACGGAAGGTCTTCTACATGTATCACTTCGCAAGCCCTTTATTTCAAAGGCATCAGGATGGTTTCAATATATTAATAATTGCTGTTAATTTAAAACAACTGATGTGAGTAGCAACCAGTTTACTCAAATAATAATATTTGAATGTATGCATCCAGAAACTTTGGGGTTTAAAAAACAATTTACAGGAACCAAACGTACCTTCAACAAGATATCCAGGAATGTATCGTGTGCGACTGTGGGCAGCTTGGTGCCAGGGAACAGGTCGGAGATGATTCCCTCGAAGAGTGGGACGTCGCGGCTGAGGAACTTGGGCAGGTTCACGTCCACGATGGAGCGCAGCAGGAGGATGTCCTCCTTCTCGTCCGGGAACTTGAGCCTCATGTTGCCGGCGGCTGCCAGCACCGTCTTCACGGCTCTCATGCCTGCACGAGAACGGTCACACGTGGTTGACACCCGGCATTGCACTGAACATTATGACTACATTTGAGTCATGGCATGGATCCCTGAACGACTCAAAACTTATGAGCAACAAGTTGGTTTAAGCGATTCGTTGTCAACCAGCATTAACCTCTGTGAATAATTGTACAAACCTAACAATATTACAGTACTTGTAACATGCTTACTGAAAAGGTACTAAAGGTTACATTTATAATGATCAAATGATGTTCAAACACAGGTAGCTAGTTCAATTTTCCCTTACCTCATTGTGAAACTATAGCGTATAAAAATGTCTTAGTTTTAAATAAAATGGGAATACAAATATTTAATTTGAATATCAAGCTTTAATTTTTTACTGTTCAAAAATTATACTTATTTAAATAAACGGTGTAGCATTTTTAATATACCCGAGTCATAGAACTGTCCTGCCGCAGTGCACAGGTAATGTACAACCTCTTATTTCAACTACTCATCAATCCTGAAGTTCGTCCCATCCCAGGTGTGATGTCAATGCAAGAAAGATATGATAATCACTTTGTGCTAGGTCTGGGCTGTAGGTGGTGGTTTCGGGGGGGGGGGGGGAGGGGGGGGGGGAATGTTTTGAGGTTATTCCATCCTAATCGGTTGATAAGGTCGGTTTTTGCACGGGCGGCGTGGGGACAAGCGTTGTCCTGATTGAAATGCACTCCCTTCGTCAGTATGCCCCTTCTTTTGGTTTGAACTGCACAGCAAAGTTTTTTCAAAGTTTGACAGCAGTGATCAGTATTTATTGTTATCCTGGTAGGCATGAACTCACACAACAACATACCCTTCCTATACCAAAAAACAGTCACCATCACTTTGCCGGGAGACAATGTTTGTTTAAACTTTCGCGACTACGGCGATCCTGAATGCAGCCCCTGACTGGACTGATCTTTCATCTCTGGTGTCTTTTAATGCACTCAAGTTTCGTCACCAGTGAAAATTGAATCCAAAAATTCCTCGCCCTCTCCTGCATAGCAATCAAGGAAATTGTGAGCCACTTCAACCCGTGGCCGTTTGTAATAGTCAATGAGCATTCAGGGGACCCACCTTGTGATAATACAAATGTTCTGTCAAAATCATGTCAATAGTAGTCTTATAAACATCAGGGATCAATTCACACGTCTGAATCATCACTCGTCAAACTTCAAACATTACCCTCTTCACCTTTGCAATCATTTTGTCTGAAACAGATGGCAGTCCGGCACATTGCTCATCATGCACAATTTTTGCACAATTTTGGTGTCCATACACTGTTGTCCATACACTTCACATAACTGTCAATGAATTTTTACAGGCTTAGAATCCTTAGAACACAAAAAACGAATCACAGAACATAACTCACACTTGGTGGTAGCGGTGAGTGGAAGCTCCATCGCGACCAGCTACCAAAACACAACTAAGCGTCACAGACAGCTTGGAGTGGTAGGGATTTGTAGGTGGGGAGCCAAGCTATGGGCCTCAGCTGCCGGATCTGGTGTTAAAGCGACTCCAGCGCCTTGGATAATGTATGGACAACCCTCATAACAGCACAATACAGTAAAACTTACCGTAGTCATAGTGGCTCTGTGAAGACAGTTGCTCTGAGCACAGCCTGTACGTAGACACAATTTTGACAGAGAGATTTCTGGCATCCACAAAACCATAGGAATAAAGAGAGATATCACAGATCATAGCAAAATCAGGAACCATCATTGCCACTGGTCGGAACAGCACCTGCACAGAAGCAACAAGCATACCAATGGCAGCTCCAGGAAGACTTCGCAGGAGGGTCTAGCATACAAAGAAAGGGTGCGGTTACGAAACAGTCGGAGATGGGCTCGGAATATTCAACCAATAACATTAAATTTGGGTCTATAAACTGAAGAGAGACAAAAAAAAAATTCCAAATGCAAGTAGGCAAAAGTCTGCTGGAAATTTAAATTTTCATAACTTTCTGGGCTGTTTATGTTTATATTGGGACTTTTCATGACTTTCATACTCTTGGGGCTTGTAGACACCCTGACAAGCCTTGTACCCAGCACCCATGGGCATCGCAAGGGTATATTTTTTGGGGGGGACTGCAATTGATTTAGTTGTTGAGCAATATCCATCCCCTGGAAAAAAAGTGGGGGGTCCGGGGGTTCTCCCCCCGGGAAAATTTGGGGTTTGAAGGTGCAAAAAGGTGGTTTTTAGGCATTTTTCTTTCCTAAATATTCTAATTATAGTTGGTTGCAAATATAATTTATTTTTTATAAAAAATATTTTCAGAGAACAAATTTGTAAAAACACAGTGCTCACATTACCATGATTGGACTAAATGCACCATGCGCAACATATGGGTTATATCACAGAAATAATGTTTTTAATATAACTACGAAACTAAATACATTATTGGAGGGGACGATATTGAAGACACGTCCCCCCCGGTTGCGACGCCCATGCAGCACCCGAGCCTACCTTGAGGTTGTCGGGCAGCTCGGAGCGGCCGGCGTAGCCCGGGTTCGTGGTGACGCAGACGTAGCAGGCCGGGTTCAGCGCCAGCTCCGTGCCTTCGAACACGAGCGTCTTGGCGCCGGCCCGCACGGCCCGCGTGACGCACAGGATCTGCTGCGCGACCACCGACAGCACCTCCACGTCCATGCGGTTGAGCTCGTCGAAGCAGGACCACGCCCCGGACGAGGCCAGGCCCTTGAAGAACTGCAGCGAGCCACACCAAAGGTACCAATGTGTTCAGGGCCGGTGCAAGGAGGTAAATTGGCGCCCTAGGCGAAAAACATTATTGACCCGCCCTCCCTCCCCCCACCGCCACCAGACACCGCAAAAAAATTTTTTACCTGTCTCAAAATACATCACGTAAGCCCAAGATTTTTGTCCACAATCAAATGTAAGCAGGCTTGTGTTTTTTTTTTTTTTTTTTTTTTTAACTTTTTTCACTTATTACAAATCATAAACAGGTCACCGTGGACTTTAAATAATTACTTGTATCAATATAAACATTCCAAACTGTTACAAAAATCCATTTTCATCTAGTTTCAATAATCGTTAAACATATCATATCAGCTGTTATGTGTCGTGCTGCACCGCCCCCAGCTACTTGGCGCCCTGGGCGGTTGCCTAGTTCGCCTATATGGACGCGCCGGCCCTGAATTAATCCTGACCTTTAATAAAATAACATTAATAAATGGTATTTCATTGTGAAGAACTCTTCTAGGACAAACTGCTCTCAAAGTGAAGTTGAAATCCCGAGCCTGTGTCTGCCGCCCCACCTTGCCCATGGCCTTGCAGTCGAGCCCGTCCGAGCAGTTGAACACGACGCACTGCACTGCGACGGCCTTGGCCAGGTCCTTGGTGGTCTCCGTCTTGCCGGTGCCCGCGGGGCCCTCGGGCGCCCCGCTCAGGCGCAGGTGGTAGGCGGTGACGAGCGTGCGGTAGCAGCGGTCCGTGAGAGGCGTGACGACCAGCCGCGGCGAGCTGCCCAGGTACTCGTAGAAGTACGGCACCGTCGCGTTGATGATCCGCGCCGTCACGCCGTCCTCCCAGTAGTACCTAACAGTAAGTTGTACATGCAAACATCGTAGGGGATTGCTCCAGAAACCTGCTTAGGTGGAATAGGGATTTGTTTAACACTATATCCAAAATTAAATTTCCAAGCATTTCTTGTAGAAACATTGCTTCTAGCAGATGGTGGATACCAAGGGCTTAAAAAACTTCATGCAAGAACCCAATACTCCCAGTAGTACCTAAGAGTAAGTTATGCATGCATAACCTGGAAAAATTTCTGTGTAAAGAGATCCTGCAAAAAAAAATTAAATCATGTACAGGCATACATCTATAACTAAAATAAAGATGTTAGTTGTTCGGGAAAGTATTTTTCGGGAAATTTTCAGATCATTTACTGGGAAATGTTCTGCAAAACTGGAAATTTTTTCCATTGATAGATACTTTTCAGAAACACACAAAAAAAAAATAACCAAATAAAACAATACATTTTATGATTCTTCACCACCTAATGCTACCCTCTACCACCTGATAACAACAAATATTTCTTGTTTAAACAGTACCTACCAATATGCAGAAAATAAATTATTGTATAACATATACCAACGTATCTTTATGTTGGTAATGGAAAAAAAAGAAAATTTTCGGGAAATATATTTACTAAAAATTTTCTTTGGAAAAATTTTCCACTCACATCTCTAACAAAACTGCAACTTTTCAGGAGAACAATTTTTCAATTTGTTTCAACAGTACTTATTTTCAGGGTTTTTTTTACTAGGTAGTCATAGGATTTTCTTTATGAAACTTCAACAATTTATTCCTAAACTTCTTAATTAGACAAAAATCATTTTTTTATGAAACTAGTTGAATGTTTTCATTTACAAAAAAAAATTGGTTAATAAGGCAGTAGATATTTGTACTTATATAACTTTGGACATGATGTGTGCTCTAATACCAAGACATAGAACGATAAATGTACATCTTGGACATGGTGCCAACTATGTTTCATGAAAAATGGACATGAAGTTCTTTACCTTCGAGGTACAAGGACTTAGCTTTGTTATTTGTTGAAGTCAACACTTGTGAACTGGTGTGATTATCATGATAACTGTAGTCGCCAGTGTGAAATAATAAGTTATTTCTCGCAGAGCTTACAGACTGAAGCCTGTTAGTAAACATTTGTTTGCAACAAGGTACAGAATGTCTGGGAGATAATGATATATGCCTTGACATGCCTAAAAATTAGGATAAATAGTTATAAATTGGAATTATAGCAAAATAATGGAAAATTCAAAGATGGCAGGGCCTTATCCCCCAATTAATCATTAAAACAATTTTTTTTTTTTAAATTTTATACATGAAGCACAAACAATTATTTGTAGGATTTTAAACGCACCCGACTTCAAAAAGTTTTGAAAACCAGGACGTAAACAAAACTGCAAAGTAAATGCAGGGCATGCACATTGTCGGATTTGTAAATAGTGCTTACCCTAGATTTATATTTAACCAATCCAAGTGTTTGGATGCTTTCAAAATTCAAATATGGTGCCATTTTGGGGCCATTGACTCAAGCGATCCCGGTGGCCACCAAGAAGGACTCAGTGGCTCATCTGGTACCGGCGTCATCGGACGTCCGGCTATTGTTTTTTGACTTCCGTGTTGTCCGGTGACAGTTTCAACACGAAACACGCGTTCTCTACGACGGAGCAGTGCTATCTGGCGTGCTCTCGGCGTGGCATAGGGAAGCCCTGCGCTGTCACCTGAGCTGGGCCAGCCACTTGAAGTCGGCGGCCGTGCTGACGCCCTCGCCGTGCAGCTCCTGAACTATGTCCTTGGCGTGCACGTTCAGGACTACCAGCGCTCCCAGCGTGATGCGCGCCTGAGCGCTCAGGTGGCCCCTCGTCAGCGCCACCGTCTCGCTCAGCTGGTGCTACAGACACACAAGCACCCGCGTGCACCACAACCATGTGATACTTAACACTAGTGCCGGTCACAGGATCAAGGGTGTAGCCAGGCAGGGGGGGAGTTAGGGGTTCAACCCCCCCCCCCCCCTTAGTACCAAATCTTTAATTAATTTCTTATTCATCACTCAAACAAATTTCATATTAAAAATTAATAAAAATTTTTACCATTACAATATTTAAATTTGAGAACCGAAAACTGCTAAAATAGCACTATTTTACACCTTAAAATCCAAATTTTTCCCGGGGGAGGACCCCCCGGACCCCCCACTTTAATACGGGGGGTCCATGCTTCTTAACACCCCCCCCTCCCCCCCCCCCCATACACAAATCCTGGCTACACCACTGCACAGGATCATAGTTCGAATTGCATTAAAATACAAGCATCAAGATAATCTCGAATGTAAAAATATTACATTCAAATACAGTGGAGTCACGCTAATCCAAGGCATGTATATGGGATCGGACCTATCCAGACCACCAAATTTCTGCATTAAATGGAATGTGCCTTAAAATGCATGCAACACGAGTTTTAGATGGGTCAAACAAAAAAAAATTATGTTTTTTTTCATACATACCGTATTTAATCGCATAATGTCCGCCATCACATAATGTCCACACATTTCTTTTTAAATACTTGAAATGGAATTTTTTTAAATCCGCATAAAGTCCGCACCAGACAAAGCAATCTTGGCTACCCCTGAAAGGCACAGTAACAGGATGGAAATTTACCGACGCTGTCAACAATGCTTTGACCTTGAGTTGTTCATTTCTCCGGAGCGGTCGCTGAGAGGGTTTGTAGCGTGGTGAAACCGTCTGGACTCAGAAACTCGCACTCTACTGCGCAGCTGCCTGCGACGTCATGCGATTTGCAAGGGGATGGGCTATATATAGCATAAGCCAGTACACGTCAACTCACACTACGTCACAAAGTAGGGGAGGTAGCGGAGAAGTGGTGGGGGGTACTTGCGCACGGTTTTTTTATACACACAGTGGGCAAGGGACAGGGAGGGAGGCTCGCTGGCGCCGACTAATGCAGACATTAGACATCTGCCCCGTGCCGTCAGTGGCCATCACAATTAAAGATTAAAAAAATATCTTTTCACGCAAAGTGTTTATTTTGTGTAGGCTGGCTGAGGCTTCTGAACGTAAGAACGTACACGCGAGTGAGAGAAGAAGAAAAAAATGAGTGGCGTCTTCCACTAATCGCCGGCACCCAATTATTTCGACACCTGTCACATTTCTCACGTCCGCTGCGGAGGGTCGCCAGTCACCAGCGCTCTGCTAGTAAACTAATTATGAGAGAACAATTTTTTTACTCTACACAAAACGTAAAATTTTTAGGAAAAAATTTTTTTTCTGACTTCACCTCATAATGTCCGCACCCCATTTTTTTTGGTCAAAAATGTAGCCAAATTACTGCGGACATTAGCGAGTAAATACGGTAACTTTTTATAGCTTAATTTTAGTTTTAATACTAATGTAGACCTCAGTTTTTAAACTATGAACTGATGGAGTGTTATCAAAACAAAACATCATTGTGATTAAATCCCATTTGGGTTAACCGGATGTCCGGACAAACGGGGTCTGGATTAGAATGAAAATGGGTTTTTAAAAAAAAAATTATGATTATTTTTAAAAAAATCCACACACAAAGTATTGTTAACAATTTTTAGGAATCTATTTGCATTGTTTGCAAACTGCTCATTGTTGAATTGTTTTCAATTTTTTGGAAAAAAAATCATACATTTAAGATTGTCCTGCTGTCTGAACTTTAGCCATTCTGCGGTTCACCGAGCTCATGTTAAAATTTAATATGGTTAGTTCAGTCAGGCCTATAAGAATATTTAAACTAAGTGCGTAAGCATTAATATTGAATAGAAAAAACTCAAACTGGATTTCAACAGTTAAATTCAGTGATATGTAACAACTTCAATATATTTCTACTACAATAAAATTTTTGTTATTTCAAAATGCAAGTATTTTAAATTGAATAAAAATAATGGATTATTTTTTGACATTTGTTTTTGTAATACTTAATTAATATTTGCTTAGACTTGTTATTTTCTTTGTGAAAGAAATAATCAAGTAAACACCCCCTGGAAACAGCACTGCAAAAGACTTGATTTTTTATGTACAATTCGCGTACAGTTGTCTTTGCTTGGAATAGTATCACCAATTTTTTTTTATTTTTATTATTATTTTTAAATACAGTGTTGTTGATGTCCTCTCTTGACAGAGAGCCAGCAGGGGTGGAGGAGGTCGAACTGCTGGTCTGGCCCCACGTTGGGCGCCAGCTAATTTGTGGTGGTGCAGTCTCCTCTTCTTATCTGCTCGCACCCAGGGGTGCAGGAGGTCGAACTGCTGGTCTGGCCCCACGTTGGGCGCCAGTTAATTTGTGGTGGTGCAGTCTCCTCTTCTTCTCTGCTCGCACCCAGCCCTCTTGACAGAGAGCCAGCAGGGGTGGAGGAGGTCGAACTGCTGGTCTGGCCCCACGTTGGGCGCCAGCTAATTTGTGGTGGTGCAGTCTCCTCTTCTTCTCTGCTCGCACCCAGCCCTCTTGACAGAGAGCCAGCAGGGGTGGAGGAGGTCGAACTGCTGGTCTGGCCCCACGTTGGGCGCCAGCTAATTTGTGGTGGTGCAGTCTCCTCTTCTTCTCTGCTCGCACCCAGCCCTCTTGACAGAGAGCCAGCAGGGGTGGAGGAGGTCGAACTGCTGGTCTGGCCCCACGTTGGGCGCCAGCTAATTTGTGGTGGTGCAGTCTCCTCTTCTTCTCTGCTCGCACCCAGCCCTCTTGACAGAGAGCCAGCAGGGGTGGAGGAGGTCGAACTGCTGGTCTGGCCCCACGTTGGGCGCCAGCTAATTTATGGTGGTGCAGTCTCCTCTTCTTCTCTGCTCGCACCCAGCCCTCTCGACAGAGAGCCAGCAGGGGTGGAGGAGGTCGAACTGCTGGTCTGGCCCCACGTTGGGCGCCAGCTAATTTGTGGTGGTGCAGTCTCCTCTTCTTCTCTGCTCGCACCCAGCCCTCTTGACAAAGAGCCAGCAGGGGTGGAGGAGGTCGAACTGCTGGTCTGGCCCCACGTTGGGCGCCAGCTAATTTGTGGTGGTGCAGTCTCCTCTTCTTCTCTGCTCGCACCCAGCCCTCTTGACAGAGAGCCAGCAGGGGTGGAGGAGGTCGAACTGCTGGTCTGGCCCCACGTTGGGCGCCAGTTAATTTGTGGTGGTGCAGTCTCCTCTTCTTCTCTGCTCGCACCCAGCCCTCTTGACAGAGAGCCAGCAGGGGTGGAGGAGGTCGAACTGCTGGTCTGGCCCCACGTTGGGCGCCAGCTAATTTGTGGTGGTGCAGTCTCCTCTTCTTCTCTGCTCGCACCCAGCCCTCTTGACAGAGAGCCAGCAGGGGTGGAGGAGGTCGAACTGCTGGTCTGGCCCCACGTTGGGCGCCAGCTAATTTGTGGTGGTGCAGTCTCCTCTTCTTCTCTGCTCGCACCCAGCCCTCTTGACAGAGAGCCAGCAGGGGTGGAGGAGGTCGAACTGCTGGTCTGGCCCCACGTTGGGCGCCAGCTAATTTGTGGTGGTGCAGTCTCCTCTTCTTCTCTGCTCGCACCCAGCCCTCTTGACAGAGAGCCAGCAGGGGTGGAGGAGGTCGAACTGCTGGTCTGGCCCCACGTTGGGCGCCAGCTAATTTGTGGTGGTGCAGTCTCCTCTTCTTCTCTGCTCGCACCCAGCCCTCTTGACAGAGAGCCAGCAGGGGTGGAGGAGGTCGAACTGCTGGTCTGGCCCCACGTTGGGCGCCAGCTAATTTGTGGTGGTGCAGTCTCCTCTTCTTCTCTGCTCGCACCCAGCCCTCTTGACAGAGAGCCAGCAGGGGTGGAGGAGGTCGAACTGCTGGTCTGGCCCCACGTTGGGCGCCAGCTAATTTGTGGTGGTGCAGTCTCCTCTTCTTCTCTGCTCGCACCCAGCCCTCTTGACAGAGAGCCAGCAGGGGTGGAGGAGGTCGAACTGCTGGTCTGGCCCCACGTTGGGCGCCAGCTAATTTGTGGTGGTGCAGTCTCCTCTTCTTCTCTGCTCGCACCCAGCCCTCTTGACAGAGAGCCAGCAGGGGTGGAGGAGGTCGAACTGCTGGTTTGGCCCCACGTTGGGCGCCAGCTAATTTGTGGTGGTGCAGTCTCCTCTTCTTCTCTGCTCGCACCCAGCCCTCTTGACAGAGAGCCAGCAGGGGTGGAGGAGGTCGAACTGCTGGTCTGGCCCCATGTTGGGCGCCAGATTGACGTGTTGTTGTCTCCTCTCTTCTTCTCTCACCGATGTCTCTCTTGGGTGAGAGCCAGGTATTGGGTGGAGAAGGTCCAAGCTGCTGGTCTTGCGGCAGGATTCACACTCGGCTGGTATGCAGGCGAATAGCTAGTGGGGTGAGGGATAGGGGCTAAGCTATTCATTGAAAAATGTCGGTATTTTACACGGAACTTTTATTGACCTGAATTGTCCAAACAGTTCAATTTGTCGCCTGCGTCGGCTCTCACTACATACACTGAATTTATACACAGTACACCCTATCGTCAAGAAAAGGGGGGGGGGGGGGGAAGGGAGACAAATTCCCTAGGCCGAGATAGGTCCTCGGATGGCCTGACTCGCGAAGGAGGGGTGCGAGCAGCAGAAAACGGTTAGCCAGTCGTTCTGCTGCTCCCCCTATGATCGTCCTATCGCCAGTGGGCGGAATCCAGCCTCACTGGCCGTCGGGCCGATCAACTCACTTTCAGGTGGATGACCTCGCCTTTATATAGGGAGAAATGCGCGGGAACGAAGAAAAAGAAGGGAGGGGCGAACTAACTCCTCTTTGGAAGGGATGAGATGCGCACGCATGAATCTCGCTGAAATTTCCCTGCCCTGGTGGTGGAAGTATAAACTAGATATAAATAATTAAAATGAAAAGATAAATTTGACATAAATAATTATATGTACATACATACATATTCAATCCTAGGTATGAAAAAGTCTTTAAACTTGCTTTCACAACTTAATTAGTTAAATTTATACTATTATAAAAGATAAATACAGTTGGTAGATCGCCGGTCACAAGATGGCGTCACAATGTACATGTTTAGCTGTGGCAAGAGAAAAATATCCATTTGTATACATAACTCGTTCATATTTACTTTTATATTCTGAAGTGCATTAATATGTGTGGTTATAGCGACGTGAAAAATAAAGGGCGAAGATGGTTGGTTGCTTTAATGAATTATTCTATTGTTCGTTGCTTTGTTTATAACCTACGACGTCGCACAGATTCGTCGCCGCATATTACGTGAGTAGGCCTATTGCCGAAATACATTCCCTGAATTGCTTCTGAACTTATTAAAACTCGTTTTGGGTTTAATTATCACGTAAAGTAACGTGATATTTAATATAGGAAGGGCGGGCAAGCGTCAACAGGGCCTAATGAAGATATTAATTCAGTCAGGAGACACCATGTGGGCATATAGACCTCGTTAGACTCTTATCTAGAGCATGATTTTGCGCAAATGAAATTTAAACTTTAATGACATATGCAAGCACCTGCCGCTCTCTCAGCATAGAAAAGTCTATAATAGGAACAAAACACTAGGTATGCTCTCCAAAGTTTACCGCAGTGGGGTCTACGACATAAATGCCGTCACTCCACCAGGCACTCCCTTGTGAGTCAGTTGATCACACAGGCTTTTCCGAATTCAGTCATCTGTTTGTGCGTTCGCGTTGCTACCATTCACATTTATAATGCAGACAGCGCTAGCACAACGTAGCGGGACAAGGTCTGAGAGGTCTAACGAGCAGAGTAGCAACATGTCTACTCTCTTGGACAGGTTTAAGGTGACTGGGCAGAAGCAAGGGATCACAGGATATGTAAATCCCGACTCTGATGTTTACTAAATGTGTGTCTGCCATAATTTGCCACTAGCGCAACCTGGTATGTACACACAACATAAACTAGCCCTAAAGAGCTGACATGCGGGTGGCGTAAAATAAACGTTTCAATGGCATTGTTATTTCAAAACCGTGCAAATCTATCAGCGTTACTTCGAGGGGCGGGTGTACAAGACACGAGTAAGCCCACTACTTTTTTTTTTTTGAAGGTTTGCCAGCCCTGCTGCTGCTGCTGAAGATAAAGCAGCTGGAATTGCCAGCTCACCTCCAGCTGGGAATGGTAGCTCCCGAGCCGGGTCACCGCCTCCTGGCCCGACAGGATGCCGTGGACATCGGCCGTCCAGTACATCATGGACACGCACAGCACCACCTGCCCGGGCCAGCGCATCGTCCACTGCACGCGAGGCGTGCTGCGATAGTCCACACTGCCGCGCTCCATCTCACGGCGCAAGGTCGACCGCATGAGCTCTTCGACCTGCCGGGATCACCGTGAAGCCGGAAGTCCAATCACGAAGGTCACACGTCCTCCTCCGTGGGAGGCCATGCGTGACGCGTGGTGGTCAGATCCTACGGCCTCTCACCAAAAACCATCAGAGTTTGACTTGGAGCACCTAATTTTCTTACCACAAGGCAATTCCTAGGAACAGAATTTTATATAGATATGTTTTTAATTTTAAGTCAAATTTGTTTTTAAAAGAGGAGATTTTGGTGTTATTGTTTTTATTTTCATACTTTATCTTTAATCATGAAATATTGTATTATTCAAAAAATATGAAACTAAAATATTTTCAAAATTTATTTTATCAAAAAAGTCTGATTTTGAATGACAAATGACTTATTCAATAAAATAATCAGTAATAATTGTGTCTAGAAAAGAATCACTCAAAAAAATTAAATGAATTCAGAACATTTTTGTGTGTTCAAAATATGTGCCATCATTAAAATAACAACATGTTAGCATAACTAAAAAAAAAAAAATTCAAGATTAAACAACGTAAGAATATTTTTTTCCCAATGCATTTAGTTAATACATTTTTGTCCAAAATTCATGCTAAATAAATAACATTCAAAAATTTACCATTAATAGATACCATTATTTTAAATTTTAGTTCAGTTGAATCAAATTTCTGATTGATTTCACATTTTTAGTTACATTCGATACTAAATGGTGTATTAACTTGCATTTCGGAGTTACTTGTTGTATTGACATACTTAGCGGTATTATTTCGGTTTCATCACAATCCACCATATAATCTTGTCCCTAGCAACCGCACAAAACAAGTAAAATTAACCAACATTGCTCCCAAGGTTCTACCAACCTAACTACCGTTTTTGTATAATCCCCAACTTACGTTGCATACATCCGTAGTTTTATAACCAGCACAAAAATTTTCACTTCCCCTCCAAACAGAACAAAATTATACTTCCGGATTACATTTAAATCAGAACAAACATACAGAGAACAGTGAGCCTAGAAGTGTGTGTTCTTACCTGCACGAGCCACTTCTCGACGCTCCCGCGGGCCTCCGCGGTGGATATGTTGCTGACCAGGGTCACCTCCTCGCCCTCCGAGCTGAACATGGAGTATATGTCGAGCTGATCGTCAAACCCCAGCTTGCTGATGCCCTCGAAGCACTTCTTGAGGTGGGGCTGCACCCTGAGCGGGTCCTTCGTCTCGGACAGGATCTCCAAGAGCTCGTCGTTCGACAAGAAGAAGAACCTGCAGCAACATGGTCTGGCAACAACTTGTTCAATGGGATGGTATCCAGGAAAAAAAGTTAGAGCAAATATTTTCAGCCAGAAAGATACAGCTGAAAGTGGGAATAAGGTAGCAACACAAAAATTAAAAAAATATAATAAAATAAGGCTTGTCACACATGTTAGTGACAGTTCTGGGGTCATAAAGCTGAAGTACAAATGTTTTAAATTTTGGTAAAAGCAAAGTATGAAAAAAAAAAAAAATACAATTGATGCTCTTTAATCTGGCAATCTTTTGTTAGGCACACTCTGTAATCCGACAACGATTTGGTTGCTTAGTTCTGATTTTTTTCAGGTGAATTTGAGCATTTGTAACTTTGACTACCAGATCACACTCCAGTGCAGTCTGATTAATATCAGAGACGTTTCTGAACAATTCTCACATGTATTTATTCTTGCCCTAGAGCAAATATATTATACTATTTGTTAACAGAGTTGGGCCAATCAAATTCTCAAATCCTCAAATCCTCAAATATCATCAAATCCTTAGTATTTGAACAATTCAACATCCAAGGGAAAACATTTGATGGAAAATATTCGAGGAAATAAAGTAAATTAAAAAATTCAACACTGTCAACCTCTGATGTTTACTAGGTCGATTTTTTCTTCATACCTACCCAGTTATCTTCCCCAAGATATTGTACTTTTAACATGTAATTATGTATATACATAAAATTACAATATGTATTGATTCTGGAAACTTAATTTGTGAAACAACCATTTAAAGTTCAATGTTTCAACTTCACAGTTAATATTTTTCATTTATTGTACATTAATTTATGTTTGACACTTGACACTTGATTTAGATTCGAGGGGTATATTCAAGGTACTCTCTGAGATTTGACTTTGATATTCAGATTCAAGAAAATTAGGATTTACTCATCGCTATATATTAAGTTTTTTTATTTTCCCGTTAAAATTAATGGTATTAACATTTGATAATCGATAAAAATTGCTACTCCGGGAATACAAAATAAATAATTGGCCATGTTCCAAAAGATGTCGGATAAAACACCTTTACTGTATTTATTTACAATATGAATATTATAATTTTCAGTTATTAATAAAAGAGTTGAAATTGTAGTTTTTACCTGGGGAAGAATAGTCTCTTGTTTTCCAGGTAGGTGTCCACACCATCATTTATGGTCTCCAGCTTCCGCATGCATTCTTCAAGCAGCTGCAGTATCCCTTCCGCGGCAGCCGTCAGAAGGACCCTTGGTTCCTTGTGCACGGAATGCACTATTTTCCTGTAGGCTCCGTCCACCTCCTGGTCATTTGGAATAAACACTGAATGAACTGAGCCCCCTGACAAACAACAATGAATCAATATTTCAAGACATTCAGAGGTGAATATTTACAGAATTGTGCCAAGAAACAAAGAGGAGGATGTCATTAAAGTGCGTAACTCCCAAACCTGTCAGATCCGCGGATCCCATTATTTACTAATTATTTCCGGCAGCGCTCCCAATACTAACCAACATGAGGTTCGTCCAAAAATCGTTTTAAAAAAATTCATGACATAAACCCAGAAACTATAATGTAAAAATTGAATTTTTATTGTTTTAAGTGATATTACAATCAGATTATCTAAAAAAAAAAAAAAAAAGCTCAATGGTACCAGCTATTAATTTATTTTATAATACTTCTCTAAGTGTTTTTGGTTCATTCATAATCTTTGACAAAATTCACAACCAACCTAAATTTCTATCTTAAAAATTTGAATCAACTTTTTGTTGACATTTGCAATGGCTCGCAGCGCTCAGTATTACGATGTGAGCATTGTGAGCATGCTCCAGTGTTGCGTGAGTTTTGATAATCACAAACATGAGCTCTAAGAGCACTATGCTGACTGACTCGTGAGCATCATGAGTACTCAAGCATTTTTCCGACTGCATCCTTCAACATATCTGTCCATGAATTCCTATCCATTAGATTCCAATGCTGATGCTTAAATAATGACTGCTAAAAGTTGTGGAAACACAAGAAAATAAAACATACTCGTAAAGTCAAGGTTTAAAAACACAAACCAATTTTAGAGGGCAACCAAGACATGCATCAGTACCTGAAAAAGAGTCGCCTCAGATGGCATCTGTGCGACGATGTCCTCGGATGAAAATACCGGCAAGAGATAGAGCCACTGAGCTTGCACCTTCGCCCACTCTTCGATCGTCTCGCTGATGCTGACGAGCTTTTCATACCACTCTTTGATCTCAGCTGAGAACAAGACACACAATACTGCACTGCTTAATAGGCACTTTGCTACTAGGTGTATTAAAAAAAACAACTAAAAAAGTACCTATTGAAAATAAAACATTAACTTTTTTTGCACACATCAACAAGTTTTCAAAGACAATCTTGCAATACTAAACCTACATGATATAACATTGTGTATAGTCCTGTAGGATTTTAAAAATATACACAAATATTTGCTAATAAATAATTTAATAATTGACATACATTAACATGAAAGACACAAAATGATGTCATATATGTACTTTGAATTATGTACTAATATGGCATTCCAATAAAGAATTAAACCCTGATAAAATATTATTTTAAATGTTTTTTTTGCACTGTTCATGTAAACTTTATGATTACTTTTGCCTTTTATAACAAAATAAATTTATTTTGTTGATTTTAAACTGAAAATATGATATTCACACATTATGTAATTTTTTTTTTTTATAGTACCCCAATATAAACTACTGCTATTCTGTACTCAAGGCTATTTTACATATAACATGCTACATTTTGCAAACATATAATACTTGCCTCCCAAAAAAATATTCACTATGAAAAATAAATTATATGCTGGAGACCACTAAATAGCTAATATAATTTTCTTGTACACTGAGCAAAATAAAATTCACAAATAACTGTATTTAGTAAAGTCTATATAGTAAAATCTCTAAATGTTCAGTACCTTTGTTTTCAGGTGATAGACATATTAAAATGATTTACAGTTTCTATTTATGTTAACAATGATTTCAAAGTATGTGCATGCTTAAAAATTAGAGTATGTTTTATGTTATAATAGGCACCTAGAAAAAATATAACTGCCATTGATCCTAAGAAGTTAAGACATAATATATAACTAGATAATCTGCAATTAACTTTTGAGAAAATTTTGGGTTTATTTACTTAAACTCTAAAAGAGTTTTAAAGAAGAGTACTATTTCAAAAGCTCCAAAGATCACAGAACATACAATCAGTTAAATATAAGGTGAAACCTTTTTAACAGGAGTTACAAGAAACATTCAGATTTTGACAGCTGAATATTGTAATAAAATACAAAGAAATTACAAACTCATGTTGCAACAGACTCGCCAATTATGTATGAATAATAATTTTGTTAATTTTGTAAGAAAATTCAGCTGACAAAGTCTGAATGTTGCTTGCAGCGCAAGTCAACACGGCAGTCGAGATAAATCAAGGGCCCATGGGCAATAATAATTTTGTCAACCCCCCTTTCCCGCCTTCCTCTTCACTGGTTATTATTTGACAATTTAAAAAAAAAATAGTCAAGAGACCATTAAACCTAACAGTAGCCCTAACTCTATATGTGATCTGTCCGTATCCTATTACTTGTAAGATTTCCTATGAATTCTATTAACAAAAGACTTGTAATTTTCATCCTGTCGAGGTAAAACCAAAAATAAAAAATAAAAAAACATTTAAAAAAATTGACACTCAAACAGGACCCTCTGGTACTTGGGCCTCTGGGGATTTTTCCCCCCTCTGCCTCTCCCTCTCGATGGCCCTGCATGGCATAAAGTCCACCTTATGTGAAGAGTGCAATTGAGTTATAAACTAGTAAAAAGTGTAAAAAGCATAACATTATTAATTATTTATTTAGATATATTATATACTTAAATAATGCTAGCCTGACCTTCAAATGGCTTTACAAAGGCAGATCCTCGCATGGTCAGAGTTTTAATGAGGTGGTTGTCCAACACAGCTTGAACGCCATCCAAATCAGTCAAAATTGGTATGCTGGTTTCCCTGCAAATCAAAATGTATGTATGGTGGTATACTTGCACGACTTGTGAAACATCCTGACGGCAGAAATAAACGTGGTGTGAACTTCAGACTCCACGTTCGCCCCAGACACTGATTCCTGAACCTCCGCACAGGCACGACAGATGGGAGATTCTGGACGAAGAGGGTGCGACTGGAGATTGTCGCAGGGTTCCTTCCACTTCTCTTCACTGTGGCTGCTGCACCCCCTCCCCCATGTGTGTTACCTTCACAGACGACCACTTCATTCTTTGCTTTCTGAATGACTGATTTTGAACCACAGTTATACAATACAATTTTCTTTTCCTTCTAACCGCTGCTTGGTGTTTCAAAAGAGGCTGTGTACTAGTACGACTTAAGTAAATATGGAATAAATTTTCTAATTTAAATCATTTTTTAAGAGCTACGGACTTTAATTGCGATTTTCACTCGATAAAAGTCTTTTTCATAAACTCATAATCAAACGTTTGGGGTTGCATTATACTCAGTCACCTTATTTTCAGGTATAAACTGTATATTGTAAGAACCGAGTCATCTGGTTATCACCTATTATTCAGATTCCCCTTGTGTAAAAGATTGATTTACAGGGTGGATGGTGTGCTGTTACTATTTTCATAATGCACAGAAAGTTATGACTTATTTTAATGATACTATTATTTATAAAGTCTTATTATTTTGATTGTTATTATTATTATTATGAAATTTTATTATTTAATTTGTATATTGTTCGCCCGCAAAAGTTATTTATATATATGTTTATTAATTATGTATATCTACGAGAGCTATGCTCTATGACCTGAAATGGACTTATATGGACAGTCAATTGAGTATACCCCTCTAAGGACTAATGAACTTAACGAATTAACGATGATTTTATTCGGGGTATTACTTAAAGAAATTTTCATTGTTGGAAATTTTCGTTTTAAATTTACCGCATTTTTGTGTTTTCAATTGTATTAATAATTGTTATTTACAGTATTTATATTGTAAATTACGCTAACCGATTTTGGTTTCGGCCAATGAGAGGCCGTGTTTTAGATTTGAGGCGTCTAGAACGTCTTAATTAATAAGAATGGTTGTATGAAGGCGTCTGATGCCGACGCAAAGGCGCGAGGCCTATTTTAAATTTGAAATATAGCTAGCTAGATTATGCCATCCGACACTCAGGATGAGCTTAAACGACGTATAAATAAATAATGTGTAAGATTATAAGGGCATATTCTGACGGATATGTTATTAGGAGTGAAAATCTGTAAGTAAAGATCTTGCATTTTGTATCGCCCATAGACATACCCAGCTGTATGTAATTTCGTCGTAAATAACTCCGATTTGACTACAAACTGATTAGTTTTCACGTAAAAGGTGTCAATTATCCTGAACTACGTCATGAATTGTTAGTTCCAAGATTTAAATTATTATTTTATTTTGTGATACCCAGAGGTGAAATGGGAGTACAAGTTTCGTGTCTCTACCATATAAACTGAGTTAAGCCAAGGCAAATACGAACCCAAATATAAACATAAATAGTAATCATACTAATTAATTGTGCTATGATTTCAAACATTTTTCTGTTATGTAAGAATGCGTCCGTAAAAACATCATTTGATTTTATTTTCTGAACTTACACTAACGAACTTTTGGTGAACGATTCGTGTGTGCTACGTATTTTCCTGATGTTTTAATTTACATAAGCGCATATCCACGAGTCATGTTCAGTATCGTTAGGATTGTTTTTCTGTGATTTTTATCTAATTATATTAATATTGATTTTTATCTCTACACCTATGTTAGTTGTCCCTGATGAATAGCAATTTTATTATTAATAAAAATCTGGATTCTATCCCTATGTATTGATATATGTTACCTAGCTACCTGTGTCCTAGAGTGTGTGTTTTATGATAGATAACATTTTATGCATGTTTCTAAGGGTCAGAGTACAAGAGTATAACAGTACCATTGACATATATATATGTATATATATTTTTTTTTTTTTGAAAAAATAGTGACAGCCAGTGTATATCGTCCCGACAACACACACACAACAAAAGGGTCTATTTATAAATCAACGAGTACTATTAATGGTACTGGCGCCAGCAGTAAGCATACACCAACAAGTTTAGCAGCAGTACAGTATAGAAAGTGGCGCACATAAACGTGGGGCCCGAGTGTGTTGACATTGAGTTGTCACACCTTATTTCAAGTTGTCATTTGATCCTGCATAGTATTTCTAATCCATTATAATAACATGGCACACAACCACCCCACATACTCGCTCAGGAGTAGGCATGACAGTATGTGTGAAGACTGCGATAACACAGGGAATTCAGGAAGTGACACGGCGACATCATCAGCAGGGGGTTCACCAGGGAACACTTGTGTGGAGGGACCTAGTGATCACTCTACCACCGTGGCTGAGAGGTTAGGGCGGCCCATGTCACCAGCAACAGGGGAGCAGGAGGAAAAGGAGGCCACTGTCCCTAACATCACACCATTGCCAGATAATACTGCTACATCACCTGTGACACTGGAAGCACTCATGCAGTTATTACGGCAGAATAATACTCAAATGGAGCATCATAATGCATCCCTAAATGCGAAATTAGAACAGAACAATGCGAAACTTGAACAGAGTAATACTCAAATGGAGCAGCATAATGCATCCCTAAATGCGAAATTAGAACAGAACAATACTCAAATGGGGCGGCTTACGGCTGAGTTGGGAGCGCTGAGGGATCAGACCAACTCAGGATTAAAGAGCCTGGAACACAGCATTGAGGTTAGGCTGGCCCAGCAACACGAACAGGTCCAGCAGATATCTGAGCAGGTATCGCAGAACAGTAGTCGTGTGGACAGTCTGGAGACTCATGTAACATCCATACGAAACATGATCTCAAATGAACACCAGGGACAAGCTAGTGCTAGGGAGGAGGTGCGAGGACATCTCCAGCATCTCGAACATAGACTGGAGGACATGGAGGTGGCTACTGCCACACTACGAGATAGAATCGAGCACCTTAGTTTACACCCCAGTCCCAGGAGTGAGTCAGCTGACCGCCAAGCTCATGTACCGTCACACACAGCCCCTGTGTCAACTGTACCGACTGCCCCAGTAGACAGGCAACCATGCCCCAGTGAGATGTACACAATTCCACTGCTACCCATCCACAATCATCCTACCGTTCAAATGGATCTGCCCAGAGAAACCCCTGTATTGAGCCCATCCAACATTGATGCGGCCACGCTCATGCACCATCCAGCTAAGCATTGGGCAGAAGCTATGCCCACGTTTGCTGGCAGAGCTACAGAGAACCCCATCCGTTTTCTGAAAAGATTTGAGGAATACACCTCAACCTTTCATTTGAGGGATACAGAGATACTGAAGTGTCTCAACAGCGCCCTGAAAGGACCGGCATTTTACTGGTGGGAGATGCTGAGTGCATCAACACATAGTTACGCCCAGTTCCAGTCCCTGTTCCACAACCAGTATTGGAACATCCGAATACAGAGTCACCTCCGTGCACAGCTTCACACGGAGAAGTATGACCCAAGGAAGTGCGCGTCCTTGGAAGCGCATCTATCAGCAATGTTTGAGAAGACACGCTACTTGGATCAGCCCATGACGGATGATGAATTCATCGCGGCCATCCTCACGCAGCTCCCACTCAAGTATCAGAAGCAGTTATCAGGCCTGCCGTACCGTGATGTGACAGAGTTCCGCGAGCGCCTTCTCAATTATGATAAACTTGAGAAAATGGACAGAGCACCCAATACCAAGGAGGAGAGTGAGAGGGTACCACAGCCCCACCGACAACAGCCCGTCCACAACTACTGGCAGAATCGCGAGGGAAAACCCAAGGAGCTCAGACAGGCAGCGGTGAACACAATGAACTGGCAGCCAAGAGGAGGAGGACCTAGCCGGAACGATCAATACCAGACAGGCTACAGGAAGACCCCCTATTACAAGAGGAAGACGTGGTGGTCCAACTCCAGGAATTACCACAGCGATGACGAAGCAAACCACCGCCGGAGGCAGGGGGACTACCGAGACAGCAAGCGAAGATCCTTCTCGCCAGAGTCACGGCCACCCAGGGAGTCAGCAGACCGCCGCCGGAGAGCATCGTCAGAAGACGAGCTGGAGTACTGCAAGAAGTACCGCCGTACCGACGAGCCCCGCTACAACGGCAAACCTGAGGACTACCGCCCGCCATATCACTATGCCACCAGGACTCACGAGACGAGTGGCGGCCATGCCCAGAACAGCCACCTCTCGTACAACCGGAACACACAGATGACAGCATTCCCACCACCATTTGCTGCACCGTCTACATCTCAGCAGACGACGTACTACAACCAGGGACCAGCAAATCAGGTGGCAGCAGAATTTAAAGCTGCTGTGTCTGAAGCAGCAGGGAACCGACAGTGGAATCGTCAAGAAGGAGCCAGATCACCAGCTCCAGGTGGACGTGTCAACACTGGCACGTTAAACTATTAAGGATCTCTGTATGATCAACCCTGAATTTATACCCCACTGTGACAAGGAGCCCGAAAGGACAAGACTACCCACAGGAGAAGAAGTGGAAGCATTCGTAAGAATGAAGCTCACAGCAGAAGCTGATGTACGAAGAAGAAGGAAACCAGCATCCAAATTGTCTAAATTTAATATCGGCGACCTTGTGCTCACGAAAACATCTCCTGTCAGCAAGGCATGGGAGAATGTCACCAGGAAATTATTTCTGCTTTTCGACGGACCATATGTCATAACTGACATAGTTCAAGAGAACTGTTATGCTCTGGAAGACCCATCTACAGGCCGACCAGTAGGCCGGTATAATATTTCGCAGTTGAGAGCCTACAAGAAACCTGTGTCCCAGTGAACAAGTTCGACACAAGCTAGTGAAACACCTGTATAGTACGAGTATAGGTACTATAACAGCTGAGCGCAATCGGAATGTCTAGGTCAGAGCCAGGACCTGACCAGTATGAATGTGAAAGGTATTAAATGGTTACTGTGTAATTTGATACGCCATGTGAGGCGTATTGCAACCACTGACAGGTACCTAATGTGTAGCGGAAGTGTGATACCCGCTTGGTACATTATCGTCGCGTCGATGCGGAAGTGCAATTCCCGCTTATTATTGCCTGTAGTGAGGTGAAGTGAAATGCCACCCACACAGATGTAATGAATCTTCGAATTTAATAGTGTATTATGTGTATAATATTGTTTGTCAGTTGGTCTGCATTATTCTTCGTGTGAGTATAAGTTCACTAACAGTAATACCTGAATCTATGTAATGAGATGCGCCTATCTGTAAGTACTATCATACTAACTAGCAAAAGGAAATGTCAAGCTTGTGTGTTGTCGACTAACTTGTGTGAGTGAAGTATGGCCTAGCTGTGTAAACATGGGTGAGCACTGTTCTACAAAGCATCTAAGAAGCACATGAACACTTTGCAACTACTAGCATAATAATAATAAGGTTACCTTGAATTACTGATGTGGTTACTCCAATTTTTCCGAAGCACAACACACCACTGAATTTATTAAGAATCGCCGAGATTTATTTATTTTTGTTATTAAACACTGCTGGAGAAGAAGATGAAAAAAAAATGTATTTTTTTTTTTTTGCAAATTTAATACTTTTGTTTTACATGAATTCTATGATTGAAGTAGGGCTTTGCAAATGATCTCATAGGGTTGCATTCTGCCCTGAATGCAGAGTAGAAAAGTATGCATTCCTTTCGCATACAAATCCACTCAGTATTAGAAAGCTATTTCTTTAAATTAACTTGATTTGGTTATTTTAAATAATGATATTTATGAAATGATAACGAGATATATACGAACGACTGTGTCATTTATTGTGAAAAAAAAAAAACTATACAAAAGATTTTAATTTCATTCAACGTGGAACTTGAGATTTTGTTTGTTTATGTTTGTAATCGTCGAGTAGGCGAATATGATGTCAAACGAAGACCTGAAAAACTCAATGTCTAACAACTATGTCACGGACTTAGTACACTGTTGCATTAAATGTCAGCAGGCTGTATTATAAACAAGTACTAAGTTACTGCAAAATTGAGCCAGCCAGAAAAGAAAAAAAAAATTTTTTGCAAGCTATCATGAAAGCATTTTTTTTTTGTTTCACTTGGCTTTGTCAGGATAGAATTATCCTTTGCATCGAGATCATGAATCTCAAGTGATTTTAACAAGAAACAATTCCTATCAGAGAAATTTCTGAATGATATGAATATACAGTCAGGATCCTGCGAAGTCCGCATCGGATACCTGAAAACGAAACTAATGGTTGAGATGAGAGGGAAACTACTATACACTTTCCAAACAGCTGTTTGCGTTATATGAGAACCCAGTTGATTACAGAAAAAAAAAAAAATACTACCTTGCGAGAAGTGGTAGAAATAAAAGTTCACCAGACACTCAAGTAAAATAAAAGAAAGAAAAAGAAAGGCCGCCTTCGCCGAGCGGTAAGCTGCGATAAAAGAGAGATAAAAGAGAAGGAAACACTGTGCGTTCCCTTTCCAAGCACAAGTTACACATGATGCGTGTACTTAAACGAAATCAAAACTATTGTTGATTTGTTTGCTAACATAAACAAATGCTTTTAATTATGTAATATATGAAATGTTCCTTGAAGTGATATTGTAAATATGATTTTATGTATATGATATGAGATGTTAATGAGAATTATTAATTTTATCAATTGTTGATATTATGAAGTTATGAAAGATTGTGAGATGATGCTTATGGAAATGTACGAAATGCATAATGAAATTGTACATAGAATAAAACAGGTACAACCTGAAGGCATAAGGATGCTTAACAATGATGTAAACAAACCATTTCATTAACATGAAAATCAGTTTAGTTAGTTATGCTTGAATGTTATCTAGCTAATGATACCTATTGTTAAGATGTAACAACTTCACTTTGAAAGTTATTGAATGTTTAGCCTAAGTTACTATACTTATTATTTAATATCTGATGTTATTTGATCCCATTAGTTACTATTTGTTTTAATAGATTTAGTTTATACTGAACTGGCTTGTGGATAGGCTACGTTAAGCACAGAAGATGTCTTAGCCTGCCGACATTCGTGCGTTACAAGTGCACGATTCACACATGAGTGAAGAGTTTTAAGACTGTTTAATGACCGGGACACTTGTTAGTTAAAATGTACACAATACGGTTCGCAACGGCTGTGTACCTATCAGTGATGGGACCCGACGAGTGCGTCCTTGTGAGATGGCGGTTCCGCCGACACGAGCAGCACCGCAGACGTCCCGACGCCGCCTCTCACGTGTTCGTGGGGTAGGGCGGCAGCTGCAGCCGCAGTTCGCCGCGGAGCCAGGAGCCGTGGTGTCCGGTACTGCGAGCCGCCACACGCCAATCCCGCCGACGTGAGGGTGGAGCAGGTGTTGGTGTTGGCCGCTTTGAGGTCGGGCGCTGTCCCGATGCCTCCTCAGCCGCCGCCGTGGATGTCGTTTGCACCGCGGGTGGACGTTGATCCACTGCCGTGACGTGTCCTGGAGAACGTCATATTGTTGACTCACATGTACATAAACCCGTTACAGCCATATGAGATTGCTACTTACAGTAAGTATGTCCTCCCACGTCCCTCTCAACAGGAGCGGCTCAAGGGAGTAGACGCCGTCGGAGAGCTGCAGCAGGTCCAGCAGAGATTTTGCGCGGGAAAACCCGTGGACCATTCGAGCGCAGGTCTGCTAGCGGCGACGACCCGATGCAAAGTTATTAAAATTGCGCGAATTGTCTGGTGTAACGGTCGAAAGGACAATAAAAAAAAAAAAAAGAGGAGAAGAAGGAGCTCGGTCGCTCCAAGTTTTTTTTATGTGTGGTGCGCGCGCCGCTAGGCGACAAGGCTATTCGTTGTACATAGTGCGAGAGAGACGGTAAACTGCCAATCACATTGTACTGTTTTGAACAGGTCAACGATTGCAGTTCAATATGATTGACAAGGGCGGCAATTCTGTGCTGTTACTATTTTCATAATGCACAGAAAGTTATGACTTATTTTAATGATATTATTATTTATAAAGTCTTATTATTTTGATTGTTATTATTATTATTATGAAATTTTATTATTTAATTTGTATATTGTTCGCCTGCAAAAGTTATTTAAATATATTTTTATTAATTATGTATATCTACGAGAGCTATGCTCTATGACCTGAAATGGACTTATATGGACAGTCAATTGAGTATACCCCTCTAAGGACTAATGAACTTAACGAATTAACGATGATTTTATTCGGGGTATTACTTAAAGAAATTTTCATTGTTGGAAATTTTCGTTTTAAATTTACCGCATTTTTGTGTTTTCAATTGTATTAATAATTGTTATTTACAGTATTTATATTGTAAATTACGCTAACCGATTTTGGTTTCGGCCAATGAGAGGCCGTGTTTTAGATGTGAGGCGTCTAGAACGTCTTAATTAATAAGAATGGTTGTATGAAGGCGTCTGATGCCGACGCAAAGGCGCGAGGCCTATTTTAAATTTGAAATATAGCTAGCTAGATTATGCCATCCGACACTCAGGATGAGCTTAAACGACGTATAAATAAATAATGTGTAAGATTATAAGGGCATATTCTGACGGATATGTTATTAGGAGTGAAAATCTGTAAGTAAAGATCTTGCATTTTGTATCGCCCATAGACATACCCAGCTGTATGTAATTTCGTCGTAAATAACTCCGATTTGACTACAAACTGATTAGTTTTCACGTAAAAGGTGTCAATTATCCTGAACTACGTCATGAATTGTTAGTTCCAAGATTTAAATTATTATTTTATTTTGTGATACCCAGAGGTGAAATGGGAGTACAAGTTTCGTGTCTCTACCATATAAACTGAGTTAAGCCAAGGCAAATACGAACCCAAATATAAACATAAATAGTAATCATACTAATTAATTGTGCTATGATTTCAAACATTTTTCTGTTATGTAAGAATGCGTCCGTAAAAACATCATTTGATTTTATTTTCTGAACTTACACTAACGAACTTTTGGTGAACGATTCGTGTGTGCTACGTATTTTCCTGATGTTTTAATTTACATAAGCGCATATCCACGAGTCATGTTCAGTATCGTTAGGATTGTTTTTCTGTGATTTTTATCTAATTATATTAATATTGATTTTTATCTCTACACCTATGTTAGTTGTCCCTGATGAATAGAAATTTTATTATTAATAAAAATCTGGATTCTATCCCTATGTATTGATATATGTTACCTAGCTACCTGTGTCCTAGAGTGTGTGTTTTATGATAGATAACATTTTATGCATGTTTCTAAGGGTCAGAGTACAAGAGTATAACAGTACCATTGACATATATATATGTATATATATATTTTTTTTTTTTGAAAAAATAGTGACAGCCAGTGTATATCGTACCGACAACACACACACAACAAAAGGGTCTATTTATAAATCAACGAGTACTATTAATGGTACTGGCGCCAGCAGTAAGCATACACCAACAAGTTTAGCAGCAGTACAGTATAATGGATGTGAAGCTATGATATTTATTCTCATCAACCCCTCAAATTTTGTTTGTTAAAATTAAAGAAACTTATACCAGTTGTACAATCATGGTTTTGAGTTAACTTGCAAAGCTTTTGCTTGTCTTTTACGTACCTGACTGTGCGAGCGGGCCTTAGATTTCCTTTTTCAAGTAAAATTCTCTAAAAACCAAGAAATGATTTCACAAAAGTATAACAGTCCCAGTGCAAAGGAAAGACCACTGCGACAAGTTCCATTAGCACTCTCTCTTCCCACTCCTCCACTTCAAGCATTCCAAGATTCCAACCTGTTATCCTGCCTCATCAGCCACACTGTGTGGAGGTTCAGGAAGCAGCAAACAAGAGCGGTCTAGAGTAACGTAAGTGATACGAGGTTTGTTTTACTCGCCATCTCTTTTTTCCCCCAAGAACTGTAGGAGTAAGGAAATTAACCTAGGTCAAAAAGAATTGGGTACTCTCATGTAGGCGAATAGAACTTGAGAATATTTTTTTTTAAAACCTGGCATAAGAGCAGACGAACTAAAAAATACAATTGGGAATTAAGCTCCGTTTGAAGGTGAAACTGCTTTGGCAATACCTAAAACTATAAATGTGAAAGCTTAACAAAAAATGTTGTATGTGTTTAAATATAAGATCTTAAATAAGGATTGCTTCACATTTCATGTCGTACGTAATAAAAGGAATACAAGTTAACAAAAATACTTAATTTAAAATATCATTATGTTAAAATATGTGATTATTGTTATGAGTAACACAAGAAAAAAGTTATTTATTGTCTTAAAAATTGCATTACAATGAATATTACGAACAACACAGAAGTATAGATGAACAAACCAAATCAACCAGCAGACAACTTGCCCTCGCAATTCTTCCTCGAGAGCATAACCTGACTGACCTGAGAGCATCTTGCCTCGGCAAGTAAAACGACCACCTGCCATACTGTTCCCGGCAAGTAAAACACGCAAAGGGCACCCCGAGAGTTGAAAGGTCAAAAAAAGACAGATAGCAAAACAAATCTACTGTTTGGATACATGGTATGTTATTTTTCAGCTGAGCTGTTTCCATTGCTGTTACCCGACTTTCTTCCAGTGGCAAGATAATGGGACCCCCACTTTTAGCTGCATCAGTTTGGTACAACTCATCACATTTTTGTTTTGGGTAAACACAGTATATAGTTTGAGTAAACCTTGTGAACGGACATCACTGGCTTGTCCAATGTCTGCAGAAGCGCAGAAGCAATGCCAAAATACTCCTGGCCAAATCAAACTAAACAATGAAGCTATCTGATGGCCATTTGGCTGAACATGCGATAGCTCAAAGACATGGAAATATAACCAAAAATAGAATATTTTCTGAAAGTTCTTTCTTTAACATGCCTCTCTCTCTTTGCTTATATATATGTATATATATATATATATATATATGTGTGTGTGTGTGTGTGTGTATATATATGTGTGTGTGTATGTGTGTGTGTGTATTTTTAATTTGTTTATGTGTGTGTGTATGTGTGTGTGTGTATTTTTAATTTGTTTATGTGTGTGTGTCTATATATATATATATATATATATATATATATATATATATATATATATATATATATATATATAAAGCCAGTACTCTGTAGTGCCTCAGTGCCAGACTACTAACCTGGCTAGTAACTAATAGAGCTGAATTTAAAATAAATAAATAAAAGCATCTAGAACCACAGCAGTATCACGTAGTATGGAATATTTATAACACAAAATCTTCACCAAAACCTGAAGACATGCATACGTAACATAGTAATGGATTTATGTTATAATAAGTACTACATAACTCACCTGTAAGTACCAGTGGTAAATTTTACATCATCCCATTCTGTAAACATTTTCGACAAGTTTTCTTGCAAATGTTTTTCCTTGTCTGCACTAATGCTGATCACATCGAACCTGGAGAAAGCAAGCAGTCATCAAGTATGCAGACCAACCTTATCACAAAATTGAATCACAAATACTTTGCTCCAAATATGTTCACATAGCAAGATTAGTTTATTGTCCATGAAATCCGGGGTTAAATTCTTAGCCTTCCAACAAGTTTACATTTGCATCAAGTATCTGGATACAGCATATAAAGAATGGCACTGGTGGAATTGAAAAAGGTACAACAGTACACATTAATTTTTTTTTTTTTGATTGTGGAATGTGTTCATATATAACAACTTTAAAAGATTAGAATAAACTTAACAGCAGAAAGAAGTCAATGCTTGTAATTTATCAAATAGAAGCTTCGAAAACATAAAAGAGAGAAGGGGGGAAACAGAAAAGGGACATGATGTTGCAACAGCAACATAGGTAAGTATTTTCACATAAGACAAACTATTTAAGAATATGAGCAGCAGCTTTAATCTAGGCAAATTGAGTAACATATTTGGAGTGTTTAAATACACGCTATTTCTCTGTTTACTGCAAAGTCCTCCTGCAGACCAGACAACCTGGCCTGTCTACAGGGGCGTAGCCAGGGGGGGTTTTAGGGGTTCAAACACCCCCCCCCCCCCCCCTAAGAACCAAATCTTTAATTAATTTCTTATTCATCACTCAAAAAAATTTCATATTAAAATTAATAAAAATTTTACCATTACAATATTTTAATTTAAGAACCGAAAACTGCTAAAATAGCACTATTTTACACCTTAAAATCCAAATTTTTCTGTGGGAGGACCCCCGGACTCCCCGTTTTAATATGGGGGGGGGGGGGGGAAGGGGGGGGCCATGCTTCTTAACACCGCCCATACAGAAATCCTGGCTACGCCACTGCCTGTCTAATATCCCTACTCTACAATATTTATTCCTATCTTATACAACAGAAAACATGTTAATTTTTTGTAGCAACGCTTGAACTAGAAACAACTGATCTCTAATGGAACAAAGCATATTTAATTTTCAAATCTGAAAAGCAC